>NC_057804.1:264073777-264373337 GCF_018294505.1 Triticum aestivum | reverse complement strand
GGATGCCCTGGAACGACGCCACACCCCCCCGTACTCTCTCACTCTCCCCCGGTTCTTCCTCTCCTCTCCCTCGCTCTCTCTCTCCCGTGTCCGAACGCACCCATAGCCGCCGTTCGCCATAGCCGCCGCCACCGGCCTCCCCTCGCCTTCCCGACTCGCGCAGGAGCTCCGCCCCCTCGCCCTGAAGCTCTCCGTCAAGCCACAAGACGCCGGACGCCTCGTGGAGCCGCCGTCGCCATCGTCTTCCTCCTCGGGCTCCAACCACCATCGCCGTCGATTCGCCGTCTCCAGTGCGTCCCCGAGCCCGCTTCGACGCCCGCTGCAACCGCGGTGA
Organism: Triticum aestivum; assembly: GCF_018294505.1. Classification (NCBI taxonomy): domain Eukaryota; kingdom Viridiplantae; phylum Streptophyta; class Magnoliopsida; order Poales; family Poaceae; genus Triticum; species Triticum aestivum. The sequence continues at coordinate 264,373,003 of NC_057804.1, read as the reverse complement.
GCTCCGCCACTGTTTCCCTCTCTTCTCCCCCTCGTTCCCGCGCCGTAACCCCGTTTCCCACCACGGCCGAACCTCCGCCGTCGCCGAGCTCGCCGTCGACGCAGCTCCGGTGACCATTTGGTCACCCCGGCGAGTCCAACAAGTTCGTAAGGCCCCGTAGAGCATCCCTAGTGCCTTGCCTCGCTCGCCTTCGAGCTCCAACCCCGTTTCCGTGCACGACCGAGCCCCGGCGGCCGCAGCCGAGCTCGCCGCCGTCGACTCCGGCCACCCCAGGCCCAGCCACGGCCACCGCCCGATGCGCCATCGAGCTAGCTTTCCAACGCACCTAGCCGCACGCCGTTTGGAGCACCACAGAGGAAACCCGAGGCACTTGTACGCCGCGGACCTCGCCGGCGACTAACCGCCGGCGGGTTTGACCTGTTCGACCTGGGGTTTGACCCCCCCAGAGTCACTGACGCGTGGGCCCCGTCGGCCAGGTGGTTAGCTTAACACTAATCACTGTTAATTAACCCCCCTGACACTGACCAGTGGGCCCCAGCGCCACTAACCCTTAATTAGGATTAAACTAACCTCTGTTAAACCCCCTTGTCACTGACGTGTGGACCCCACACGTCAGGTTTGACCCCAGCCAGCCGCAGTTGACCGCTGACGTCGTGCTGACGTCATGCTGGCGCAATATATATATTTCTGGATTTAAATTAAATCAGGAAATTCCAGAATATTATTTAAACTTCAAAAATTCATAACTTTTATTCTGTAACTCCAAATCAGACAAATTATATATGAAAAATGATCAGAAAAATCCAATCTATCCATCTGTACTATTTTCATGCATGACTAAACAAGTTAACCTGATGTTTAATGCAGAACAAGGAAAAGCACTTTAAAAGGCCATGTTTGAGTTTGAAATTTGAATCTTTGATTCAAATTGGTTTAAACCCTTCTGGTTTTAGTTGCATTAGCCCAACACACTCATATTGCCATGTTTCATGCATGCATCATATTGTTGCACATTGTTTGGTGATGGTTGTGTATCGGTGTCCTTTGCGACAGGTTCTGCCTCCGAGGAGTACCGTGATTACCCTAACGAAGAACCGTATCAGTGCATCGAACCATCAGGCAAGCAACCAACCATTTGATCATATCGATACAATCCCATGTTCTCGCTCCTGCTCTCTTTTACTGCATTAAGACAACGCGTTTCAAACTGCTGTGTGCTACGGTAGTTGAACCCATTTCCTCTGCATGACCTGTCATTGCCACAGTAACTAGATGAAACCCACTAGCATGTGTAGGAGTTGATTGAGCCATATGTATGTGTTGTTCCTACCTTGCTATGCCTGCTATGCTTAGAGTCGGGTCAGGTCTGGTTCATCTGGGTGATGGGCTAGAGTGAAATGATTATGTCGGTAATGAGAGTGGTGTGGTGAACACGATTTGGTAAAGGTATCGATGAGAGGCCATGTAGGAGTACATGGTGGGTTGTTTCATTGAAGCCGACCCTAAGCACTGAGATCTGTATGTGTGATTTAAGAACCAGCTACTACCATGCATTGGGCCCGAAACCAATGGACCCTCTCGGCTTCTTATTCACCCTAGTTCTCCGTCCAGGAGTTGCAAGTAGTTTCTGGTGTTTGTAGCCTACTGGAGGCTGTGGACAGCGCTGACCGTAGGGGTGGGCTGTGATGCGGTAGGTACGTGGCACGGTGTACCGAATACCCGTTAGGTATCTCGGGGACCCTGTTCACATCGTTCGGGGCCGTATGGGAAACCTCGGCCGGACTCCCTGCAGATGGAACCTGGATAGGCGATAAACCTGGACTGGAGGCTTAGGTGATTAGGTAGGTCGTGGCCGACACCCACGTTGGGCTTCCGCTTGAAGGTTGTCGAGTACATGTCGTGTAAATGACGGTAAGTGGTGAGAGCGTGTATGAAGAAGTACACCCCTGCAGGGTTAACATGATCTATTCGAATAGCCGCGTCCGCGGTAAAGGACTACTTGGTTGCCTATACAGTTCATAGACAAGTAAATGGAAACTACTAAAAGCCTCAAGATAAGTGTGAGTGCCGAGGATGGCTCTTCCGTAGGAAGACGGAGGCGGATCCTCGGTAGTGTATTGAAGTGGTGAGTAGCGGACTCGTGTGCGCAAAACCATTTCAAGTTGAAGTATCGTAGGATAGTCTAGCCAAGAGTCAAAGCTGGCTTGCTGCAATAACTCCACCAACCCTTCTTGATAATATGCATGTATGTAGGATCTGATGTAACTCTTGCTGAGTACCTTTGTACTCATGTTGCTATAATTTACATTTTACAGAAGACGCTGCAACCCCTTCTGATGGGTTCTACGTAGATGTTGACATCAACGAGTAGGCTAAAGGCCCAGGTGGTGATCCTGAGCTTGTGAAGGACCATGTAGTATAGCTAGGCTTTCCAAGCCTCTTTTATTTTACTAGTTGTCTGTACTCAGACAAGTTACTTCCGCTGCTGGTTTGTATGACTGTATGACTTGAATGATGGGTCGTGAGACCCGTACCTTTGTGTATGTTATGTATGGCTCCCTGAGCCTTAAATAAAGTACTTGTGTCGTAGAGTCATGTTGTGATGCTTCGTTGTATTTGCACATATCGAGCATATTGTGTGTATGATTGAAATGCTTGGTATGTGTGGGATCTGACTACCTAGTTGTTTATCTTTAGTAGCCTCTCTTACCGGGAAATGTCTCCTAGTGTTACCGCTGAGCCATGGTAGCTTGCTACTGCTCTGGAACACTTAGGCTGGCCGGCATGTGTCCTTCTTCGTTCCTGTGTCTGTCCCTTCGGGGAAATGTCACGCATTGAGTACCGGAGTCCTGTTAGCCCGCTACAGCCTGGTTTACCGGAGTCCTGCTAGCCCAGTGCTACAGCCCGGACCCATTTGCTGATGACCGACACGTTCGAAGCTGGGTCATGGATGCCTGTCCCTGTAAGTCTGTGCCACTTTGGGTTTACGACTAGTCATGTCAGCCCGGGCTCCTTTATCATCTGGATGCTAGCGACACTATCATATACGTGAGCCAAAAGGCACAAACGGTCCCGGGCAAAGGTAAGGCGACACCCGTGGGGATACCGTGCGTGAGGCCGCAAAGTGATATGAGGTGTTACCGGCTAGATCGATGTGACATCGAGTCGGGGTCCTGACAGATACGGTGTCCCCCACAGCATCATCACTGATAATGGCTCAAGTTTCACAGCTAATGTAGTGAAAACTTGGTGCGGCAAAATGGGCATTAAGCTCGACTACGCTTCCGTCTACCGCCCTCAAACAAACGGCCAGGTCGAACGGGCAAACGGTCTCATTATGAGCGGCATCAAATCCAGACTAGTGCGATCTTTAACAGAATCGGATACACACTGGGTAGAGGAGCTCGACTTCGTACTCTGGGGGCTGCGGACCACACCGAATCGAACCACCGGATACACACCATTTTTATGGTGTACGGTGCGGAAGCAGTACTACCCTATGACATAATACATGATTCACCACGCGTACACATGTACGAAGAGAAGGAAGCCGAGTTAGATCGGCAGGATGACTTGGATACCCTGGAGGAGGAGCGCGATGTCGCAAAAGCCCGTTCCGCATTCTATCAGCAGCAGGCTCGGCGATATCAAAGCCGAGAAGTGCGGGCCAAAACCTACAATATTGGCGAGCTCGTTCTACGCCTACCGGAGAAGAAGAAGGACAAACTCAAACCCAGATGGGACGGCCCCTTTGTCACAGACAAAGTTCTCACTGGAGGAGCGTACCGCCTACGTAACACATTTGATAACAGACTCGAGCCGAACCCATGGAACGCAGCTAGACTCCGGAGATTCTACGCCTAACGCCGAACGCAATGTTCGTCTCCTCACCCCTCCTTTTTAATTATGATCCACCTCCGTTCCTCCCCTTTCCTATCCCACAAGGTGTTCAATACAATGCAGATTTCTGGATTATCCTGGCTGTACCATGTGTGCAAGTTGTATCTAGGGGCTTCTTATTCGGAAGCTAGACATAATTACTTTAATGGCTTTTTGCCCATCACATATGCGTTCTTTTTCCATATGTGCCTTTTCTTCACCATTATATGCATCGATATGACTTAAGATGTGGCCAAGCTGGGTTGCCTGGCTCATGTGTTTATGCCCTACGTTCCCGTTAATTTGGCTAGGGCATAAGGGGAGCACCTCTGCGATTGTTACTGCCGGTTGAGCCGGATGTGTACCTCCGACTGGGTGAAGCCGAAAGCTAGTTTCCTTAAGAGAATATTCGATCGGTGAACAAAGGATGTATTCGTTGGTCACAACAAAGAACCCTAGAAGCTTTGTATCCTGCGCCACTGCGCACCATCGAACATGTGCGTCGACACATGGATACCTAGGGAAAGGAATCCCTAATGGAACTATTCTCCCTGGAATATGTTTCTTGCTATCCATGCAATATAACATAACTAGTTGGGTACTTGTCTATTCAAGCACCTATGACCCCTACGCCTGGTCTCCACGCATACCCCGGCTTTTATATAACTGAGCGGGTATTCGGACACACCCCGGACTATAGGATTTGGGGGCTGAAGCGAAAAGGTCCGCCATGACAAATGATTTCAATCCGGCAAGAGGCTACTTATGCCAATTAAATTACATAGTCACTGAGGCTGATTGTATTCCTCCTCTATACCATCTAACAGGCTATCTAGCCTACAATCCCGCTGAGAATACTTAGCGGCTAACACCACCTGGTCATATACCAGGCTCACGGGAATTTCTTGCCCATCGGGCCCCGCCGGTCCCACTTCGGCCATATGGTTCGGGTCCAGCTTGGTGTAGCGTGTCTTCACCATTGCCCAGGATTCTCTTGCTCCTTGCCTGCAGGCTGATATCTTCCACAAACGGAAGCGCTGCCGGGCTCCTTGAAGTAGGTCCGCAAGCTCCCCCATGCCATTTGGCAGAAGGCTTGATGGCCACAGGGCCTGAGCAACGCCATTCATCACCTGGCGAGCATGTTCGTGCATCTGCGACAGTTCTTGCAGCAAATCACCTGCAGATGAGGGCATCTCCTTTTCAGGGCGACCCGTTAACATTCCTGCAAGGAAAAATCTTTTTAATAAACTTCCTCGCCGAACTATCAAACAGTTTGCTTGAGCTCTTACCATAAATGCCACGTCGAAGCTTTTTGTTCTCCTTCACGGAGTCTGCCAGTTGTGCGCGGACGTCCTTTAATTCCACATCCAGACAAATATTGGCATCATGAAGCTTGTTCTTCTCTTACGTCACCTGCGTAAGGATGCGTTCACCGGCCTTTAGTTGCCGTTGGAGATGCGAGTCGTCACCCACTGCGTGATCCGGATTCACTCCAGGATTGTCTGTAGAACTTACTGTTAGACCAACCGCACCAGCTATCTATTAACTAGCACATTTGTGTATAATGGAGACAAATATTACCGCCAGGGGACTTTCGGGATCCCTCTAACTTGGCTACCGCATCGGATAATTGGGCCTTGCAGGCCTCCAGCTCCCGCGCCAATTGTTCATTCTTGTCCACAAGGACCTATGGGTATATTGATCCTTCAAATAGTTGTCCCAACTATTCTAAGTCTCAGGGGCTATAGCTAGGCATACTTATCAAAATCTATTACCCGTATGTCTTTGGTATACTGGCTTGTCGCTTGGGCAAGCCCGCCTCGAGCGGCTCGGACATATGCGTCCGCCGAATTGAAGGCATTAAAAGCCTCTTCGGAAAAGATGTTATGCCGGAGCATGGCCCTCCCGCGCCGGCGGTTCATGGCGCTCTCCACTTCAGAGTTCTTGGCGGAGCACATATCCGCACCCTCCGTCGGGGAGCTATGCGGTGCTGGCCCCGCATCCACCTCCGCCCCCGAAGCCAGTTCTGGAACCCGGCTGGTGGAGGCGTGGTTGGTGGGGTTTCCGGATATAGCCCGGTTATTCCTCTTCCTGCCAGACACAAAGGCCGCTATCATATTTCAAATTCTATGACACCGAGACAGGCTATGACTTTACCTCTGCAGCGGTGTGTCAGCCCGCACCGTGTTCCTCTTGAGCCTGCCCGATCCAGACTCCCATGGTTGACAAGTCCCTAAGGGCTCGGCCCCTCGCTCCGGTCGTCGTTTCTACAAATAGAGCGAGGCCTCAAAGGTAAACTACAATACCTGGAGAAAGTCCTCTTCGGAGGATAGGGTTTTTTAGCTCAGCTTACACGCGACGTAGGAAGCACTCTAGGGGAGTCGGCCGTAATGGCCACTAGGGCGCCGTTCCAGCTCGCCTGATAAAATACTCCGTTGACAAGCTCCACGGTAATATCCGGATCTACTTTGAGTCCCGGATCTAGGGCCCTTCCAGGGTCCTCTGGTTGCGGGGAGCGGCTGAAGATTCCTTCCACGGCCCTCCTCAGTTCCTGCTCAGAGGCATTGATGCAAGTAATCTTAGCAGAAGTAAGATAGAGTAAATGAAACTGGGAAAAGAATGGCAACTTACCCACTCTGGGGGGTTGTACATGGCGAATCCGTCCCGCGTTTTTATACGAAGGAACTCCTCCTCTTCCCCATTGTACAAATCGGACAAAATCCTTGCCAAAGCGGCAACGGAATCCGGACCCTTACGACCACATCAGGTGTCGTCATCTTCCCCGTTCTAATGCCACATGGGCTTCCCCAATATTGAAGCGGCTGCACTCCTCGCTTTATGCATATTGCCATGACCTCAACAATCGTCAGTCCAGACTTGGCCAGCAACTTTATCCTGTTCATCAGGAGGAATATCTCCCTTGTGTCCTCTTCTTGAGGGCCCCGGGGACGCCAGCTTAGGCGTGCCCTTGGTGGGGCGTTGTTGAACTTGGGGAGACCCCTCCGGACTAGATCCGGAGGGGAACGTCATTTATATAGAACCACTCTGAAGGCCAGTTTTCTGGTGCATTCTCAGGAGTGCCGGACAAGTATTCGGTCTCGGAAATGCGCCATACTTCGGCCCCGCCCACTTTATACAGGGACTCCCCCTGGGTGCGGGGGACAAGGCAGAACAGCTTCCTCCACAATCTGAAGTGTGGTTCGCAGCCTAAAAACAGCTCGCATAGGGCGACATACCCCGCTATGTGCAGAATGGAGGCTGGGGTAAGATTGTGTAACTGGAGGCCATAGAACTCTAGGAGCCCGCGGAGAATTGGGTGGATAGGAAACCCGACGCCCCTTAGTAGATGCGCGATGAGGCATATTCACTCCTCCAGAGATAGGTTGGGAGATCCCTCAGCTTGTTCCCCTCCGTTGTAAGTAGCTATTCCAGCTCGGACGGAGACCATGAATGCCGGTGGAAGAAACCCTTGAGTTTGTAACTTCACCAAGCGGCAGTGAGGAACTGAGCACTCTCCCCAATCCCTCGACTTAGAGCGAGGAGGGCAAGCAAAAGAGCTGCAACGGCCAGCCAAGGCTTTTTGCAAAGCGCTCTAGGATGCTAGCTCAAGGGAGGAGAGTGAGGTTTGGATCTGAGAATCCCTGTCCCTTCAAATAGACAGTTGGCCCGGAGGATCGAGGGTGGAAAATGCAAAAATACCTTGACTCCTCGCATTCGCTCGACATGTGGAGGTGGTCATTACTGAGGCGCTGAAGCCGAGGAGCACAACATTGATGAGAGACCGGACACTATTCGTCATAACAGGTACTTTGGAGTATTCGGAGGAGGAACCCGCCTTGCAATGCCGAAGACAATACTGCGTGCCGGACTCATCATCATTGAAGCCTGGTTCAGTTGCTACTGAGGGAGTCCTGGATTAGGGGGTATCCGGACTGCCGAACTATGTACAACATCCGGACTATTGAAGCGTGAAGATACAAGACTCAAGACTTCGGCCCGTGTCCGGATGGGACTTTCCTTGGCGTGGGAGGCAAGCTTGGCGATCCGGATATTATATTTCCTTCCTTGTAACCGACTCCATGTAAACCCTAGCCCTCTCTGATGTCTATATAAACCGGAGAGGTTGGTCCTTAGAAGGCCGATCACAATTACATTCATACCATCATGGGCTACCTCCTAGGGTTTTAGCCTCTACGATCTCGTGGTAGATCTACTCTTGTACTACCCATATCATCAATATTAATCAAGCAGGAAGTAGGGTTTTACCTCCATCGAGAGGGCCCGAACCTGGGTAAACATCTGTGTCCCTTACTTCTTGTTACCATTGGCCTTGACGCACAGATCGGGACCCTCTACCCAAGATCCGCCGGTTTTGACACCGACACTTGGGACATGGCATCATTTCAATAGCATCAACTTTGGCTTTATCAACTTCAATACCTCTCTCAGAAATCTTATGCCCCAAGACAATGCCTTCATTAACCATAAAGTGGCACTTTTCCCAATTCACGACGAGACTAGTGTCTTCGCATCTCTGCAAAACTCGATCAAGGTTGCTCAAGCAATCATCAAAAGAGGATCCATAAACAGAGAAATCATCCATGAATACCTAACAAATCTTTTCACAAAAGTCAAAGAATATAGCCATCATACATCTTTGAAAAGTAGCAGGTGCATTACATAAACCAAAAGGCATATGTCTATAAGCAAAAGTACCGAAAGTGCAAGTAAAAGTAGTTTTCGATTGATCCCCCGCTGACACGGGTATTTGAGAGAAACTAGAATAACCATCTAGAAAGCATAAATGTGTGTGTTTGAATAGACTTTCTAGCATTTGATCAATAAAAGGTAAAGGGTAATGATCTTTCTTAGTAGCTTTATTTAATTTACGGAAATCAATTACCATCCTATAACCTGTAATAGTTCTTTGCGGGATCAATTCATCTTTATAATTAGGAAGGACAGTAATACCTCCCTTTTTAGGAACACAATGGACATGGCTTACCCAATCACTATCAGCAACGGGATAAATTATACCTGCCTCAAGGAGCTTTAGTATCTCATTTCTTACCACTTCTTTCATTTTGGGATTCAATTGTCGTTGAGGATCTCTAACTGGTTTAGCATCGGCCTCCAAATTAATTTTGTGTTGGCATAACATGGGACTAACGACCTTGAGATATCTAGAGTATATCCAATAGCAGCGCGGTGCTTCTTCAGAGTTTTCAATAATCTTTCTTCTTCTTGCGCTGAAAGGTTAGCACTAATAATAACATGATATATTTTCTTTTCATTAAGATAAACATACTTAAGATTATTAGGTAATGGTTTGAGTTCAAACACGAGATCACCCTTGGGTGGAGGGGAATCCCCGAGAATTTCAACGGGAAGGTTGTGTTTCAGCATAGGTTCCTGTTTAAGGAACACTTCATCTATTTCCCTTCTTTCCTTCATAAACATATCATTTTCATGGTCAAGCAAATATTGTTCTAACGGATCGGTAGGAGGCACGACAATAGAAGCAAGACCATCCTTACTAGGTGATTCTCTAGCACGAGGTTGTCTACGAAACTTAGCAAAATTTAACTCATGAGACATACCCTCTAAGCCAATTGTAACAGTATCCTTTTCACAATCAATCCTAGCATTAACTGTATTCAAGCAGGGTCTACCAAAAATAATAGGACAAAAGTCATCTTGTGGGGAACCAAGAACAAGAAAATCAGCAGGATATTTAACCTTCCCACACAAGACTTCAACATCTCTAACTATCCCAACTAGCTTAATGGTGTCCCTATTAGCAAGCTTAATAATAACATCAATGTCTTCCAATTCAATGGGTGCAATGTCGTGCATAATTTCTTTATATAAGTCATAGGGTATTGCACTAGCACTAGAACCCATATCACATAAGCCATGATAACAATGATCTCCTAATTTAACAGAAATAATAGGCATGCCTACCACAGGTCTATGTATCTTAGTATCTGGTATAGCAATATTAGCAGTCTCACCACAGAAATAAATAACATGCCCATCTAAATCATCATCCAAGAGATCTTTAACCACAAAAATACTACGTTCAACTTTGATTTTCTCAGGAGGTGTATAAGTCCTAGTATTACTCTTACAAACAACAGTCGAAGTTTTAGCATGATCCTTTATCCTAACAGGAAAAAGAGGTTTCTCAACATAAGTAGTAGGAACAATAGGATCACTATAGGTGACAGTCTTTTCTTCAACTGTAATAGGTGCAACTACTTTTACTTCAATGGGAGGATTATATTTAAACCACTTATCTTTAGGGAGATCAATGTGAGTAGCAAAAGATTCACCGAAATAAGCTACTATCTCAGAGTCAAGTCCATATTTAGCGCTAAATCCACGAAAAGCATCGGTATCCATAAAAGATTTAACACAATCAAACTCAGGTGTCATACCTGACTCCTTACTATCTTCGGAATCCCAATCTTCAGAGTTGCGTTTAATTCTTTCCAATAAGTCCAATTTGAATTCAATAGTCTTCAGCAGGTAAGAACCAGCACAGGAAGTATCGAGTAGGTTGCGATCATTGAGAGAAAGCCGAGGATAAATTTTTTGAATAATCATTTCTCTAGAGAGCTCATGATTGGGGCATGAATATAACATTGACTTAAGCCTCCCCCAAGCTTGAGCGATGCTTTCTCCTTCGCGAGGCCAAAAATTATATATGTAATTACGATCATGATGAACAAGATGCATAGGATAGAACTTGTGGTGAAATTCCAACTTCAATCGTTTATAATTCCAAGATCCCGTATCATCACATAGCCTATACCATGTCAATGCATCTCCCTTCAAATATAAAGGGAAGACCTTCCTTTTGACAACATCATCGGGAATACCTGCAAGCTTAAATAATCCACAAACTTCATCCACAAAGATAAGGTGTAAATCGGGATGCAATGTTCCATCTCCTGCAAATGGATTAGCTAGCAGTTTCTCTATCATACCCAAAGGAATCTCAAAGTAAATATTTTCAATAAGTTTAATAGGTTGAGGAGAAACTCTTTGCTCTTCTGTTAGAGGTGAAGATACCCAGAACAAGCCCCTCAAAGGATTAGTTTCCATAGTGATAAGTAACATAAAATTTCAGCACACTATATAAATGTTTCCTTACCAAGTTCCACTCACCAAAAGCGCTGCACTCCCCGGCAACGACGCCACAAAAGAGTCTTGATGACCCACAAGTGTAGGGTATCTATCGTAGTCCTTTCGATAAGTAAGAGTGTCGAACCCAACGAGGAGCAGAAGGAAATGATAAGCGGTTTTCAGTAAGGTTTTCTCTACAAGCACTTAAATTGTAGGTAACAGATAGTTTTGTGATAAGATAAATTGTAACGAGTAACAAGTAAATAAAGTAAATAAAGTGCTACAAGGTGGCCCAATCCTTTTTGTAGCAAAGGATAAGCCTGGACAATTTCTTATAATGAGAAAAGAGCTCCCGAGGACACATGGGAATTATCATCAAGCTAGTTTTCATCACGCTCATATGATTCGCGTTCGATACTTTGATAATTTGATATGTGGGTGTACCGGTGCTTGGGTACTGCCCTTACTTGGACAAGCATCCCACTTATGATTAACCCATATTGCAAGCATCCGCAACTACAAAAGAAGTATTAATGTAGACCTAACCACAACATTAAACATATGGATCCAAATTAGCCCCTAACGAAGCAACGCATAAACTAGGGTTTAAGCTTCTATCACTTTAGCAACCCATCATCTACTTATTACTTCCCAATGCCTTCCCCTAGGCCCAAATAATGGTGAAGTTTCATGTAGTCGACGTTCACATAACACCACTAGAGGAAAGACAACCTACATTTCATCAAAATATCGAATGAATACCAAATTCACATGACTGCTAATAGCAAGACTTCACCCATGTCTGCAGGAACAAACGTAACTACTCACAAAGCATATTCATGTTCATACTCAGAGGGGTAATAATATGCATTAAGGATATGAACATATGATCTTCCACCAAGTAAAGCAATTAGCATCAACTACAAGGAGTAATAAACACTACTAGCAACCCACAGGTACCAATTTGTTGTTTGGATACAAGATTGGATACAAGAGATGAACTAGGGTTTTGAGAGGAGATGGTGCTGGTGAAGATGTTGATGGAGATAGACCCCCTCCCGATGAGAGGATCGTTGGTGATGACGATGGTGATGATTTCCCCCTCCCAGAGGGAAGTTTCCCCGGCAGAACAGCTCCACCAGAGCCCTAGATTGGTTCCACCAAGGTTCCGCCTCGTGGCGGCGGAGTTTCGTCCCGTAAGCTTGCCCACGATTTTTTCCAGGGTAAAAGCCTTCATATAGCAGAAGATGGACATCGGAGGGCCACCAGGGGGCCCAGGAGATAGGGGGCGCGCCCAGTAGGGGTGGGCACGTCCCCCACCCTCCTGGCCAGGGTGTAGCCCCCTTGAGGTGTTTCTTCCGTTCAATAATTCTTATTAATTCCAAAAATAAGTTTCGTGGAGTTTCAGGATTTGGAGCAGTGCATAATAGGTTTCCAATGTTTGCTCCTTCTCCAGCCAGAATTCCAGCTGCCGGCATTCCCCCTCTTCATGATAAACCTTTTAAAATAAGAGAGAATAGCCATAAGTGTTGAGATATAATGTGTAATATCAGCCCATAATCCAATAAATATTGATATAAAAGTATGCTTCAAAATGGACGTATCAGGAGATAACATGGTCGAGCATTAACTGTTGGCTCGTTTCAATTATAGCAGCCCAGTAGAGCTTTTGGCCTAGTTAAGGCCCATTAACTTAATGGGCCTGCTGAAGTTAGTCCCAATTAAATAATGTCGATTCCGTCCCATCTATAATTTTAAACCATTACTGTTGGGGATATTACTACTAGGTGTGAACCGGCCTACCTGGCCCGGGTTAACTTCATTAGTAGTATAAAGGTGATTAAGCAGATGATGGCCCAAGGCCTGTAGTCGGTTTAGAACCTGTAGCCGTAACCGGCTTGATATTTAAACTTGCATTGTAAGTTAGGAATAGAGAGAGACCAACCGGGATACGAGTATGAACCGGTGTGGGACTCTATGGACCGACGGGCGTCACCCGTGTATATAAGGGGACGACCCAGCGGCGGTTCAAGGACAGACAACAACAACTCGAGCCTAGGCGAGGCTTGTTTGCTCCCTAGCCATCGAAACCACATCAATTCCGTCACAAGTAGACGTAGGCTTTTACCTTCATCGAAGGGGCTGAACTAGTATAAACCCTTGTGTCTTTGTGTCCGCTTTAACCCCTTCAAGTTAACCTGTAGCGATAGCTCCACGACTAAGTCCTTTCACAAGGACATCTGCCGTGACAAATCCACGACAGTTGGCGCCCACCGTGGGGCTATTGCACGACGGTTTGATGATCTTGGAGGGCAAGCTCAAAGGACTCGAAGGCTATGCTGTGGGCCGGATGACCAAGAGTCGTCGCGGCAAGTTCTACATCGACGATGCAGGATGGGGTCCCGAAGCCGGCTCGATCGAGTACGGGTAATGGGTCCCCTTTGGTGGCATAAACGTTTTTATCAGCAAGATTGGTGAGCCTGGGCCTGAGCCGGACATCTGCACCAACCTCGTCGAAACGGCTCAGCATGCGAGATCTACCCAGGTTAAACCGGCCGTGAAGCGTGCCTTCGTGGGAGTCATCCATGGAGGAGAGCATGGGGATGAGTCAGAATACGGTAGCAAGACCGTCGTCTATTTCGGGGACGAGTCCTCAACCGGAGAGACCGAATCATTGTATTAGTTGCAAGACGACCAGATTAGGGGCTGTTCCGGTGGCGACAGTATTCCGGACCCCCCTGAGCAGATCAACCGGGTTGGAATATTCATGGCCGGTACGCAGGCGGCGAATCACTCCTCGACCGCAGCAGCAATGTTCTCCGGATCAGCAGTGGCAGCGGCAGCAGGGGCAGGAGGCCTTGTGCGCCCACCGGTTCAAGTTTTGTCTGACCTGTTTGATGAACTAGCTGTACTTATGGCAGAGGCCAATCCGGCGGATCAGGAGGCCCATGATGTAGAGGTTGCAAAGGTGAGAGAGCAGATCGCACAGGCCAAAGCCGACCTGGCAGCAGAGAAGGACAGGATGGCCGCAGAGCGGGCCGCTTTGGTTGCCCAGGCCTATAAGCTCATGCTCGACCAGAACGCATGACAGGAGGTCTTGAAGCGGAAGCACAGATCACGCCTGCCATTAGGGTTCGACCCTCGAAATCTCTTTCACACTCCGGGAGCTGGAACCAGTAATCCGCCGGGGCACCTGGAGGTAAACCGGGTCGAGGCACCAGGGCCAGGAGCGACGGTCCGACCCCGCCTGATGGAACCTCCTCGGCAGAACATTGTGATTCCTCCGCCGGTCCAGACACCTCCGGGTCATTATTCTAATCCTATGGACAATCTTGTCGCAGCTGCTGCGTGATTAGAAGCTATCCCAGTTGAAGGAGACTCTCTGCAAGCAATAGAGACGCGTCGGGTTAAGGAACTTCTCCGGACCACATTGATTCAACAGGAGGCATATTCATACAGCCGCGATCGGATTCATTCCACACCTCGTCCAAGCCGGAGCTATAGTAGGTGCCTGGATGAACCGGCCATATCAAGCAATGTGCGGGGCCGTGAAGCGGCCCGTGGCAATAACCCGGCCGGTGGTGTTCACGATGCTCAGGATGTAGTGGACCGGTCCCGGGCACGAAGGGAGGCCGAGTTAGCAGCACAGAACGAGGCGGATCAGCTTACACCGGTTCGTCCTACCACCTCTGCCGGGCCAGGGGTCGCATCTAGCTTGGGAGTGCCCTGTTTAGTCCCCGCTTTACGCAATGTACGCCTGCCCAAGGACTTCAAGGGCCCGCGCAAGGTGCCAAATTACACCGCTGATTTATCTCCAGAAGCGTGGGTAGAGAGTTATGAGATGGCAATGGAGATGCTGGATGTGGATGAGACCGCGTGTGCAAAGTACTTCACCATGATGCTTGAAGGCACAACCCGTACTTGGTTGAAGAGCCTGCCGCCTAATTCTATCAGTTCATGGGCCCAGTTGCGGACCCGGTTTATCCAGAATTTCAAAGATATGTGTAAGCAGCCTAAGTCCATAGTAGACTTGGCGGCTTGTGTTCAGGAGGATGGAGAGTCAACAACCCATTGGGTACGCCGCGTTTCTGAAGTCTTGCACTCGTCCGACAGGATCAATGCTGACTCTGCGATCTTAACCCTGGAGGGCAACTGCCGGTTTAAGCCTCTAAAGCAGAAATTGGGGCGTATGAAGCGGTTCAGTAATGACATGGGAACTCTCATGGCCGCTTTAGTGAAGTATGCTGATTCTGATAGTACCAAGGATCCCGATACTGACGATGACGAAGCAGGGAAGGGAAAAAAATAGCAACTCTAAGGGGCATCAATACAAACCGGCGGGCCATGGAAACGGAGGCAAGCGTAAGGCGGATGGCAGCATGGACTTTGTGGCTAACACTAATGCACAGGACAAGGGTCAGCGGCGCAGAGGTAAAGCGGCGAATCGTAATGGGGCTCCAAATCCTAACCCGGATCGCTTAAACTATTTGCTGAATCAGCCTTGCCCAAAACACGGGACGAAGGAGGCGTCGGCTAACCACCTTTGGAAGGATTGTTACATTATGCAGGAATTTAAAAACTCTAATGCCTTCCGGTATGACCGTGGGTCAGGTGGTGGCTCAGGATCCGGATTCCATGGGCTGGGTCACGATGGAGCTTCCGGTTCAGGTTTCAATCAGGGCGGTAATAATAACCAGGATAATCAGAATGGTCAAGGGGGTTACAACCAACAGCAGCAGCAGCAGCGGTCGGGTTATCAGAGCCAGCCAAAACAGTTGAACAATGGGCAGTATCACGTTTTCACAACTAGCTCGGATAAGCGCGACCGGAAACTTCATAAGCGAGAAGTGAACTCTGTTGAAACGGCCGTACCGCGTTATTTACGCTGGTCGGAGCAGCCTATCGTGTGGAGCAGGGAGGATCACCCCCCCGCCCCCGGGTCGACAATCGGGCCTGTTGGCATTAGTGGTAGACCCTCAGGTGGGAGGTTATAAATTCACCAAGGTACTCATGGATGGAGGGAGCAGTATTAACATCCTGTACTATGAGACATTCCGCCGCATGGGGCTAACAGACAAGGATCTCAGACCGTCTAATATGGTGTTCCATGGTGTGGTGCCTGGCAAATCAGCATATCCTGTTGGTAAGATAGCCCTGGAGGTGGCTTTTAGGGACGAGCATGATTCCCGATCTGAGACACTAACCTTTGAGGTGGTGAAGATCCGGAGCCCGTATCACGCCTTGTTTGGGCGGCTGGCTTATGCCAAATTCATGGCACGGCCCTGTTATATCTATTTGCAGCTCAAGATGCCGGGTCACAAAGGGACAATAACGGTTCATGGGAGCCGCAAGATTGCTTTGGAATGTGAGGAAGGTGATGCGGCCTATGCAGAGTCGGTTTGTGCCATGGAGGAGTTAAAATATTATAGGGACAATGTTGATCCGGCGGACATGACCCCTTTGAAGAAGCCAACTACGGAGCATGATTCAGATCTGAAGTTCAAATCAGCGGCTGAGACCAAGCTTGTTGACTTCATGCCCGGCGATTCGTCCAAGCAGTTCACTGTCAGTGCCAACTTGGACCCTAAATAGGAAAGCACGCTCATCGAGTTCATCCGTGAGAATCGGGACATTTTTGCATGGAAGCCTTCTGACATGCCAGGTGTACCGAGGGAACTCGCTGAGCACACTCTTAATGTTGATCCCAAGTATAAACCGGTAAAGCAATTTCCCCGCTGGTTTAATGAAGAGAGGCGCAAAGCTATTGGGGAGGAGGTGGCCAGGCTCTTAGCAGCTGGTTTTATCATTGAAGTGTTCCATCCAGAGTGGCTTCCTAATCCGGTGCTGGTTCTTAAGAAAAATGGCACTTGGCGTATGTGTGTGGATTACATGGATCTTAACAAGGCTTGTCCAGCGGATCCTTTTGCCCTCCCTCGCATTGACCAGATTATTGACGCCACGGTGGGTTGTGAGTGTTTCAGTTTTTTGGATGCATATTCTGGGTATCATCAGATCAAAATGGCGGTTAAGGACCAGGAGAAGACGGCGTTTATTACTCCCTTTGGAGCCTTCTGCTATGTATCTATGCCTTTTGGGCTCAAAAGTGCCCAAGCCACTTATCAAAGGTGTGTACAGAATTGCCTGCATAAACAGATCGGCCGCAATGTGCACGCCTATGTGGATGATATTGTAGTCAAGTCAAGGCAGAAGGAGACGCTGGTTGATGATTTAAAGGAAACCTTTGACAACTTGCGGGTTTATAAGATGATGCTTAACCCTGCCAAATGTGTCTTTGGTGTTCCGGCAGGCAAGTTACTGGGCTTTCTTGTGTCCAACAGAGGAATTGAGGCTAATCCGGAGAAGATTACGGCTATCACTTCCCTGGCTAAACCGAAGTGTATCAACGATGTTCAGCGGTTGGCGGGTCGGATCGCCGCACTGAGCCGGTTTATCCGCCGCCTCGGAGAGAAGGCCATCCCTTTATACCAGATGTTGAGAAAGACAGATCAATTCATCTGGAGTCCAACTGCTAATGAAGCATTGGAGGACTTGAAGCGGCAATTAGCCAATCCGCCCGTTCTTGCAGCTCCGGTCGACAAGGAGCCATTATTGTTATACGTAGCGGCCAATGCTCGCGCAGTTAGCGTGGCTATTGTAGTAGAACGCAAGGAGGCGGGCAAGGCGTATCCAGTTCAGCGGCCGGTTTACTATATCAGCGAGGTGCTTATTGAATCCAAGCAGAGATATCCGCATTGGCAGAAGCTGGTATATGGAGTTTTCATGGCAAGCCGAAAGTTGAAGCAGTATTTCCAAGGGCACCCTATCACAGTGGTCAGTTCAGCTCCCCTGGGTGATATCATACAGAACCGGGAGGCGACCGGCCGGATTGCCAAGTGGGCTATAGAACTTGGGCCGCACGGATTGAAGTACGTACCCCGGACGACGGTGAAGTCTCAAGCACTTGTTGATTTCATCAATGACTGGACTGAGTTGCAAGCACCAGAGGAGAAGCCGGATCACACATATTGGACTATCCATTTTGATGGATCCAGGCAATTGGAAGGCTCGGGGGCTGGGGTCGTGTTAACTTCCCCACGAGGTGATAAGTTTTGTTATGTTCTCCGCTTAATGTTCCCTTGTACTAATAATGCAGCTGAGTATGAAGCCTTGCTCGATGGTCTCCGGATGGCTAAAGAGATGAATCTAAGTCGGGTTAAGTGCTTCGGTGACTCGGACCTCGTAGCTCAACAGGTGTCTGGTACTTGGGATTCTAAAGACCCACACATGGCTGCATATCGTCGTGAGGTGGATATTGTTGCAGGTCACTTCAAGGGTTATCAGGTGGATCACGTGGATTGTCGAAAAAATGAAGCGGCGGACGCTTTAAGCCGGTTGGGCTCTTAGCGTAAACCGGTCCCGCCTAATGTCTTTCTTGATGTGTTGCACAATCCGTCAGTCAAGCTCCTAGGTGAAGCGGATTTGGCTATTCCTGATCCGGAGGCTCAATTGGTGGCAGCCCTGCATGTTATACCAGATTGGACAGTTCCTTATCTTGCGTACATGAACCGAGGAGAGTTGCCAGAGGATGAGACTCTAGCCAGGAAGATAGTCCGGTGATCCAAATATATGACAATTATCAATGGCGAATTGCATCATTGCAGTGTATCAGGGGCGTTTCAACGCTGCATCTCTCCTGAGGAAGGTTGTGAAATTTTATGCGAAATCCATGAAGGGGATTGTGGTCACCACGCCGGTTCAAAGTCTCTAGTGGCTAAGGCGTTTCGTCACGGGTTTTACTGGTTGACAGCTCATGCTGATGCGGAGGACTTGGTTAAACGGTGTGATGGCCGTCAGAAATTTTCAAGGCGTGCTCATGTGCCGGCTCAAGAATTGAGGATGATTCCAATTACTTGGCTGTTTGCAACATGGGGGCTGGATATGGTCGGACCTTTTAAAAGATCCAAGGATAAGAAAACCCACCTTTTGGTGGCAGTTGACAAGTTTACCAAGTGGGTTGAAGCGGAGCCTGTCAGCAAGTGTGATGCAGCTACAGCGGTGCAGTTCATTAAAAAGGTGATTTTCCGGTTTGGCTTTCGACACAGTATCATTACTAACAATGGTACCAATTTATCCAAGGGTGCCATGAAGGAATTCTGTGAACGTGAGCACATCAGACTTGACGTATCATCAGTGGCTCACCCCCAGTCCAATGGGCAGGCAAAACGAGCTAATCAAGAGATCTTGCGAGGCATCAAACCCCGGCTTATGGTTCCTTTGCAAAGAACACCGGGATGTTGGGTTGAAGAGCTACCATCTGTGCTATGGAGTATCAACACTACGCCCAACCGATCTACAGGATACACACCGTTTTTTATGGTCTACGGAGCAGAGGCGGTTCTCCCTAGTGATATCCGGCACGATTCGCCTCGTGTGGCGGCTTATGTTGAAGCGGACAATGAGACAGCACGGCAAGATGCTTTGGACCTATTAGATGAGGAGCGTGACATAGTGGCTGCCCGCTCGGTGATTTATCAACAAGATCTTCGTCGCTATCACAGTCGCCGGGTCAAAACTAGAACTTTTCAAGAAGGAGATTTGGTGCCTCGGCTCATCCAAGATCAGACGGATATGCATAAGTTATCCCCACCTTGGGAGGGACCTTTCATGGTCAGCAAGAATCTGCACAACGGGTCGTACTATCTGATTGATATTCGAGAGCATAAAGACTCACACACATCAGAGGAGGAGACCAACAGGCCGTGGAATATAGCTCATCTTCAGCCTTACTACACTTGAGCCATCGGCTCTATCTATGTACATATTATGGCAGTGTATATATTATCATTGATATAATAAAACCGGAACCTCAGCAAAAGTGGGGTCTCTGTCCTTTCATATCATGTGTGGTTACATAGAGTGGTTCTGTTTTAAAGCAGCCTCCGGTTTACCCCTTGAAATTTGCTTTTCAAAAAAGCTTTGTGATATCACTTGGGGCCTTGGTCGTGTCCAAACCAATGCGACACCTTTTGATAGGCGAAAGCCACCAGATCACTTGGGGACATGGTCAAGTCTGAACCAGTCACGCCTCTTGATCGGCCTAAGGCCACAGAATCACTTGGGGGCTTGGTCGAACCCGAACCATTGCCACGCCTTTTGATCGGCATAAATGCCACGGTTTCATTTGGGGACCTGGCTGACTTGAACCATTGTCACTCCTATTGGGGGCTTGGTCCTGTCCGACCATGGTAACACCATCTGATCAGCTCAGTAAAGCATGTTTTTGCAAACGGTTTTTATCATTGACTTTGCTTCCATATTTCTTTTATGGCTATTCTTCAATTTTTGTTGTGTTTCCCTTAAACCAACAACACTTTTTTACCGGTTCAGCTGACGGAAGTCGGTTCATTTGTACTCCGGAGAAATATGCCTGGTTTAAATTTCCTGTTAACATCATGAAGTAGCAGGGGGGCTCATAATGACCCAGCACGGTTTACATGGGAGTTGTTTTCTCCCCTTTGATGGTAACGGTTTATAAAACCTCAGATCAAGCCTGGCTAAGCCAACTTTATGCCCTCAAGGTTATAAAACGGTTGGCGGTATAACCGCCACCGCAGTTCAAGATTTTCTGATTGCAGGAAATATAAATTGAGGATTTCAAGCAAAAGCATCAGTGCGTATGCACGAAGGCATATTTAAAGTAGAAGTATTGGCTATTCTATTACAAGGCAACGCAGTGCCCAAATAAGATCGTTGTTATTTTGGCAGATCATAATAAAGCAGTTGTTTAAACCGGCTTCCGGTTCAAGCCTGCTCATCAAACCGGTCTGATGGTTGTGGGTCGTCCCGCGCCGCTTCAGTTTCCTCATCTCTATCCATTGGCTGGAAATCAACAGTGGTCCAGTCGATTCCCATTAAAGCTTGAAAGACAGCCTCTTCATGGATCAGAGAAGACGGTTCAATATCAGGAGCGAAAGTATACTTACGGATTGGAGGAACTAGATTCTCCGCTTCAGGAATTGGTGCAGCCACTCGTTTGTTCTGATCATTGTACTGAGCTTGATAATGCGACAAGTCGGCCTCTTCAGCCAATTGACAAGCCAGGGGGCTTACTACACGGTTTATCGCCCTCAAATCATCTTCATTGAATTCTGAGCCATCTTCCTTCAAGCTGGGATAGCCTTGAGCTGCTTCAACAGGATCGAAATCCGGCACCCATGCTTTTTCCCGGATTAAGGCGTTAATGGCTCCGGTTCGAGCAGTAGATTTTTCAGTTCTTCAATCCGAGCAGGAAGCATTGACAACCTATTAAGAGTGTCTTGGATTAAAGTGGGTGCCAGATTGTTATGAGATGCAGTGGTGATGATCCATTGTGCTCCGGTATACAGCTGTTCAATTAAAGTGTAGGCAGCCTTCAACTTTTTCCGAACATCTGACCTTAAGTGACCAATGCGTGTACCTGTAACAATACAGGAAAGATCACAACCCGGATCTATTATAAGAAGGCCAGAGTTGTCCAGGAAACCAAAAGGAGCTTACCAAAGATAGCAGCGGTCATGGAATGTAGTTACCGCTTTACGGCGGTCAGCTCATCTACCACCGGTTTAAGGGCAGCTTCAGCGTTTTCAGCTCTTTTTATTAAATCGGCCTTCTCAGTGGCCCAATCAGTCCGCTCCTTCTTGAAACCCTTTTTCAGCTGTTCTGTGATGCTCAAAGCGCTGGTTATTTCTTCCCTTGCCTTGTCGGTTTCAGCTTGTTGGGTTTTCAAAAATTCCTGCAGATCAGTAATCCGGTCCTCTTTGATCCTCACTATAGCCTGCATAAAGACAGTGCTTGGCTTTCAACAAACGGTACAAGAATTTGAAGTACCAACCACATAAGAAGTTATACGCTTGATACTTGGGCGCTAATGCACCTTCAATTTTCATCTATTACTAAATCGCAAAGTCCCAAGCTCAATACAGGTATTCAACTTGGCACTTGGGGGCTAATGGCTATTTGCTCTGTTATGTTCTAATGTTAGAATCTTTATTGGAGTCCCGGTTTAACTATACTAAGTTGAACCGGCCTTTGGGGGCTACATTGATGGATTTCAAAGTATTGAGGACTATATTCAAGTCCCGGCTTGAAGAAGGTTACAAACCGATCCTTGGGGGCTAGGAGGATTAATGCAGTGGCAGTAATTAAAGAAAGAAGAAGCACAAGGAAGTTACCTCAAATATATCTCTCATCTTCTTTACCATGCCAGCTTCACAGTCACGACTAGTATATAGCCGGTTCAAGTAACCAGAACAAAGATCTTGGGCACTCAGAGCAGCATATGTTTCCAGATCAACATCCCATTTGCCTTTGTTCATGGCAGAAATATCTTCTTTCACAGTATGCTTGGCCAAAGCGACAGGATTCCCTGGTTCAAAGCGACCTACGCCGGTAATTACAACGTCATCATCCTTGGACTCGCTGGTTTGCATTGGCGCGGTCGGTTTATCGGCAGGCTTTGAAGGACTGCGGGACCCATCAATCCGGACGGAGCTGGCAGGCTGGTCAACAGGGACTGAGGTATTGATAGGCCTTTTCTCAGGAATAACATCATCTTGCAAGGGAGGATCATTGGGAATATCCTCATAAACGAATGTTTCAAGATCTGGTGTTTTATCCTGTTCAGGGGCGACATCTTCCTCGGCCGCTTTAGTCAGGCGGGCTTTCTTGCTTGGTTTAGGTTTAGCACTGAAAGAGAAACAAAGAGTCAAGGAACAGCATAAGTTATAACGTGGTATACCAGAAGCATATGTTCAGTCTAGCTTACCCAAGAACCGTTTTCACTGGTGGCAGCTGAGTGGCCGACGATTCACCAGAGGAAGAATGGGAAGTAACCTGATAATCGGAGTCGGAGGGATTAAGAGGTTGACAGATGAAACCCGCTTTAGGACATAAATTAATAAAAAGGTCGGAGACCTCGGAGCGGCGTTTTCGAACCGGACTGTTTGGTAAACCGACGGAGGTAACTACCTGTCCGCTGTGCCGGGTTGTGTGGCAAGCTTCATGTTGCTGAGTCTTCATAAGAAATTTGGGATCCAAATAAGCAAGAGGATGAGAAAATTTAACTTTCCGGTTTGCCTGGCGAAATTTTGGCAAAGGCAAAGGATCTGAATCGGAAGAGAGAATAGTTACCTCAGCGACATCAGCATTACTGGCTTCAGCGTCGTCCTGACAAGTATCATCATCAATAAGGCGTGTAAAGAGCAAGCCTAGTGAATCGAGTTCTACCTCAAGGTCCGAATTACCCACATCATCATCAACAGCCGGATCAGATGAAGCAGTGGTTTTCCTCTTTTTAGCAGGCTTCTTGACAACCTTGGTCTTGGGCCGGTTTGACCATTCTGTTTTCTCCGGTTTGTCTTGCGGAAGCATCTTGCTCCAAAACGGATTATTACCCTGGTTAAGCAGCAATTGATGTCAGACAGAGATAGCAATAACAGATTCAGTAAAAAACACAATCAGAAACTTACAACTGGCAGTTTGTTGGTAGCACAGAAAGGGGGCAGGCCGGTTTGAGCGCAGAGGTGTTCTGGTTCGTTCAACATTTTCTTCACAGCCTCTGTGACTTCATCATCCGAGAGTTGGATGTTGGTGTGTCGAAGCGGGTCATCAACGCTACCAGTATACTTGCACATTAAACCGGAGCGCCAGCTGAGAGGCAGTATGCTCCATGATATCCAACAGCGTGCGAGATCTACTCCTGTTAAACCGTTGGCCATGAAGGCTCGGAGCTTGGATAATTGCGGAGCATATTTACTCCTCTCCTTGGCACTTAACCTTTGTGGGAAGGGGTGTGTATTGCTGAGCCGCTCCGGACGAAAGCCAGGCAAAGGATTTTCATCATCAGGGGAAGTATCTTTGCAGTAAAACCATGTTGCATTCCACTCCTTGGGGTGACTGTGTAGTCTAGCATGGGGATAAGTGATTTCTTTTCTTTTCTGAATTGCCATACCGCCCAATTCGGTATTGGGACCATCAGTGAATTCTGTGCGGCGGTTTAAGTGGAAGCAGTCTCTGAACAATTCAACTATGGGTTCCTCTTGAAGGTATACCTCACAAAGTACTTGGAAGTGACATAAGTTGGTAACAGAGTTGGGGCCAGTATCTTGCGGGCGAAGTTGAAAATTGGCTAACACATCCAGATAAAATTTAGAACCGGGCGGCTTGAAGCCCCGGGCTAAATGGTCCGCAAAAATCACAACCTCTCCCTCTTGAGGTGTGGGAGGACATTCATCACCAGGAACCCTCCAGTGGATAGTATCTTTACTGTCTAAAGCGCCAATCGAAACTAAATCATCCAGCTGAGTTTCTATGACGCGAGAAGGAACCCAGTTGCACTCATATACTTGTTTGGCCATGATGGGATCTACAAGAAATAAGTGATTCCGGTTCAAGAATGCGCTGGTATGAACAATGTTAAACCGGAGGCAGTACATTTAAACCGGATTTCTATGAGGTAGCATAATAAGACTGAAGAAGTCTGGCGGTTTAACAAGGGGACTAATGGTATCTACCGGTTTAATAATTTTTCCTATATTAAGTTAAACTGTCTGATCTAAACATGGAAAGCAATTGAGGTTGCGGATGGCTAAGTATGCAGAAACAGGTTTCACAAGGTCCTATTGTAGTAATGGATCTGAAGTAAGTTCAGAAAAACAGAAAATATTCAAAAGATTAAAGCAGAACGGAAGTGAATCAATGGGCAGGTATGTAGATGAGATCTATGGACTTGAGCGTGAAACTACAGGTGGATGCTAAAAGGCTACTGCTAATCAGAGCAGGGTTTCATAGATTTATCCAGGAGTCTGGGTACGAGCATGAACAATTGAGGAACACGGCAAGAACACGAAACCCTAGAACAGATCTATGTTAAGAAGAGCAGAAGGCTTACCAGAATCGAGGAAGACGCGGAAAGCTACCGCCGTGCTCTGGAGCGTTCAGGTTGATGCAGCGGCCCAAGACGGTGCAGAGGTCAATGGCGGTGGCGGAGCTCCGAGGCTGGCGACGTGAGGAAGACGAAGAGAAGGAGACGAAGGGGAGAAAAGGAAATGACCCTTCAGTCCTATTTATAAGGCAAAGGACGTGTGTCAGGCGCGCGAATCCAGGAGTCACAAAATTCGGAAGTGGAGCTGCTGCCTTGGGTATCGCAGATCTATCAATGAAAGAAGGCGTCATAAATGTTAAACTTCGTGATGATGTCATGCCGGTCTACAGCAACCAGAGATGATGACGACATGGCGGTTTACCAATTACCAGAACATGTTGAAGACAAAGATTTTTGTGAAGGATTGACATGAACCAGTTCAAATCAATCTGGGGCCTAATGTTGGGGATATTACTACTAGGTGTGAACCGGCCTACCTGGGCCAGGTTAACTTCATTAGTAGTATAAAGGTGATTAAGCAGATGAAGGCCCAAGGCCTGTAGTCGGTTTAGAACCTGTAGTCGTAATCGGCTTGATATGTAAACTTGCATTGTAAGTTAGGAATAGAGAGAGACCAACCGGGATACGAGTATGAACCGGTGTGGGACTCTATGGACCGACGGGCGTCACCCGTGTATATAAGGGGACGACCCGGCGGCGGTTCAAGGACAGACAACATCAACTCGAGCCTAGGCGAGGCTTGTTTGCTCCCTAGCCATCGAAACCACATCAATTCCATCACAACTAGACGTAGGCTTTTACCTTCATCGAAGGGGCCGAACTAGTATAAACCCTTGTGTCTTTGTGTCCGCTTTAACCCCTTCAAGTTAACCCGTAGCGATGGCTCCACGACTAAGTCCTTTCACAAGGACATCTGCCGTGACAAATCCACGACAATTACGATGAGCAATTTTGGACAGGACCAAAACCGATCAATCAAAGGCCTACGAGAATTTTGGCACCAGGGAGCCCATTGGGCAGCCCATTAAGGGCAGTGGGCCTCTTCCTTCATACAGGGCCCACGACTGTTCGAGCTAACTAATAATTTCATTGCTTTTTTGGCTTCTTAGCGACCAGTTAGCTGGATTGCAAGGCGCGGTAAGCAAACGTACATCATACAAGGAAAAATGTTCCACATCCAGCATATATTATAGGAAATTACATCCACTGGGAAATCCGAGAATGATGCCAATGCAAATTAATGAACAAACTTAACGATCTACAACCTCACAATCTGCAACCTCAGTGCGGATGACGCCCATAAGCATGTGAGCAAGTTTTTTCTTCTTTACTACACTGTCTCTGAAAACAACGATGAGTTGTTGTTGCGCAAGAATGTGCAATGTGGTTCGTCCATGATTTCCATCATTGCTTCAGCTAGTAACTGGTTCACAAACATACATTTTTTCCATTGAATTCAAGACAGGGGAAACTAAACAGATTCAGATTGCCATTTTGGCAGGCTTGTATTATTGATAGTGGAGAGTGTCTCGACCACTGCATCATAACATAAATTAGGAGGGGAACCGAACAGATTAATCAAGAGTTATTGCCATATTACCTGGCCTAGATTTATTGGAAAGAAACAATGGGGTTGCCTTGTGCTACGTCTTGAGATTGCGTTGGTTTTTCTTGAAGAGGAAAGGGTGATGCAGCAATAGTAGCTTAAGTATTTCCCTCAGGTTTTGAGAACCAAGGTATCAAGTCCCACACACCTACACAAAAAAACAAGAACTCTCAACCAACGCAATAAAGGGGTTGTCAATCCCTTCAAGGCCACTTGCGAAAGTGAGATCTGATAGGGATAATATGATAAGATAAATATATTTTTGGTATTTTATAATATAGATTGGAAAAGTAAAGATGCAAATAAAAGTAGATTAAAAGCATATATGATAAGAGATAGACCCGGGGGCCATAGGTTTCACTAGTGGCTTCTCTCAAGATAGCATAAGTATTACTGTGGGTGAACAAATTACAGTCGAGCAATTGATAGAAAAGCGAATAATTATGAGATTATCTAGGCATGATCATGTATATAGGCATCACATCCGTGACAAGTAGTCCGACTCCTTCCTGCATCTACTACTATTACTCCACACATCGACCGCTATCCAGCATGCATCTAGAGTATTAAGTTCATAAAGAACGGAGTAATGCATTAAGAAAGATGACATGATGTAGCGGGATAAACTCATGCAATATGATATAAACCCCATCTTTTTATCCTCGATGGCAACAATACAGTACGTGCCTTGCTGCCCCTGCTGTCACTGGGAAAGGACACCGCAAGATTGAACCCAAAGCTAAGAACTTCTCCCATTGCAAGAAAGATCAATCTAGTAGGCCAAACAAACTGATAATTCAAAGAGACTTGCAAAGATAACTTAATCACACATAAAACAATTCAGAGGAGATTCCAATATTTCTCATAGATAAACTTGATCATAAACCGACAATTCATTGGATCTCGACAAACACACCGCAAAAAGAGTTACATCGAATAGATCTCCAAGAAGAACGAGGAGAACTTTGTATTGAGATTCAAAGAGAGAGAAGAAGCCATCAAGCTAATAACTATGGACCCGAAGGTCTGTGGTAAACTACTCACAACTCATCGGAGAGGCTATGGTGTTGATGTACAAGCCCTTTGTGGTCGATTCCCCCTCCGGCAGAGCACCGGCGAAGGCTCCAAGATGGGATCTCATGGATACATAAGGTTACGGTGGTGGAAATAGTTTTTCATGGTCGCTTATGATGTTTTTGGGGTACATGGGTTTATATAGGAGGAAGAAGTAGGTCGGTGGACGCCCGAGGGGCCCACGAGGGTGGGGGCGCGCCCAGCCCTAGGGGGCGCGCCGGGCACCCTCGTGGCTGCCTCGGTTTTTTCTTGACTTCCACTCCAAGTCCTCTGGATCGCGTTTGTTCCAAAAAGATCGCTCCCGAAGGTTTCATTCCGTTTGGACTTCATTTGATATTCCTTTTCTTCAAAACACTGAAATAGGCAAAAAAACAGCAATACGGGTTGGGCCTCCGGTTAGTAGGTTAGTCCCAAAAATGATATAAAAGTGTAAAGTAAAGCCCATAAACATCCAAAACAGGTAATATAATAGCATGGAACAATCAAAAAAATATAGATACGTTGGAGATGTATCAAGCATCCCCAAGCTTAATTCATGCTCGTCCTCGAGTAGGTAAATGATAAAAACAGAATTTTTGATGTGGAATGCTACCTAGCATAATTCTGAATGTAATTTTCTTTATTGTGGCATGAATTTTCAGATCCAAATGATTCAAAATAAAAGTTCATATTGACATAAGAAATAGTAATACTTCAAGCATACTAACTAAGCAATCATGACTTCTCAAAATAACATGGCTAAAGAAAGTTATCCCTACAAAATCGTATAGTCTGGTTGTTGCTCTATCTTCATCACACAAAGTATTTAATCATGCACAACCCTGATGACAAGCCAAGCAATTGTTTCATACTTTAGTAATTTCAAACTTTTTCAACTTTCATGCAATACATGAGCGTTGTAGAGAAGACAAAAAAGAGGACAAGATAGTCTCACATCAACTAGGCGTATCAATGGGCTATGGAGATGCCCATTAATAGATATCAATGTGAGTGAGTAGGGATTTCCAAATAATGTATGCACTAGAGCTATAAATGTATGAAAGCTTAACAAAGAAACTAAGTGGGTGTGCATCCAACTCGCTTGCTCATGAAGACCTAGGGCACTTTGAGGAAGCCCATCATTGGAATATACAAGCCAAGTTCTATAATGAAAAATCCCCACTAGTAAATGAAAGTAATAACATAGGAGACTCTCTATCATAAAGATCATGGTGCTACTTTGAAGCACAAGTGTGGTAAAAAGGATAGTAGCATTGTCCCTTCTCTCTTTTTCTCTCATTTCATTTTTTTCTCTTTTTTTCTTTTTTTCCTTTTTTTCTTTTTGGGCCTTTCCTTTTTATAATTTGGCCTTTCTTTATTTTTCTTTTTTCTCTTTTTTTTATAAAGTCCAAAGTCTCATCCCGACTTGTGGGGGAATCAAGTCTCCATCATCCTTTCCCCACTGGGACAATGCTCTAATAATGAAGATCATCACACTTTTATTGATTTACAACTCAATACTTAAACAAGATATGAATCTATATGGATGCCTTCGGCGGTGTACCGGGATATGCAATGAATCAGGAGTGACAAGTATGAAAATTATGAAGGTGGCCTTGCCACAAATATGATGTCAACTACATGATCATGCAAAGAGCAATATGACAATGATGATACGTCTCATATGAACGAAACAGTGGAAAGTTGCATGGCAATATATCTCAGAATGTCTATGGAAATGCCATAATAGGTAGGTATGGTGGCTGTTTTGAGGAACGTATATGGTGGGTGTATGGTACTGGAGAAAGTTGCACAGCACAAGAGAGGCTACCAATGGTGGAAGGGTGAGAGTGCGTATGATCCATGGACTCAACATTAGTCATGAAGAACTCATATACTTATTGCAAAAATCTACAAGTCATCAAAAACAAAGTACTACGCGCATGCTCCTAGGGGGATAGATTGGTAGGAAAAAACCATCGCTCTTCTCCAACCACCACTCATAAGGAAGACAATCAATAAATAAAATTGTGCTCCAACTTCATCACGAAGCAGTGCACCATACGTGCATGCTACGGGAATCACAAACTTCAACACAAGTATTCTTTAAATTCATAATGACCCAACTAGCGTGACTCTAATAACACCATCCTAATATCTCAAAACAATTATCAAGCATCAAATTGATCATAGCATCGAATTCACTTTCTATTTATAGTTTTTATTATACCCAACTTGGATGCCTATCATTCTAGGACCAATTTTATAACCATAGAAAATACCATACTGTTCTAAGAGACACTCAAAATGATATAAGTGAAGCATGAGAGACTAACAATTTCTTCAAAATTAATCCACCGCCGTGCTCTAAAAGATATAACTGAAGCACTAGAGCAAAAATTATCTAGCTCAAAAGATATAAGTGAAGCTCATAGAGTATTCTAATAAATTCTAATCAAGTGGGCTTATCCCAAAAGGTGTGTACAGCAAGGATGATTATGGTAAACTAAAAAGCAAAGACTAATATCAGACAAGACGCTCCAAGAAAAACACATATCATGTGGCGAATAAAAATATAGCTCCAAGTAAAGTTACTGATAGACGAAGACGAAAGAGGGGATGCCTTCCGGGGCATCCCCAAGCTTAGGCTTTTGGTTATCCTTGAATATCTTGTGGTGCCATGGGCATCCCCAAGCTTAGGCTCTTGCCACTCCTTATTCCATAATCCATCAAGTCTTTACCCAAAACTTGAAAACTTCACAACACAAAACTCAACAGGAAATCTCATAAGCTCCGTTAGTGCAAGAAAGAAAAACGACCACATAAGGTACTGTAATGAACTCATTCTTTATTTATATTGATGTTAAACCTACTGTATTCCAACTTCTCTATGGTTCATACCCCTACATCCTAGCCATAGATGCATCAGAATAAGAAAACAACACATGAAAAATAGAATCTGTCAAAAACAGAACAGTCTGTAGCAATTTGTAACTCTCGAATACTTCTGGACCTCTAAAATTCCTACCAAAGTAGGAAGTCCTGGGCAATTTGTCTATTGATCTACAGCAAAAAGAAGCAAGGAGCAATCCTCTCGGGTATCCAAGGTGGAGAAGGAGCTCGAGGAGGCGAGGACTGACACGCGAGGTGTCCGGGAAGAGCTCCGCCAAGTCACGCAAATTGCAAATGGTAAGAAATACTTATTGCGGTGTGTGTTCGGAGGCAACAGGTTCTCCCTGCTGATGCGGGTCTAATGCTTCGCAGGCATATTCGCCGAACTTCCGAAGAATGTGGCGGCCGCTGCGAGGCACTATGCCACCCTTGAGGAGGACTCCACACAGTGGCTCTTCTGGTCACAATATCCTAATCCAGAGCGTTATCCCTCCTCGGCAATGACATGAACCAAATGATGGAGATGCATCGAATGTCCGAGGTGGCCGTGAAGGACCTTTGTGTCAGTCTGTGGCCTGCCGAACCCATTCCAGACATCTGCTTTGGCCTTGGGCAGAAGCTACGGGTGGCACCACTTCGGATTGATGTCGTGAAGCGGTCAGTGTGCCTTGAGGTGGAGAGGCTTGCATTTGTGAAGACCATGGTGCATTGGCCGAAGATTAATTCGATGGAGATGGCCACTGGTCCTCTGGCCAATGGGAAGGAGCATCGCCGCCCTGAGTAGTACTTTGCAGAGGTTATGAATGGTGCGTGGACGATAGAGGCCAGTGTTCGAAAGATGTAATATTAGTGTGATTGTGTTAAGTGTGTACCAAGTGGACCTTGTGCTTTATAATGCATCTGCCTGACTTGCTTTATATTCTCATGATTTAATTTTGATTCCTGTGCGGTCGTATGTTTATTCTGAAAGCTACCAATCATCTCTTCAGCCCCCAAGTGAATATCACGATGGGTGTTTTGACTCCGCACGGTTACCCTTAGCTAGTGTCTTGGTACCCGGAGGCAGTAGTGCGAGAGAAAAACCAGGCAATCGGTCTATTCGGTTTTACTGCTTTCACTTAGCCATAGGAGCTTGACGGTGTGGACTAGGGACTAGCCCGCGGTGTATTGTAATGTACTTGGGGATCAAAACCTTCCCCTTTCTATCTCATGGTTTGTGGTAAGACGAACCCTTCATGTGACATGGCGAAATCGCCAACGATTTTTAGAGTCAAACCTCGTCATCGATCGTGGACCAGTTCACGCTTACTATGATGGTCAGTTTTTGGTTTTTCCACCTGAGATACTTGACCAGGCAAACCAGAAGTACAATTGCAGGGGTTCTCTTTTTTCCCTCTTAGCCGAACATGCAGAACATAAGAAGCAAGCACAAGAGCTGGGCAACCCAAATATTGACCCAAGACATAGTTTGGAATAGATGCCTATAGTGCAATATCCGAGACACCGAACACCTAGCAGAAATCGGTGCCGGACTTGAAGATATTGAGCTGATATATAAATTGAAATCTTGACTAGTTAATATATTTTCATGCCGGGTTGTTCGAACAGCGAGGGGAGAATCGGAAATGGAGTAGACAAATCGTAGGATGCGGATATCCGAACACCATAAAGGGTATTTTCATTATTTCTCATAAGCTCGAGATGTCTATCCGTACAATTCAAACTGCAGAGGCAGTACTTGTGAAAGAAAAAGAAAGTTTACAGAGTAAAGGTTGACGCAGGGCCTTGATGCTTGAGTTGAAGCCTTCACTGTGCCCTGCTGCACGTCTGCACCTTTGCTTATAATAGGTGGGTGTTGGGACCTTTGATGAGACCTTGATGGGCGAGGACCTTGCCGATGAAGCTTTACGATTGGGGGTATCCGGAATTGGTCGCCGGGTCATCCGAAGACAAAGTATTTCCGAAGTTTGATTTAACTGAACATGCACTTGGAATTTATTAATGTATGCCTCACGACTACCCATGGTATTTTGAGTGCGTAGTTGTGCCGACAAGGCACATGGGGCGTGAAGAATGTGGGCGTGCCGTGGGGCGAATATCCCAATTTGCAGCGAATGCATGCGGGTTCCCATGACGGGGAACGGGTTCAAACCCGTTAACTATTGTTGTCGGCCATTATGGCGGGTTGGCATCCGGGCCTATATGGGCCAGTGTAGTCTTCGGCCGCTAGGGCCGCAGTGTGCTATTCGGTTCGAAGTGAGCGTTCAGTGTTGCCGTTGATAGTTATGACGCCCGAGGGACCACACATCTTCAACTTGAGGTACGCGTAATGCACAATGGCATTGAATTTTGTGAATGTTTTTTGGTCGAGTAGGGCGTGATAGCCACTGCGAAACGGTGCAATATCGAATATCAAGTCCTCGCTTCGGAAGTTAACTGGAGATCCAAACACTACTTCAAGCGTCACGGTGCCCGTGCAGCGGGCCTCCACTCCCAGAATGACCCCCTTAAAGGTGGTGTTACTGGGTTTGATCCTTGATGGATTGATCCCCATTTACCTTACTATATGTTCGTATATCAGATTGAGGCTCCTACCTCCGTCCACGAGGACTCTAGTGAGGTGGAATCCGTCAATGATAGGGTCCAGCACTAAGGCTGCAGACCCTCCATGGCGTATGCTGGACGGATGGTCCTTGTGATCAAACGTGATCGGACAGGCTGACCATGGATTGAACTTTGGCGCTACTAGCTTGACGGAATATATGTCCCGTAGTGCTCGCTTTCTCTCCTTCTTCTATATATGAGTTGTGTAAATCATGTTTACCGTCTTGACCTCGTAAGGGAAGGGTTTCTGGCCACCACTATTCGGCCTGCGGGGCTCATCATCGTCCTCGCTTCGTGGGCTTTTGCCCGAGTCTTCGGCTGTAAGTTTGTTGGTCTGTTTGATCACCCAACAGTTTTGGTTGGAGTGGTTGGTGGGCTTCTCTGATGTGCCGTGGATCTGACAAGGCTTGTCCAGAATTGTGTCTAGTCTAGATGGGCCGTCATTGTTGCCTTTAGGGACTTTCTTTCCAGGTCAGGATTTCTGGTTTTAGAATCCAGCATTTACTATCGTATCCCCTCCCTTGTCGTCATTGTGGTGACGTTCATTCTTGCTACATCAAGGCTTTCCATTGCCGTCTCGAACCTCGGAGTTACCGGGTGTGTTTGGGTTGGTGTTTTTGCGAGCAAGCCAACTGTCTTCGCCTATGCAAAAGCGGGTCATGAGGGAAGTAAGTGCTGCCATAGTTCTTAGTTGGTCCTAGCCGAGTTGCCGTACAAGCCATTCATCCTTGACACTATGCTTAAAGGCAGCCAAGGCTTCGGCATCTAGACAGATGATGATCTTGTTTTTCTTGGTCTGGAATCGGTTCCAAAATTGTCGGGTAGACTCTCTGGGTTGTTGTGTGATGCGATTTAGGTAGTCAGCATCTGGAGGCCGGACATAGGTGCCCTGAAAGTTTGCTCAGAAAGCGTCCTCGACCTCTTCCCAGCAGCCTATAGAGTCTTCGGGAAGGCTGTTCAACCAGTGTCAAGCTGGACCTTTAAGCTTTAGCAGCAAATATTTGATGGTGTGGAGGTCATATCCTCGCGCCATGTGAATGTTGAGGAGGAAATCTTCTATCCATACAGCTGGATCTGTGGTTCGGTCGTATGATTCAATGTTAACAGGCTTGAAGCCTTCCGGGAATTGGTGTTGCATTACCCCCTCTACGGAGCAGAAGGGGTGTGCGGCGCCCCGAACTCGGGCTACATTGCGTCAGAGGTCTTCGGCCCTCTAAATCGGCTGCTGCTTCCAGATTCTATCATTCAGTTTAGCCGATCATAGTATCCTTCCTGGTAAGTGGGCGGGTCTTTTCTTGGTCCGTAGATGGACCTGGTACGGCCTCCTCGAGTGTCTAGGTCCTGGCAGATGTTGTACTCGTAAGTGGGCCATACTTGATCCTTGCCATAATGACAAGGTGGGGCGGCTGGGTGTTAGGCCTCGTCAGCTTCTTGGTCCCACCCTCTAGGGGGGCGGCTCTATGGCCTCGTCATCGAACTGCAGCACGAGTATTCGCTTGGGATTGCTTTTGGTTGGCTGTTCGCGGTGATACCCTTCCTCAGCAGCTAGGACTTTAGTCCATCGGTCCTTGCGGGTGTAATGTTAGGTCTTGATTTTGCGTTTTTGTTTCTTTAGGCTACGAGCGGTGGAGAAAAGCCTCCGCTTGAACCATTCTTGCTCCAAAGGATCTTCGGGGACGATGAAGTCGTCCTGCTTGAGACTTACCTCTTCTTCAGAGAGTGGTAGGTAATTGCTATCCTTAGGGTCGTCGGTCTTTTTTTGTATTGAGTGGGTCCTCCTGTCTCGCGAGGTCATCCTGATGATGTTCATTATCTGCGTCTCCGGCGAGGTCATCCATATTATTCACGGTGCCGTTCTCTGCAAAGTCCATGTTACTCGCATGGCTCCAGCGTGGCTTTGGTTGACGACACTGTTTTCAGCATTTTGGTGGCTCATCTCTAGGCTTCACTCGGTCCTGATCAGGAGTGTCGGCGCCGTCCTTGGGGGTGTCCACCATGTAAATGTCGTAGGTG
This sequence comes from Triticum aestivum, assembly GCF_018294505.1. Classification (NCBI taxonomy): domain Eukaryota; kingdom Viridiplantae; phylum Streptophyta; class Magnoliopsida; order Poales; family Poaceae; genus Triticum; species Triticum aestivum. The sequence goes on along the minus strand of NC_057804.1, from coordinate 264,337,904 downwards.
GAAGTGTCCGACCAGCGGCCGGTGAAGGGGGGAGGCAACATCGGCATTGGCCGTGGCTCCGTCCTCCTAATCTGTGTATTAGGCATTCTCCAAATTATAGTCTAGCATACCGGTTAAATCATCGATAGTGGCTACCAAATGGGTGGTGAGTGGGACACAAAATTCCCTATGGTATGCCTGGAAGGGTTGGTGGTTGAAGACGGAGAGCGGGTCCTCCTGGTTGGTCATTTTCTAGAATCGGTCTAGCGCCTCATTTTCCATTGCGAGGGTCGCCGAACTCGATGGCTCCGGGCCGAATTCCGTCGTGACGGGGTGGGGTAGTCAATGCCCTAGACGGTCCTTCATTTCCGCTAGATGTGGCAAGCTCGGGGAGTGTAGCCGGATCCTTTAAGGGGTCCGAAATGTCACTGTGGGTCAAGGACAGGCTTTGGTCCTTGTTCGTGGCTTCCCTATTAGGGTCCGGGATTGAGCCACTTTGGGTTGGGGGTGACCCCTGGCTGTTGGCTACCGCTTAATTGTAAGGGCTCTAGGCCAGGTGAGCGTCATGACGGGGAGGTTTGGCTTAGTTGACTCCTTGCTTTTGCCTCATGATTTTGCCTCGAACGTCTGGGATAAGTCCTCGCGGTCATGATGTGCCCGGACGGTGGCAGAGCTTGGCTCTCTCTCAAAGTAGAGCTCTCCTGGCTCGAAGCTCTTGAGGCCGATCCGCCGATCGAATCAGAAGGGGAGTCCGAATCGGGTATGGCGAAGGTGCAGGAGGGGGGAGTGAATTTGGTGAAAACCACATCGCCCCGTGCGCCCGCAACATATTCTAGACCACCGAATCAAATCTGGTGTCCGATGGCGAAGGTGTCGACCTGACCTAGACGACCAATCGGGTCTACATGTAGCATGATGCTGCCAAACGCGAAAAGTTTTCCAAGGACGAAGAAGTCCCCGAATTCGATGCCCTCTCCTATAATCAGGCGAGCCATCGAACCTTTGGGTAACCCTACAGCAGAACTCTCAATAAAAGCACCATTGTCGGTGTCAAAACTGGCAGACCTCGGGGTAGGGGGTCCCAAGCTGTGGATCTTGGATCGATCGGGAACAAGGGACGACGAATATAGTGTTTACCTAGGTTCAGGCCCTCTCGAAAGAGGTAATACTCTACGCCCTACGTGATATATTGGATGTATAAAATGGTTTACAGAGTGGATCTACCTTGAGATCAGCATGAGCTAAACCCTAAGGAGATGAGGTGATGAATGTAGCTCTAGCTCTAAGACTAAAAACCCTCGGTTTGTGTAGACACGGTAGGGTTAGGGTTACCAAAGATAGATTACAATAAGTGTTTATAGAGATCCTGCGCCTTCTTAACTTGGAGGGCACACCACGGCTTCATAGATCTCCTGTCACTATACGGCTTCACCAGTCCGGCCCATGTACAACGGGTCGTCACCCCGAGAACCCCTTAGTCCATGACTCCCTCACCCCTAATGCCAGCCTCGTCTTCTTCCTCCTCCCCCTTGGAGCCATCCTCTGCCCCGTAACCTCCTCTTCGTCTCACCCATCCCCTGGACCCTCCCCATGATGCATCTAGTCATCGCCGCCGCCGGTCACGAGCCTGCGGCGGCTTCTGGCTCAGGCATCTTTGCCCTGGCTATTTAAACCATGCCCGAGCTTGATGCTCACCCCCACTCCACTTCCCTCCCTCCCAATCGTCCTCTGGAGACCAGCCGCAAGGCTGGCAAGCCCTCTTCCTCCTCTCTTGCGAGGTGCCTCTCCGTGCGGCCTCTGGTCTAGCCCAGTGGCTCTAGTGCATCTCCGCTCCAGCCACTACCACCATTGTGTTCGCCTCACACCACTGGTCCTCCTCGGCCTCTTTCCCAGGTGCATCATCGCAGGAACCCAAGAGTTCGCCGACGCCCAAAGCGCGCAGCCGCCAGAGAAGAAGGGTGCGACATCGTCCGGTCATCTCCTGGAAATCTGTGGGTGCAAGCGTGACCGCCTTGATGCGCCTGATCGGTCCCCATCGGCACCCCTCGCCGCCGTGGCTTCCTCTCCGGCCAGCTGATACGTCCATTTTGCATCATGCTTTTATATCAATATTTATTGCATTATGGGCTATTATTACACATTATATCTCAATACTTATGGCTATTCTCTCTTATTTTACAATGTTTACCATTAAGAGGGGGAATGCCGGCAGCTGGAATTCTGGCTGGAAAAGGAGCAAACATTGGAAACCTATTCTGCACTGCTCCAAAAATCCTGAAACTCCACGAAACTTATTTTTGGAATTAATAGGAATTATTGGGCGGAAGAAACACCAGAGGGAGCCCACACCCTGGCCAGGAGGGTGGGGGCGCGCCCACCCCTACTGGGCGCGCCCCTGTCTCCTGGGCCCCCTGGTGGCCCTCCGGTGTCCATCTTCTGCTATATGAAGGCTTTTACCCAGGAAAAAATTGTGGGCAATCTTACGGGACAAAACTCCGGAGCCACGAGGCGGAACCTTGGTGGAATGAATCTAGAGCTCCGGCAGAGCTGTTCTGCCGGGGAAACTTCCCTCCGGGAGGGGGAAATCATCACCATCGTCATCACCAACGATCCTCTCATTGGGAGGGGGTCAATCTCCATCAACATCTTCACCAGCACCATCTCCTCTCAAAACCCTAGTTCATCTCTTGTATCCAATCTTGTATCAAAACCACAAATTGGTACCTGTGGGTTGCTAGTAGTGTTGATTACTCCTTGTAGTTGATGCTAATTGGTTTACTTGGTGGATGACCATATGTTCATATCCTTAATGCATATTATTACCCCTCTGATTATGAACATGAATATGCTTTGTGAGTAGTTAAGTTTGTTCCTGAGGATAGGGGTGAAGTCTTGCTATTAGAATCATGTGAATTTGGTATTCGTTCGATATTTTCATGAGATGTAGGTTGTCTTTACTCTAGTGGTGTTATGTGAACGTTGACTACATGAAACTTCACCATTATTTGGGCCTAGGGGAAGGCATTGGGAAGTAATAAGTAGATGATGGGTTGCTAAAGTGACAGAAGCTTAAACCCTAGTTTATGCGTTGCTTCGTTAGGGGCTGATTTGGATCCATATGTTTAATGTCGTGGTTAGGTTTACCTTAATACTTCTTTTGTCGTTGCGGATGCTTGCAATAGGGGTTAATCATAAGTGGGATGCTTCTCCAAGTAAGGGCAGTACCCAAGCACCGGTCCACCCACATATCAAATTATCAAAGTATCGAACGCGAATCATATGAGCGTGATGAAAACTAGCTTGACAATAATTCCCATGTGTCCTCGGGAGCTCTTTTCTCATTATAAGAAATTGTTCAGGCTTATCCTTTGCTACAAAAAGGATTGGGCCACCTTGCTGCACTTTACTTACTTTATTTACTTGTTACTCGTTACAATTTATCTTATCAGGAAACAATCTGTTTCCTACAATTTCAGTGCTTGCAGAGAATACCTTACTGAAAACCGCTTATCATTTCCTTCAGCTCCTCGTTGGGTTCGACACTCTTACTTATCGAAAGGACTACGATAGATCCCCTACACTTGTGGGTCATCAAGACTCTTTTCTGGCGCCGTTGCCGGGGAGTGCAGCGCTTTTGGTGAGTGGAACTTGGTAAGGAAACATTTATATAGTGTGCTAAAATTTAATGTTACTTATTAGTATGGAAACTAATCCTTTGAGGGGCTTGTTCTGGGTATCTTCACCTTGACAAGAAGAGCAAAGAGTTGCTCCTCAACCTACTGAACTTATTGAAAATATATACTTTGAGATTCCTTCGGGTATGATAGAGAAACTGCTAGCTAATCCATTTGCAGGAGATGGAACATTGCATCCTGATTTACACCTTATCTTTGTGGATGAAGTTTGTGGATTATTTAAGCTTGCAGGTATTCCCGATGATGTTGTCAAAAGGAAGGTCTTCCCTTTATATTTGAAGGGAGATGCATTGACATGGTATAGGCTATGTGATGATACGGGATCTTGGAATTATAAACGATTGAAGTTGGAATTTCACCAGAAGTTCTATCCTATGCATCTTGTTCATCGTGATCGTAATTACATATATAATTTTTGGCCTCGCAAAGCAGAAAGCATCGCTCAAGCTTGGGGGAGGCTTAAGTCAATGTTATATTCATGCCCCAATCATGAGCTCTCCAGAGAAATGATTATTCAAAATTTTTATCCTCGGCTTTCTCTCAATGATCGCAACCTGCTCGATACTTCTGTGCTGGTTCTTATCTGCTGAAGACTATTGAATTCAAATTGGACTTATTGGAAAGAATTAAACGAAACTCTGAAGATTGGGGTTCCGACGATGGTAAGGAGTCAGGTATGACACCTAAGTTTGATTTTGTTAAATCATTTATGGATACCGATGATTTTGTGGATTTAGCGCTAAATATGCACTTGACTCTGAGATAGCAGCTTCTTTCTGTGAATCTTTTGCTACTCACGTTGATCTCCCTAAAGAGAAGTGGTTTAAATCTAATTCTCCCGTTAAAGTAAAAGTAGTTGCACCTATTACAGTTGAAGAAAAGACTGTCACCTATAGTGATCCTATTGTTCCTACTAATTATGTTGAGAAACCTCCTTTTCCTGTTAGGATAAAGTATCATGCTAAAACTTCGACTGTTGTTTGTAAGAGTAATACTAGGACTTATACACCTCCTGAGCAAATCAAAGTTGAACCTAGTATTGTTGTGGTTAAAGATCTCTTGGATGATGATTTAGATGGGAATGTTATTTATTTCTGTGGTGAGACTGCTAATATTGCTAGACCAGATACTAAGATACATAGACCTGTGGTAGGCATGCCTGTTATTTCTGTTAAAATAGGAGATCATTGTTATCATGTCTTATGTGATATTGGTGCTAGTGCTAGTGCAATACCCTATGACATATATAAAGAAATTATGCACGACATTGCACCCGTTGAATTGGAAGACATTGATGTTACTATTAAGCTTGCTAATAGGGACAACATTAAACCAGTTGGGATAGTTAGAGATGTTGAAGTCTTGTGTGGCAAGGTTAAATATCCTGCTAATTTTCTTGTTTTGGTTCCCCATAAGATGACTTTTGTCCCATTATTTTTGGTAGACCCTTCTTGAATACAGTTAATGCTAAGATTGATTGTGAAAAGGATAATGTTACAATTGGGTTAGAGGGTATGTCTCATGAGTTTAATTTTGCTTAGTTTCATAGACAACCTCTTGATAGAGAATCACCTAGTAAGGATGAGATTGTTGGTCTTTCTTCTATTGCCGTGCCTCCTACTGATCCGTTAGAACAATATTTGCTTGACCATGAAAATGATATGTTTATGAAGGAAAGAAGGGAAATAGATGAAGTGTTCCTTAAACAGGAATCTATGCTGAAACAGAACCTTCCCGTTAAAATTCTTTGGGATCCCCCTCCACCCATGGGTGATCATGTGTTTGAACTCAAACCATTACCTGATAATCTTAAGTATGCTTATACTCATGAAAATAAAATATATCATGTTATTATTAGTTCTAACTTTTCAGAGCAAGAAGAAGAAAGATCATTGAAAACTCTGAAGAAGCATCGTGTTGCTATTGGATATACTCTGGATGATCTCAAGGACATTAGTCCCACGTTATGCCAACACAAAATTAATTTGGAGGACAATGCAAAACCAGTTAGAGATCCTCAACGACGATTGAATCCGAAGATGAAAGAAGTGGTAAGAAAGGAGATACTAAAGCTCCTTGAGGCAGGTATAATTTATCTCGTTGCTGATAGTGATTGGGTAGGCCCTATCCATTGTGTTCCTAAAAAGGGAGGTATTACTGTCGTTCCTAATGATAAAGATGAATTGATCCCGCAAAGAATTATTATAGGTTATAGCATGGTAATTGGCTTCTGTAAATAAAATAAAGCTACTAAGAAAGATCATTACCCTTTACCTTTTATTGATCAAATGCTAGAAAGACTATCCAAACACACACATTTTTGCTTTCTAGATGGTTATTCTGGTTGCTCGCAGATACCTGTGTCAGCGAAGGATCAATCTAAAACTACTTTTACTTGTCCTTTCGGTACTTTTGCTTATAGACGTATGCCTTTTGGTTTATGTAATGCACCTGCTACCTTTCAAAGATGTATGATGGCTATATTCTCTGACTTTTGTGAAAAGATTTGTGAGGTGTTCATGGATGATTTCTCCGTTTATGGATCCTCTTTTGATGATTGCTTGAGCAACCTTGATCGAGTTTTGCAGAGATGCAAAGACACTAGTCTCGTCTTGAATTGGGAAAAGTGCCACTTTATTGTTAATGAAGGCATTGTCTTGGGGCACAAGATCTCCGAGAGAGGTATTGAAGTTTATAAGGGTAAAGTTGATGCTATTGAAAAGATGCCATGTCCCAAGGACATAAAAGGTATAAGAAGTTTGCTTGGTCATGCCGGTTTTGATAGGAGGTTCATTAAAGACTTTTATAAAATATCTAGGCCTCTGACTAATTTATTGCAAAAATATATTCCTTTTGTCTTTGATGATGATTGTGTAGAAGCATTTGAAATACTTAAGAAAGCTTTGATCACTGCACCTATTGTTCAGCCACCTGATTGAAATTTACCCTTCGAAATTATGTGCGATGCTAGTGATTATGCTGTAGGTGCTGTTCTAGGGCAAGGAGTTGATAAGAAATTGAATGTTATTCAGTACGCTAGTAAGACTCTTGATACTGCCCAGAGAAATTATGCTACTACTGAAAAAGAGTTTTTAGTAGTTGTGTTTGCATGTGATAAGTCTAGACCTTATATTGTTGATTCCAAAGTTACTATTCACACTGATCATGCTGCTATTAAATATCTTATGGAAAAGAAAGATGCTAAGCCTAGACTCATTAGATGGGTTCTCTTGCTCCAAGAATTTGATTTACATATTATTGATAGAAAGGGAGCTGAGAACCCCGTTGTAGACAACTTGTGTAGGTTAGAGAATGTTCTTGATGACCCACTGCCTATTAATGATAGCTTTCCTGATGAACAATTAGCGGTCGTTAATGCTTCTCGTGCTACTCCTTGGTATGCTGATTATGCTAATTACATTGTTGCTAAATTTATACCTCCTAGTTTCACATACCAGCAAAAGAAAAAGTTCTTTTATGATTTAAGACATTACTTCTAGGATGACCCACACCTTTATAAAGAAGGAGTAGCTGGTGTTATTAGACGTTGTTTACCTGATCATGAACAGGAACATATCCTACGCAAGGGTCACTCTGAATCCTATGGAGGACACCACGCTGGAGATAGAACTGCACATAAGGTACTGCAATCTGGTTTTTATTGGCCTACTCTCTTCAAAGATGCTCGTATATTTGTCTTATCTTGTGATGAATGTCAAATAATTGGTAATATTAGTAGACATAAAGAAATGCCTATGAATTATTCTCTTGTTATTGAACCGTTTGATGTTTGGGGCTTTGATTATATGGGACCCTTTCCTGCCTCTAATGGTTATACACATATTTTTGTTGGCGTTGATTACGTTACTAAGTGGTTAGAAGCTATTCCAACTAGTAGTGCTGATCATAAAACTTCCATTAAATGCTTAAAGAAGTTATTTTTCCGAGGTTTGGAGTCCCTAGATATCTTATGACAGATGGTGGTTCACATTTTATTCATGGTGCTTTCCGTAAGATGCTTGCTAAGTATGATGTTAATCATAGAATCACATCTCCTTATCATCCGCAGTCTGGTGGTCAAGTAGAGTTGAGCAATAGAGAGCTCAAATTAATTTTTCAAAAGACTGTAAATAGATCTAGAAAGAATTGGTCCAAAAAACTTGATGATGCATTATGGGCCTATAGAACTGCATACAAAAATCCTATGGGTATGTCTCCATATAAGATGGTTTATGAAAAAGCATGTCATTTACCTCTAGAACTTGAACATAAAGCATATTGGGCTATTAAAGAGCTCAACTATGACTTCAAACTTGCTGGTGAGAAGAGGTTGTTTGATATTAGCTCACTTGATGAATGGAGAACCCAAGCCTATGAGAATGCCAAGCTATTCAAAGAAAAAGTCAAACGCTGGCATGACAAAAGGATACAAAAGCGTGAGTTTAACGTAGGTGATTATGTGTTATTATTCAACTTTCATTTAAGATTTTTTGCAGGAAAACTTCTCTCTAAATGGGAAGGTCCTTACGTTATCGAGGAGGTCTATCATTCCGGTGCCATAAAAATCAACAACTTCGAAGGCACAAGTCCGAGGGTGGTGAACGGTCAAAGAATTAAGCATTACATCTCAGGTAATCCTATCAATGTTGAAACTAATATTGTTGAAACCGTAACCCCTGAGGAATACATAAGGGACACTTTCCAGAATGTTCCAGACTCCGAAAAGGAATCGGTATGTGGTACGGTAAGTAAACCGACTCCAAAATAATTCTAATGGCAATTTTTATCAGTTTTGGAATATTTAAGAATTTTAGGAAGAAAGAAGTAGTTCGGGAAGGACACGAGGCCTCCACGAGGGTGGAGGGCGCGCCCACCCTTAATGGGCGCGCCCCCCTGTCTCGTGGCCACCTCGTGTGCCTCCCGGACTCCGTTTTCTTACACGTTACATATTTTGGCCGGTAAAAATTCATTATATAATCTTCCGAAGGCTTGGACCACTATATCATGCAAATATCCTCTGTTTTCGTTTCAAGTTGTTCCTGTTGCAGTTTAAGAGCAAGATGTCTTCTCAAGAGTCAGTCGGGGAGAGTCGGGTATCTCACCCGACACCAGGTCCAGGAGCAAATACCGATGCTTATCACTTTGGACCATCAACGAAGGATGAGATGGAGGCCGACTTGAAAAGGTTAGATGCCATGGAGGAAGATCAATAAGTTACCTCTCGTCTCCAAGCAGAATTCATGATGGGGGAACTACATAGCTCGGCTATTCCAAATTCGGTCATCCCTTCCAACTTTGGATTTCTTTCTTATGAAAATATGAAAAAGAGCGTCACTTGTTCTCTAGAAGTTATGCAGCATCCTTGGGTAAAGGGAGCTTTAGTCATTACAGGCAAGCTCTGCAAAGAAATTATGGACCTCAAACAACTACTCAATAAGCTCGACGAGGAGAATCGTATCCTGAGGGGCATCGTTGCCAAGAAGATGATAACACCAACCGTGAAGGAGGTATTATTACATGGGTATGGGCACTCCCCTTAGCAACTGCCAAGCTTGGGGGAGGTGCCCCGATATCGTATCACCATCACACTCCTATCTTTACCGTTTTATTTATTTCGGTCCTTTTAGTAATATCTTGATCTAGTAGATTAAAGTTTTAGTATCAAGTAGTTTTGAGTTTTGTTTTGTGATCTCTTTATGTAATCGCATCCGTGAGCTATCTATAATAAAGATTAGTGTTGAGTCAAGGGCCTTGCTATCTTGCTATGATCTTGAGAAAGTAGAGAATAAAAGAGTTCATATTCATCTTATGGTTAGTGATGACTTCACACATTGAAAGTATAAGGCATAAAAGTTGTTGAGAGTTGATAAACGTAGTTTTGGTCATCGTTGCAATTAATAGGAAGTAGTAAGGAAAGAGAGGTTTCACATACAAATATATTATCTTGGACATCTTTTATGATTGTGAAGCACTCATTAAGTATGACATGCTAAAAGAGTTGATGTTGGACAAGGAAAACAATGTAATGGTTTATGTTTTCTCACATCTTAGTTAAAGTATATTGTCATTGACCTTCCAAAACATGTTGAGCTTGCCTTCCCCCCTCATGCTAGCCAAATTCCTTGCACTAAGTAGAGATACTACTTGTGCTTCCAAATATCCTTAAACCCAGTTTTGCCATGAGAGTCCACCATACCTACCTATGGATTGAGTAAGATCCTTCAAGTAAGTTGTCATGTTGCAGGAAATAAAAATTGCCCTCTAAATATGTATGACTTATTAGTGCAGAGAAAATAAGCTTTATACGATCTTGTTCTGGAAGCAATAAAAGCGACAGACTTCATAATAAAGGTCCACATACAAGTGGCAATATAAACCGACGTTCTTTTGCATTAAGATTTGATGCATCCAACCCTAAACACACATGACAACCTCTGCTTCCCTCTGCGAAGGGCCTATCTTTTACTTTATGTTTTTACTTTATGCTTGAGTAAAGGTGATCCTCACCTTTCCCTTTTTCATTTTATCCTTTGGCAAGTTCTTTGTGTTTGAAAGATCATGATATATATATCCAATTGGATGTAAGTTAGCATGAACTATTACTGTTGACATCACCGAAAGGTGAATGTTGGGAGGCAACACAATAATCCCCTATCTTTCTCAGTGTCTAGTTGAAACTCTATAACCACAAGTACCGCGTGAGTGTTAGCAATTGTAGAAGACTACATGATAGTTGAGTGTGTGGACTTGCTGAAAAGCTCTATTCTTGACTCTTTCTGATGTTATGATAAATTGCAATTGCTTCATTGACCGAGATTACAGTTTGTTAGCTTCTAATGAAGTTTCTGAACCATACTTGACATTGTGAATTGATTGTTACTTGAGCACAAGAATTCATATGACAAAATCTATTTATGTTGCTGTTATAAGAATGATCATGATGCCCTCATGTCCGTATTTTATTTTTATCGGCACCTCTATCTCTAAACATGTGGACATATTTTTTGTTATCGGCTTCCTCTTGAGGACAAGCGAGTTCTAAGCTTCGGGGAGTTGATACGTCCATTTTGCATCATGCTTTTATATCAATATTTATTGCATTATGGGCTGTTATTACACATTATATCTCAATACTTATGGCTATTCTCTCTTATTTGACAAGGTTTACCATTAAGAGGGGGAATGCCGGCAACTGGAATTCTTGCTGGAAAAGGAGCAAACATTGGAAACCTATTCTGCACTGCTCCAAAAATCCTGAAACTCCACGAAACTTATTTTTGGAATTAATAGGAATTATTGAGAGGAAGAAACACCAGAGGGAGCCCACACCCTGGCCAGGAGGGTGGGGGCGCGCCCACCCCTACTGGGCGCGCCCTTGTCTCCTGGGCCCCCTGGTGGCCCTCCGGTGTCCATCTTCTGCTATATGAAGGCTTTTACCCAGGAAAAAATCGTGGGCAATCTTACGGGACGAAACTCCGGAGCCACGAGGTGGAACCTTGGTGGAACCAATCTAGAGCTCCGGCAGAGCTGTTCTGTCGGGGAAACTTCCCTCTGGGAGGGGGAAATCATCACCATCGTCATCACCAACGATCCTCTCATCGGGAGGGGGTCAATCTCCATCAAAATCTTCACCAGCACCATCTCCTCTCAAAACCCTAGTTCATCTCTTGTATACAATCTTGTATCAAAACCAAAAATTGGTACCTGTGGGTTGCTAGTAGTGTTGATTACTCCTTGTAGTTGATGCTAATTGGTTTACTTGGTGGAAGATCACATGTTCATATGCTTAATGCATATTATTACCCCTCTGATTATGAACATGAATATGCTTTGTGAGTTGTTACTTTGTTCCTGAGGACATGGTGAAGTCTTGCTATTAGAATCATGTGAATTTGGTATTCGTTCGATATTTTCATGAGATGTAGGTTGTCTTTCCTCTAGTGGTGTTATGTGAACGTCGACTACATGACACTTCGCCATTATTTGGGCCTAGAGGAAGACATTGGGAAGTAATAAGTAGATGATGGGTTGCTAGAGTGACAGAAGCTTAAACCCTAGTTTATGCGTTGCTTCGTTAGGGGCTGATTTGGATCCATATGTTTAATGTTGTGGTTAGGTTTACCTTAATACTTCTTTTGTAGTTGCGGATACTTGTAGTAGGGGTAATCATAAGTGGGATTCTTGTCCAAGTAAGGGCAGTAACAAAGCACCGGTCCACCCACATATCAAATTATCAAAGTACCGAACGCGAATCATATGAGCGTGATGAAAACTAGCTTGACGATAATTCCCATGTGTCCTCGGGAGCTCTTTTCTCATTATAAGAAATTGTCCAGGCTTATCCTTTGCTACAAAAAGGATTGGGCCACCTTGCTGAACTTTACTTACTTTATTTACTTGTTACTCGTTACAATTTATCTTATCAGGAAACTATCTATTACCTACAATTTCAGTGCTTGCAGAGAATACCTTACTGAAAACCGCTTATCATTTCCTTCAGCTCCTCGTTGGGTTCGACACTCTTACTTATCGAAAGGACTACGATAGATCCGCTACACTTGTGGGTCATCAAGACTCTTTTCTGGCGTCGTTGCCGGGGAGTGCAGCGCTTTTGGTGAGTGGAACTTGGTAAGGAAACATTTATGTAGTGTGCTGAAATTTAATGTTACTTATCAGTATGGAAACTAATCCTTTGAGGGGCTTGTTCTGGGTATCTTCACCTCGACCAGAAGAGCAAAGAGTTTCTCCTCAACCTACTGAACTTATTGAAAATATTTACTTTGATATTCCTTCGGGTATGATAGAGAAACTGCTAGCTAATCCATTTGCAGGAGATGGAACATTGCATCCCGATTTACACCTTATCTTTGTGGATGAAGTTTGTGGATTATTTAAGCTTGTAGGTATTCCCGATGATGTTGTCAAAAGGAAGGTCTTCCCTTTATATTTGAAGGGAGATGCATTGACATGGTATAGGCTATGTGATGATACGGGATCTTGGAATTATAAACGATTGAAGTTGGAATTTCACCAGAAGTTCTATCCTATGCATCTTGTTCATCGTGATCGTAATTACATATATAATTTTTGGCCTCGCGAAGGAGAAAGCATCTCTCAAGCTTGGGGGAGGCTTAAGTCAATGTTATATTCATGCCCCAATCATGAGCTCTCCAGAGAAATGATTATTCAAAATTTTTATCCTTGGCTTTCTCTCAATGGTCGCAACCTGCTCAATACTTCTGTGCTGGTTCTTATCTGCTGAAGACTATTGAATTCAAATGGGACTTATTGGAAAGAATTAAACGAAACTCTAAAGATTGGGGTTCCGACGATGGTAAGGAGTCAGGTATGACACCTAAGTTTGATTGTGTTAAAATCTTTTATGGATACCGATGCTTTTCGTGGATTTAGTGCTAAATATGGACTTGACTCTGAGATAGTAGCTTCTTTCTTTGAATCTTTTGCTACTCACGTTGATCTCCCTAAAGAGAAGTGGTTTAAATATAATCCTCCCATTAAAGTAAAAGTAGTTGCACCTATTATAGTTGAAGAAAAGACTGTCACCTATAGTGATCCTATTGTTCCTACTACTTATGTTGAGAAACCTCCTTTTCCTGTTAGGATAAAGGATCATGCTAAAACTTCGACTGTTGTTTGTAAGAGTAATACTAGGACTTATACACCTCCTGAGCAAATCAAAGTTGAACCTAGTATTGCTGTGGTTAAAGATCTCTTGGATGATGATTTAGATGGTCATGTTATTTATTTCTGTGGTGAGACTGCTAATATTGCTAGACCAGATACTAAGATACATAGACCTGTGGTAGGCATGCCTGTTATTTCTGTTAAAATAGGAGATCAATGTTATCATGGCTTATGTGATATTGGTGCTAGTGCTAGTGCAATACCCTATGACTTATATAAAGAAATTATGCATGACATTGCACCCGTTGAATTCGAAGACATTGATGTTACTATTAAGCTTGCTAATAGGGACACCATTAAACCAGTTGGGATAGTTAGAGATGTTGAAGTCTTGTGTGGGAAGGTTAAATATCCTGATGATTTTGTTGTTCTTGGTTCCCCATAAGATGACTTTTGTCCCATTATTTTTGGTAGACCCTTCTTGAATAGAGTAAATGCTAAGATTGATTGTGAAAAGGATAATCTTACAATTGGGTTAGAGGGTATGTCTCATGAATTTAATTTTGCTAAGTTTCATAGACAACCTCTTGATAGAGAATCACCTAGTAAGGATTAGATTGTTGGTCTTTCTTCTATTGCCATGCCTCCTACTGATCCGTTAGAACAATATTTGCTTGACCATGAAAATGATATGTTTATGAAGGAAATAGGGAAATAGATGAAGTGTTCCTTAAACAGGAATCTATGCTGAAACACAACCTTCCCATTAAAATTCTTGGGGATCCCCCTCCACCCAATTGCGATCATGTGTTTGAACTCAAACCATTACCTAATAATCTTAAGTATGCTTATACTCATGAAAATAAAATATATCATGTTATTATTAGTGCTAACCTTTCAGAGCAAGAAGAAGAAAGATCATTGAAAACTCTGAAGAAGCATCGTGTTGCTATTGGATATACTCTGGATGATCTCAAGGGCATTAGTCCCACGTTATGCCAACACAAAATTAATTTGGAGGACAATGCAAAACCAGTTACAGATCCTCAACGATGATTAAATCCGAAGATGAAAGAAGTTGTAAGAAAGGAGATACTAAAGCTCCTTGAGGCAGGTATAATTTATCTCGTTGCTGATAGTCATTGGGTAGGCCCTGTCCATTGTGTTCCTAAAAAGGGAGGTATTACTGTCGTTCCTAATGATAAAGATGAATTGATCCTGCAAAGAATTATTATAGGTTATAGCATGGTAATTGGTTTCTGTAAATTAAATAAAGCTACTAAGAAAGATCATTACCCTTTACCTTTTATTGATAAAATGCTAGAAAGACTATCCAAACACACACATTTTTGCTTTCTAGATGGTTATTCTGGTTTCTCGCAAATACCTATGTCAGCGAAGGATCAATCTAAAACTACTTTTACTTGTCCTTTTCGGTACTTTTGTTTATAGACGTATGCCTTTTGGTTTATGTAATGCACCTGTTACCTTTCAAAGATGTATGATCGCTATATTCTCTGACTTTTGTGAAAAGATTTGTGAGGTGTTCATGGATGATTTCTCCGTTTATGGATCCTCTTTTGATGATTGCTTGAGCAACCTTGATCGAGTTTTGCAGAGATGCAAAGACACTAGTCTCGTCTTGAATTGGGAAAAGTGCCACTTTATGGTTAATGAAGGCATTGTCTTGGGGCACAAGATCTCGGAGAGAGGTATTGAAGTTGATAAGGCTAAAGTTGATGCTATTGAAAAGATGCCATGTCCCAAGGACATAAAAGGTATAAGAAGTTTGCTTGGTCATGCCGGTTTTGAAAGGAGGTTCATTAACGACTTCTCTAAAATATCTATGCCTCTGACTAATTTATTGCAAAAAGATATTCCTTTTGTCTTTGATGATGATTGTGTAGAAGCATTTGAAATACTTAAGAAAGCTTTGATCACTGCACCTATTGTTCAGCCACCTGATTGGAATTTACCCTTTGAAATTATGTGCCATGCTAGTGATTATGCTGTAGGTGCTGTTCTAGGGCAAAGAGTTGATAAGAAATTGAATGTTATTCAGTATGCTAGTAAGACTCTTGATACTGCCCAGAGAAATTATGCTACTACTGAAAAAGAGTTTTTAGCAGTTGTGTTTGCATGTGATAAGTTTAAACCTTATATTGGTGATTCCAAAGTTACTATTCACACTGATCATGCTGCTATTAAATATCTTATGGAAAAGGAAGATGCTAAGCCTAGACTTATTAGATGGGTTCTCTTGCTCCAAGAATTTGATTTACATATTATTGATAGAAAGGGAGCTGAGAACCCCGTTGTAGACAACTTGTGTAGGTTAGAGAATGTTCTTGATGACCCACTGCCTATTAATGATAGCTTTCCTGATGAACAATTAGCGGTCGTTAATGCTTCTCGTGCTACTCCTTGGTATGCTGATTATGCTAATTACATTGTTGCTAAATTTATACCTCCTAGTTTCACATACCAGCAAAAGAAAAAGTTCTTTTATGATTTAAGACATTACTTCTAGGATGACCCACACCTTTATAAAGAAGGAGTAGATGGTGTTATTAGACGTTGTTTACCTGATCATGAACAGGAACATATCCTACGCAAGGGTCACTCTGAATCCTATGGAGGACACCACGCTGGAGATAGAACTGCACATAAGGTACTGCAATCTGGTTTTTATTGGCCTACTCTCTTCAAAGATGCTCGTATATTTGTCTTATCTTGTGATGAATGTCAAATAATTGGTAATATTAGTAGACATAAAGAAATGCCTATGAATTATTCTCTTGTTATTGAACCGTTTGATGTTTGGGGCTTTGATTATATGGGACCCTTTCCTGCCTCTAATGGTTATACACATATTTTTGTTGGCGTTGATTACGTTACTAAGTGGTTAGAAGCTATTCCAACTAGTAGTGCTGATCATAAAACTTCCATTAAATGCTTAAAGAAGTTATTTTTCCGAGGTTTGGAGTCCCTAGATATCTTATGACAGATGGTGGTTCACATTTTATTCATGGTGCTTTCCGTAAGATGCTTGCTAAGTATGATGTTAATCATAGAATCACATCTCCTTATCATCCGCAGTCTGGTGGTCAAGTAGAGTTGAGCAATAGAGAGCTCAAATTAATTTTTCAAAAGACTGTAAATAGATCTAGAAAGAATTGGTCCAAAAAACTTGATGATGCATTATGGGCCTATAGAACTGCATACAAAAATCCTATGGGTATGTCTCCATATAAGATGGTTTATGAAAAAGCATGTCATTTACCTATAGAACTTGAACATAAAGCATATTGGGCTATTAAAGAGCTCAACTATGACTTCAAACTTGCTGGTGAGAAGAGGTTGTTTGATATTAGCTCACTTGATGAATGGAGAACCCAAGCCTATGAGAATGCCAAGCTATTCAAAGAAAAAGTCAAACGCTAGCATGACAAAAGGATACAAAAGCGTGAGTTTAACGTAGGTGATTATGTGTTATTATTCAACTCGCGTTTAAGATTTTTTGCAGGAAAACTTCTCTCTAAATGGGAAGGTCCTTACGTTATCGAGGAGGTCTATCGTTCCGGTGCCAAAAAAATCAACAACTTTGAAGGCACAAGTCCGAGGGTGGTGAACGGTCAAAGAATTAAGCATTACATCTCAGGTAATCCTATCAATGTTGAAACTAATATTGTTGAAACCATAACCCCTAAGGAATACATAAGGGACACTTTCCAGAACGTTCCAGACTCCGAAAAGGAATCGGTATGTGGTACGGTAAGTAAACCGACTCCAAAACAATTCTAATGGCAATTTTTATCAGTTTTGGAATATTTAAGAATTTTAGGAAGAAAGAAGTAGTTCAGGAAGGACATGAGGCCTCCACGAGGGTGGAGGGCGCGCCCCCCTGTCTCGTGGCCACCTCGTGTGCCTCTCGGACTCCGTTTTCTTACACGTTACATATTTTGGCCGGTAAAAATTCATTATATAATCTTCCGAAGGCTTGGACCACTGTATCATGCAAATATCCTCTGTTTTCATTTCAAGTTGTTCCTGTTGCAGTTTAAGAGCAAGATGTCTTCTCAAGAGTCAGTCGGGGAGAGTCGGGTATCTCACCCGACACCAAGTCCAGGAGCAAATACCGATGCTTATCACTTTGGACCATCAACAAAGGATGAGATGGAGGCCGACTTGAAAAGGATAGATGCCATGGAGGAAGATAAATAAGTTACCTCTCGTCTCCAAGCAGAATTCATGATGGGGGAACTACATAGCTCGGCTATTCCAAATTCGGTCATCCCTTCCAACTTTGGATTTCTTTCTTATGAAAATATGAAAAAGAGCGTCACTTGTTCTCCAGAAGTTATGCAGCATCCTTGGGTAAAGGGAGCTTTATTCATTACGGGCAAGCTCCGCAAAGAAATTACGGACGTCAAACAACTAGTCAATAAGCTCGAGGAGGAGAATCGTATCCTGAGGGGCATCATTGCCAAGAACATGATAACACCCACCGTGAAGAAGGAGGCATTATTACATGGGTATGGGCACTCCCCTTGGCAACTGCCAAGCTTGGGGGAGGTGCCCCGATATCGTATCACCATCACACTGCTATCTTTACTGTTTTATTTAGTTCGGTCCTTTTAGTAATATCTTGATCTAGTAGATTGAAGTTTTAGTATCAAGTAGTTTTGAGTTTTGTTTTGTGATCTCTTTATGTATTAGAACATTCGGTCACACTGAGTTGTAGTAACCGCTTGCGATTCTGCATCTTGATGCCACCGAGTCATTCCACTCGGTCACACCGACAGGGTCAGGATATATATATACCAAAAGGTCAAATTTTGGAAATTCCTTCAAAACCTCTTCGCCCGCGCGTGTCCTGCTATGACGCCTTGGGTCTCCAGATCATCCTCTCATAGCCAGTGACCTCCCGCCGCTGGTCTCCGCCGTCGTCAACGGAAATCTTCACCTCCGTTGCCACCGAAGCAAGCTCATCGCCAAGTTAGGGTATGAGTTCGACACTTTGTGCATTCTTTTACCTCCGGTTCTTAGCACAAAGACAATGCCATGTTTCTTACCAAGTATGAGATCAATCTATCCATAGAAAACTTCCATTAGATTAGTTTTGATTCGAAATTTAGGGTTAGGTTTCCACCGAACTCATCTCGGACCGACCGAATTGTGGAAATCGGTCTCACTGATTTAGCTTAGGACATTGCACATATGATTTTCGGTCTGACCAAAAATTGCAAATCGGTGTGACCGAGTTCAGGACTTTGTGAAACCAGCAAACTCGGAGTCAACGAACTGTGTCTCAGTCTGACCGATTCCACTAGTTTATAATCCAAAGTTGCTTTAGTGTCACCAAGTTTTGAAAATCTGTAGCTCCGAAATGCTTTCGATGGAAAACTAAAACTAAGTTTGTGACTCATTCTTTTTGAAAAATTCTGCACTTTGTGATGCTCATCTACTCTATCTCATCTACAACTATTCACAGGGTTAGCTCTCAGTTTGCAGTGTCAGTATGTCTGATCAGAGTGACAGCAAAAACAAGGCAGAGGAGCAGATGGACCTAAGTGAGGGCACTAGTCCCTCTGGCAGCTTTGATGAGGGTAGCAGGAGCACACTAAGCAACCTGCCTAAGGAAACAACTAGGGAGAAAAAAAAAGAAAACTTCAGATTCAGAGGATGAGGACTTTGAAGTTGAGGAAGTGACTTCAAAGAAAAATGTGCTCAAGAAGGAATATGCTGCTGCCGCTTCCACCAAGCCAGGTCTGCGCAAGAAAGCACCTACAAAGAGAGTGCCTATGTCAAAGGCCAGGGCATCAACACAAGATACAATGGAATTCACTCTTGAGGCCAGAGAAGATGGAGATGGCAAGAAGAGAAAAGAAAGGGTCAGGAAAACGGTTGAAAGAGTGCTTGGAAATCCATCTATGAGGAGAGATTCTGCAGAAGAGGAAGAAGCAGAGGATGTTGCACCAACACCCAAGTCTCAAAACATGATGGGGGATGCCATCAAATCTGGGGGTGCACCTTCAAAGCAGCCCAAGACTGCCCCCAAATCTCCAGCTCAAGCCTCCAAGACTACACCCAAGAAAAGCAACAGGAACATTCCTACTGCAGAGAAGAACAAGGTCCCGGTGCCTAAGGTTGAATAAGAAGAAGATGAAGCCCAAGTGCGTAGAAAACTCAAGCCAACGATACCAGACCATGATGACAATCATCCAGTGGCAGAGAACATGAAGGAAAGAAAGGACGGAGGTCTCAGACTATGGAGACAAGCTGATCCATATGTCGTAAGGAGGAGAACTGTTGTGGACTCCAGGTTTCACACCAAAGAACAACAAGATTTCTATGAGACAGTGCTGCTTGACAAGAAGCCTATAATGTGTGACATGAAGTGGGTTGACTGGAAATATATTGATGCTAATGAGGATCACTTTCCAGGAGTGCGTGAAAGCTTCAAGCTCAATGGAGTTGACTAAATTTGTGTGTTAGAAGTTGACCAAGTGGAATGATGAGCTCATTACGAAATTCTTCTCAATAGCTCATTTCTATCCAGATGGCAAGATAGTCTGGATGTCTGAAGGTACAAGGTACCAATCTTCTGTTGATGAGTGGGCCAAGCTAATAAGTGCCCCCAAAGAAGCTGAGAAAGACATTGATGTATATGTTGAGAAGAAGAAGGATCACAACTCCATGGCCAACATGTACAAGGAGATACCTCACAAAGCCTTGGAGACACACAAGCTAGGATCAGTGTACTACTTGATGTCTAGATTGGCCACAATGAACACCATTTTGAGGCACACCTTGTTGCCCAAATTAGGAGATCAAGGGATGATCAGAGGCTCTTCCATTAATTTGCTTCAGCTGTTTGACTTGCCCCAGAAGTTCAAAGTTATGAGTTTGATTGTAGATACCATCAAGAGAAAAGCTGCTGAACAGAAGAGGTCATGTGGGTATGCTCCACATATACAGATGTTGATAAACTCCAAGATGCCCAAAGGAGTGTATTTGTTGGACAAAGAGCATCTTCCCTTGAGGCCTGATTTTGAGGACAACACTATTGTCATGAATGCTGAAGATCCCACATCTATGGAAGCTCAAGAGAAGAGGCAGAAAGCACAAGCTGAGAAGGCAACAAATATGCCAAGTGCTGAAGAGGCTTCACAAGTGTTCCTCAAGTCAAAGAAAGACCAACTTGGATATCTTATTCAAGCTACCTTGAGGATAGAGAAAGGTTTGGCCACCCTGACTCAGAACTAACAGAGCTTGGAGAGGATCATTGAAACCAAATTCTATGATCTCGACTTGAAGGTGACAGAGATTCAAACTGATGTTGAGCAGCTCCAGGAAGAAGGAGAAGAGAGAAAGGGGAAAGCAACTACAAAAGTATTTCAGAGAGTGCCTAGGGCACAGAGGTCTGCAGCAGTGCCAGTGCCAGACACTGGAGCTACAACATCAGCACCTATAGCCACAGCTCTAGTTGCCCCTCAAGTGGCAACTCCACTAGTTGCATCAACTTCAACAGATGGTGTCATCCTTGGAGTCCTCTCAACACCACCTCCTAAAGATCAAGCTTAGAGAGCCGCATAGCACTATGCATTTTCAAGCTTTTTGGTAACTTGTTGCCAAAGGGGGATAAAGTGTATAGATCATAGGCTTCGAGGGAGGGAGAGCTTTGCTTCTTTTGCTACTTATTTGCTTGTCTGTGCTTCTTTTCGAGGGAGAAAGTGTATAGATCATACTTTATGTTTATGTGTGTGAGATACTTCTTATGGTCATGTGTTTGATCATATCATTCTTAATGCCTATGCTTGGATGATGATATTATCTATCTTTTATGTATTATCATTCACTTTGCCTTGGTGATTAGTGCTTGTTCCTTTTTCTATGATTTTGAGCGCTCCACCAACATGTATGTGACATGGAAGAGTAACCCATGTCCTAATTGGTTGTGCATTTGCATTCAAAAGTAAATCTTAAATAATGCACAAATTTAGGGGGAGCTCTTCCTTAGCACATACTTCTCAAAGCGACTATGCTTTTTATTCTTATTATCATTTGTCGAAGCTTTGATCTATATTTGTCATCAAATACCAAAAAGGCGGAGGTTGAAAATGAAACTAATCCTGGGTGGTTTTGGTAAATTCTTAACAACATATAGCTCATTAAACTAATGCGCTTTCAAGATGATCATTTCATAAAGTTCAATGATTGGCATGGCATGGACTAGAGATGTGGACACCTCAAAATGCTAAGGGCACATATTGGCAACAAGCTGAAGACTCTACATTTTATTTTAGTGATCCAGGATCACATTGAGTCCATAGGAAAGCCAATACTATTAAAAGGGGATGAGGTGTTGCTTAATGGCTTTCTTGCTCAAAATGCTTAGTGATATGCTCCAAAACCCTCAGCCACTTTCTCATTTCCACATATGTCCTAAACCTAAAAGTCAAACTCGGCCCCACCGATTTGATCTATCTGGCGCCACCGAGTTCATTTGACATGGCCACTGCCACAAACCCTAGTCACTTTGGTTTCACTGATAAGGATCTCGGTCCCACCGATGGGATTGCAAACTCCCTATTTCCTTTTCATAACGTTTTGGTCCCACCGAAATGAGTGGATCGGTCCCACTGAGTTCCCAATGCAAACTCCATGTTTCCTTTTCGTAATGTTTCGGTCTCACCGAAATGAGCAAATCGGTCCCACCGAGTTTGCCTCACCAACTCTCTATGTGCCTATTACTGAAATCGGTCCCACCGAGTTCATGTGATAGGTCACACCGAGATTATGTTATGCCCTAACCCTAGCGCATCAGTCCTACCGAGTTGATCGTATCGGTCCCACCAAAAAGCCTAACATTCATATTTTGACCTGAATCGGTCTGACCGAGTTTTACCATTCGTTCTCACCGAGTTTGGGAATCTATGTGTAACGGTTTGATTTTGTGTGGAGGCTATATATACGCCTCCACCCATTCTTCATTCGTGGAGAGAGCTATCAGAAAGTGCCTACACTTCCACCATTGATTTTCTAAGAGAGAACCACCTACTCATGTGTTGAGACCAAGACATTCCATTCCAACCACAAGAATCTTGATCTCTAGCCTATCCCAAGTTGCTTTCCACTCAAATTATCTTTCCACCATGGCCAAATCTATGAGAGAGAGTTGAGTGTTGGGGAGACTATCATTTGGAGCACAAGAGCAAGGAGTTCATCATCAACACACCATCTATTACCTTTTGGAGAGTGGTGTCTCCTAGATTGGTTAGGTGTCACTTGGGAGCCTCCGTTAAGATTGTGGAGTTGAACCAAGGATTTTGTAAGGGCAAGGAGATCGCCTACTTCGTGAAGATCTACCCAAGTGAGGCAAGTCCTTCGTGGGCGATGGTCATGGTGGGATAGACAAGGTTGCTTCTTCATGGACCCTTCGTGTGTGGAGCCCTCCATGGACTCGCGCAACTGTTACCCATCATGGGTTGAAGTATCCATCAACATGGATGTACGATAGCACCACCTATCGAACCACGCCAGAAATCTCCGTGTCAACATTGCATTTTCTCCCTCCAAACTCCTCCCATTTACTTTCTTTCAATGGTCATATAATCTTTGCATGCTTGCTTGAATTGTATTGTGATTGCTTGACTTGTGCTAAGTTGCTAAAATCTGCCAACATATGAAATTGGGAAAAGGCTAAGTTTTTATTTGGTCAAGTAGTCTAATCACCCCCTCTTGATATACTTTCGATCCTACAGGTGAGGACTGTTTGTCCGGGACTATGTGTGCTCAGGTTTAAATACCCAGCTGCTCCAACCAGACGTACAACTGTCACATCAGTTGGAACTGGTCTACCAAATCATTGTCTTCACCAAGCCAACTGGTTCTTTTCCTCAACCCTTTCATTTCCTCATTCATGTGTTTATGAACCTGATCATTACTGTTTGAAGACTTTGGCTGAAGACTTTCTCTATTACCTTAATCCTATTTCTTCAGTCACATAGTCTTCAGCCTGATTATCCTGTTTTCACACTATCTGTACTCTGTGTTTGTGTTCATTTCATCATGATGACAGTGATGTTGCTCTGTTATGCTTATACCTGAGTACTTATTCCACTGCTAGTGTGTCGTTTCTTAGGAATTTCTTCACCTAGAAATTCCTCGGTGACGAATTTGTAAAAATCGCCTATTGACCCCCCCCTATAGTCGATATAATGCACTTTCAACTAATCTTGTCTTGAATTGGGAGAAGGGCCACTTTATTGTTAATGAATGTGTTGTGTTAGGGCATAAAATTTCTGAACGAGGTATTGAGGTGGATAAAGCTAAAGTTGATGCAATTGAGAAAATGCCATGTCCCAGAGATATTAAAGGTATTTGTAGTTTCCTTGGTCATGCTGGTTTTTATAGGAGATTTATTAAGGACTTCTCTAAAATTTCTAAGCCTCTTACACATCTTTTACAAAAGGACGTGCCATTTGTTTTTGATGATGATTGTGTACAAGCCTTTGAAACACTTAAGAAAGCCTTGATTTCTACACCTATTTTTCAACCAACTGATTGGAACTTGCCATTTGAAATTATTTGTGATGCTAGCGATTATGCTGTTGGTGATGTTCTAGGACAAAGAGTTGATAAGAAATTAAATGTATGCTAGCAAAACTCTAGATAGTGCCCAAAAAGAAATTATGCTACTACCGAAAAAGAGTTTTTAGCAGTTGTGTTTGCTTATGATAAATTCAGATCTTACATTGTTGATTCCAAAGTTACTGTTCACACTGATCATGTTGCTATTATATATCTTATGGAAAAGAAAGATGCTAAACCTAGACTCATTAGGTGGGTTCTATTGCTACAAGAATTTGATTTACATATTACTGATAGGAAAGGAGCTGAGAACCCCGTAGCTGATAACTTATCTAGGTTAGAGAATATCCTTGATGACCCATAGTTTTCCTGATGAAAAATTAGTTGCAATAAATGTTTCTCATAACACTCCTTGGTATGCTGACTATGCTAATTATATTATGGCTAAATACAGACCACCTAGCTTCACATACCAACAAAATAATATTCTTCTATGATTTAAGACATTACTTGTGGGATGACCCGCATCTTTATAAAGAAGGAGTAGATGGTATTATTAGATGTTGTGTACCTGAGCATCAATAGGGACAAATCCTACGGAAATGTCACTCCGAAGCTTATGGAGGACATCATGCAGGAGATAGAACTGCTCACAAGGTATTGCAATCTGGTTTTTATTGGCCTACTCTCTTCAAAGATGCCTGTAAATTTGTTTTATCTTGTGATGAATGCCAAAGAATTAGTAATATTGGTAAGCGTCAAGAAATGCTTATTAATTATTCACTTGCTGTTGAACCATTTGATGTTTGGGGTTTTGATTTTATGGGACCTTTTCCTTCCTCTAATGGGTATACACATATTTTGGTTGTTGTTGATTATGTCACTAAGTGGGTAGAAGCTATATCAACTAGTAGTGCTGATCACAACACTTCCATTGAAATGCTTAAAGAAGTTATTTTCCCAAGGTATGGAGTCCCTAGATATTTAATGATTGATGGTGGTTCACACTTTATTCATGGTACTTTTCGTAACATGCTTGCTAAGTATGACGTTAACCATACAATTCCATTACCCTATCATCCTCAATCTAGTGGTGAATTTGAACTTATCAATAGAAAAATAATACTAATATTACAGAAAACTGTTAATAGGTCCCAAAATAATTGGTCTAAGAAATTGGATGATGCATTTTGGGCCTACAGAACAGCATATAAAATCCTATGGGTATGTCTTCCTACAAAATGGTTTATGGAAAAGCTCGTCATTTGCCTCTTGAGTTAGAACATAAAGCATATTGGGAAATTAAAGAACTCACTTATGATTTCAAATTTGCTGGTGAAAAGTGTCTATTTGATATCAGCTCACTATATGAATGGAGAACCCAAGCTAATGAAAATGCCAAGTTGTTTAAACAAAAAGTTAAAAGATGGCATCACAAAAGAATCCAAAAGTAGGAATTTAAAGTTTGTGAATATGTCCTTTTGTACAACTCTCATTTCAGATTCTTCGCAGGAAAGCTCCTCTCTAAATGGGAAGGACCATATATCATAAAATAGGTTTATCGTTCTGGAGCCAACAAAATAAATAACTCCGAAGGTACTAACCCGAAGGTGGTCAATGGGCAATGAATTAAACACTATATCTCAGGTACGCCTATTAATCTTGAAAGCAATATTATCCAAACAATGACACCTAAGGAACACATAAAGGCGACCTTCTGGAACACTACAGACTAACCGAAAAAGAGGAGGTACGTGATATGGTAAGTAAACACACTCCGAAAAATCTATAAAACTATTTTCTATCAGTTTTGGAATATTTTAAAAATTAGGAAAATAAGAAACAACCACGAAGGCACCCGAGAGGGCACAAGATACCAGGGCATGCCAGGGCCCCCTGGCGCACCCATGTGGGTTATGCCCACCTCAAGAACCTTCTAGACTCCATTTTTCTCCTGTTTTCCTGTTTCCCAAGATAAAAAATCTTTATATACCCCCAGACGCATTGAGCTCCGTATCACGGAGAAATCTTCTATTCTTCTTTCTTGTTCTTTTTTGTCAGATCTGTTAAGCCAAGTATCATGTCTTCTCCCTCCTCCAACAAAGTAGAATAGGATGATTCGTTGATAAAGATGGAACTAAACAGAGAGGGACCAGAGAAGACTGCTAATGGAGATCAAGTTCCGGAAGAGGGGCAAGCCATTCCAGCAGCAGAAGAAGAGGACATCCTTAAGACTCACTATGATCATCTTACCCCTACTGAAATTGAGGCTTTTAGGATCATCGAAATGGTTCGTGTGCAAAAGAAATATCTCACTCATGAAAATATTCTATTGCAAGAACACCTCCGGAGCATCATCCATATATTGGAGTACCTCCTGAGCCTAAAGTGTGACGCCACTACTTCACCTCCACCATCTTCTTCATCACCAAAGGATATGTGATTTCATGGTATGGACACTGCCCTTGGCTTGTGCCAATCATGGAGGAGCTATCCCACTATCGTATCACCACCACAATCTTTTCCCTTATCTATTTTAGTTTTATCTTTGGTTATCTTTTGATTTAGTTGAATAATTTTTTTAGTTCAATCCTTTCTTTTCAAGTGTTTTCTTAGTGATCTATCTTTCGATGTAACCGTGTTCGAGATATATAATAAAGAGTAGTTTGAGTTTTGTTTCTTTACTTTTATGTCTCAGTAAAAAGAAAGGAAATAATGAAAAATATCGTATGCTAATCTTATGGTAAGTAATGACATCACATAAGGAAAACTATAAGTGGTAACATTTATTGGGCATTAACAAACATAGCATTGCTCAATGATGCAATTCATGAAAGAATTAATAAGGGAAGAGAAGATTCATATGCAAATACACTATCCTGGACATCTTTCATGATTGTGAGCCACCATCAAAATATTATATGCAAAAATTGTTGATCTTGGACAAGGAAGACAATGTAATGATTTATGCTTGTTCATATTCACATAGAAGTTATATTGTCATAGATCCTTTAACATGTGGTGCTTGCTCAATATCTTTTCTAGCCAAAAATTGCGCACTAAGTAGAGATACTACTTGTGCATCCAAAACCCTTAACCCAAATCTTACTTTGAAGAGTCCACCATACCTACCTATGGATTGAGTAAGATCCTTCAAGTAAGTTGTCATCGATGCAATAAGGCAATAAAAATTGCTTCTAAATGTGTTGGATCATTTAGTGTAAGAGAAAATTGAGAATTGTATGAACTTGTGATGGCAAAATAATAAAAGCGATGGACTACATAATAAAGGTTGCTATCACAAGGGGCAATATAATGTGACATTCTTTTGCACAAGGAGATTTAGCATACAACCAAAAAGTGCATGGCAACCTCTGCTTCCCTCTGTGAAGGGCCTATCTTTTACTTTTATGTATTTACTTTTATGCAAGAGTCAAAGTATTCTTATCTATTCCTTTTTATTTTCTCTTTTTGCAAGCACCATGTGGTGAGGAAAGATCTAGTCACATATATCCAGTTGGATATGGGTGGGCATGAGTTATTATTGTTGACATCACCCTTCAGGTGAATATGTTGGGAGGCGAAACTATAAGTACATATATTTTGATGTGTCCGGTTGAAACTTTTTGCTCATGTTTATGCGGTGAGTGTTAGCAATCATAGAATACTATATATGATGGTTGAGTATGTGGACTTGCCAAAGGCCTCTGATACGTGGCCCTTCCTGAAAAGATGATGAATTGTAGTTGCAAAGTTGACTAACAACATAGTTTGTTGGTTTTCAATAAGGTTTAAGCTTTATACTTCAATGTTGTGATGAATTGTTACTTGCTCATGAGAAGTTATATGATAGAAGCTATATCATAAAATTTATTTGACAAAGTTTTATGTTAAAGTTCCTTCCTATTATAATACTATACATGATGCTTCTATGCCCGTATTTTGTTTTTATTGACACCTCTGTCTCTAAGCATGTGGACATGTTTTTCGATTTCAGTTTTCACTTGAGACAACTGAGGTCTAAGCTTGGGGGAGTTGATACGTCCATTTGGTATCATGTTTCCCACTGTTATTTATAATGTTTTTATGCATAATAAAGCTTTTTGGAGTATTTCTAATGCCTTTTCTATTATATTATGCAAGGTTTACACAAAGAGGGAGAATACCGGTAGCTGGAATTCTGGAAGGCTATGTCAGAGTTACCTATTCTGCACATCTCCAAATGAGTTGAAACTTCACGAAATTTTTTATGGAATATTTAAGAATTATTGGAGCAAATAACTACCAAGGGGGCCCACCAAGTGGGCACAACCTACCTGGGCACGCGAGGGCCCCCATGCGTGCCCTGGTGGGTTGTGCCCTCCTCGGCCCACCTCCGGTGCCAATCTTTTGGTATATAAGTAATTTGGACCTACAAAAAAATGGGGAGAGAACTTTTAGGGCGAAGCACCGCCGTCTCGAGGCGGAACTTGGGCAGGAGCACTTTTGCCCTCTAGTGGAGCGATTCCATCGGGGGGAACGCCCTCCCGAAGCGGGAAATCATCGTCATTATCATCACCAACAACTCTCCCATCTTTGGGAGGGCAATCTCCGTCAACATCTTCAACAACACTATCTCCTCTCAAACACTAGTTCATATCTTGTGTTCAATCTTTGTACCAGAACCTTAGATTGGTACTTGTGGGTGACTAGTAGTGTTGATTACATCTTGTAGTTGATTACTATATGGTTTATTTGGTGGAAGATTATATGTTCAGATCCATTATGCTATTTAATACCCCTATGATCTTGAGCATGATTATCACTTGTGAGTAGTTACTTTTGTTCTTGAGGTCACGGGAGAAATCTTGTTGCAAGTAATCATATGAACTTGATATGTGTTCGATATTTTGATGATATGTATGTTGTGATTCCCTTAGTGGTGTCACGTGAACGTGGACTACATGGCACTTCACCTTATTTGGGCCTAAGGGAATGCATTATGGAGTAGTTATAAGATGATGGGTTGCTAGAGTGACAGAAGCGTAAACCCTAGTTTATGCGCTATTTCATAAGGGACTGATTTGGATCCAAAAGTTTAACACTATGGTTACATTTTATCTTAATACTTTTCTCGTAGTTGCGGATGCTTGCGAGGGGGTTAATAATAAGTAGGTGGATTGTTCAAGTAAGAACAACACCTAAGCACCGGTCCACCCACATATCAAATTATCAAAGTAGCGAACACAAATCAAACCAACATGATATAAGTGACTAGATGAAATTCCCATGTACCCTCAAGAACACTTTGCTTATCATAAGAGACCGTTCTGGCCTTTCCTTTGCCACAAAGGATTGGGCTACCTTGCTGCACTTTATTTCCCGTTACCGTTACTTGCATGTTACAAATTATCTTGCTATCAAATTACTCGTTACCTACATTTTTAGTGCGTGCGGAGATTACCTTGGTGAAAACCATTTGTCATTTCCTTCTGCTCCTCATTGGGTTCAACACTCTTACTTATCGAAAGGACTACGATTGACCCCCAATACTTGTGCGTCATCATCGTGCCGAGGGTGAACCTCAGCAAGTCTGTTGTGCTGCTTATCTGCCTCCTGGACGGGTGTCAATAAAGCTAATCTCTTCTCCTTGATGTTGCCATGGGTTTGATAGGATCCACCTGGTTGCTTACCACCTTGACACTGCATTGATTACTGACTTGGGTTTGGTGAGGTAAAGCAGGTGAACAAAGATTATCAGAGCCTACTGATGGAAGCCCGCGTGGAAGAGGTGAGGAAGCTGGAGGGGCACTTTGACGGGCTGCAAACAGAGAAAGTACCCCATGCGGAAAACAACATCGCTAATTGCATGTCGAGTTGTGCAGCACAGAAGCTTCGTGTATAACCAGGCACTTTTGTGCTCCACCTCACCCAACCAACAGTCTCTCCATCATCCCTGACAAGAAAAAGGAGGAAACTCAACACCAGCAAACATTTTCCCGTAGAGCTCCGTGGAGCCGCTGGAGAAAAGGTTGTCGAGGTAAAACCCATGCTGACTGGTGAGCCACGCCATCAGGTAGAATCCCTAGTTCCTACCACTGAACGAAGTGCTTTCACAGCTGAACAAATACTTTTAGTACTTGTCGTCGAACCTCAGGCTCCGACATGGGTGCAACACTTAGTCTGATTCTTGCAAAGTGGAGAACTTCCTGACGATCCAGAGGAATCTGAGAAAGTAGACCAGCAGTCGAGTATGTACCAGTTTGCGGATATCAATCTGTACAGAAAGAGGTCGAACGGCATGAAGTTGAAGTGCATCACTCAAGAGGATGGACTAGAGCTGTTGGCAGAGATACATGGAGGCGCGTATGGCTCCAATCTGGGATCAAGAGCACTTATCAGGAAAGTTTTTCGACAAGGATTCTACTGGCCGAGGACCCTCCGGGATGTAAGTGAGCTCATCACCAAGTGTGAATCATGCCAGTTCCATTCCAAGAATATCCATAAACCAGATCAAGCCTTGCAAACCATCCCTTTATCGTGGCCCTTCGCGGTCTCGGGGCTCAACACCTTGGGCCCCTTCCCCCATTCTACCGGGGCTTTGAATTCTTGTACATGGCAATCGACAATTTTACAAAGCGGCCTAAAGTGGAACCTGTGAGAAAGGTGAAAGCGTAATCAGCTATCATGTTCTTCAAGGTCCTGGTGTGTCTCTTTGGAGTACCCAATAGAGTAATCACCAACAACGACACCTAGTTCACAAGATCACCTTCATGCAGTACATGCAAAGCCTTGGAAGCAAGGTTCTTTCGCCCAAGTTGTCCATCCAAAGAGCAATAGATAGGATGAAAGGATGAACGCAGAAGTGCTGCGAGGGCTGAAAACAAGAATTTTTGATAGATTGCAAAAATGCGGCAAGTGCTAGATCGATGAGTTGATAGTGGTTCTTTGGTCAATCAGAACAACACCAAATCGAGCTATTAGCCAGACTCCCTTCTCCCTAGTATATGGGGTAGAAGTAGTGACCCCCACGGAACTCATATATGGGTCGCCTTGGGTACTTGCTTCCTTTACAAAGCTTCTCTCTGGACAGAAACTTTGAAAAATCATTAAGGAAGATTCACTAGGCAAATGGAGTTAAATTTGACATGGGGCATTGATATGGATATGAAAGAGTGCCCAAAATTTTTGGAAGCAATCAAGAAAAGATGGTGGCACTTCCTTCATAGAAGACCACTCTTGACAAAAATAAAGAATGAATATTGGTGAATTATTTTTGGGCTAGAAAAGGAAAGTTTGGACATATTTGGGGCATATATGATCCAAACAATTTATGAGAATTATTTGGGAATTTTGTGGAAGTCACAAATAGAGGTTGCTTCACAACCTAAGCCAAACATGGTTATTCCTTTAATAGAAAAATGAATATTCCTGAGAAAAAGAAATTTGAGGTTGAGATAGAATGGAGATGACATGATCTTGGGGAAAGGTTTGTTGATGATGAACCACTTTAGAGAACAAGAATTGAAGATCTCCAAAGTTTCAATTCCATAGAACTGCTCCAGAAAGAAAATCAGAGAAAAACCAAATAAATTAAAAAGAAAAACAAAGTGCCAAAAACTAGGGTGATATAAATCTCCCCCCCCTTAAAGAAATCTTGTCCTCAAGATTTGGTTGCTCGAGGAACAAGTATGACTTGAGGACACCATTTCCAACACGAGTATCCATTTCCTCTGTATGTTGTTCCCCCTAATTCTCACATGATCCGATTACCTCACTCTGGGGTGGTTTGCTTCACCATTCCCAAAATCAGGTCGGATCTTTACTCATATACCAAATCCGCATGGTGACCTTGATTCTTTCATATCTGCCGATGATATCCAAAGAATCTGAAAATAACTTTCCGGTGGGTACAATACCTTTTTGTTCCTTCGATCGGTTTGTTCAAATAAATGCAGGTCCTTCGGGTTCAAAAAATGCTGAGTGTCATCCATTCTCCTGCATAATGTGGCTGCCTGTACGTGGTACTAACTCATCTTGATTTGTTTCTTTTGCTGAAGCAGGAGATACGTACCAAAGTTTCGACGGTCTCCTGTCGTGGCTAATGAAAAGGGGTGTACCCTTATAACGGTACCATACCTCAAACTATAGCATTTTGAGACTAGATTGATGGACTTTCTGGCGGAAAGATACTCCTTGGAACAGGCTGTTCTTCAAGTTAGTTCCACAATTTGGAATACCGGATCTGATCTGGTTGAACGGCTTTTGGATTACCCATGCTATCTGTATATGTATAGGAAATCATGGGCTCAACCTAGATTGGGTATCTGGACCATGATTATCGGACGTGAGTCTTCATACCTTTGCTGCCAATTTTACTCATTGATTTATTTTCTTTGTCTACATTCCTTGCTGAAATAGCTTGACCTCATAGGTCTTTGGTCCTTCTTGAGACCATAGATATTGTTGGTGTAATATTCCATACTGTTCTGCTCAAGATAAGGGTCCTAATGAACATGACCCGTACATGGGGAAGGTAGTTGTATGTAGCTCACGGGTGTGGCCAATCATACAAGTTGGTGAAAAGAGTTCATGATATCACCTTGTCGGGTGTGAAGAAACTGACGTTGGTGACTAGTATCAAGACGGTTGATCCTGCGTTGTCTTCTTTCACAACTTGTCAATTCCTGCCTCATATGAAATGTATATCTGACTTTCTTTCTTTGGCATAGATCATGTGGTAGTTGGATTCCTACCATCCTTCGGTAGATCCGTTTATACATAGTTGAACCCTCGTATGAGTGATTTGTATGACCTGGGCTGCATGCTCACCATATATATGGAAGTATATGTAGTTGAACATAATATTCTTGAGGCACACCTTTGTCTTGATGGATTTGTGCTTTTGACAAAGCTGTTGCGACTCTGATTGTAGAACTGTATTTCCTTGTACTGCTAGCTCACTATGTAATATCTAATAACGGTGTGTAGTGCCATACTGAGAGAAGGCTAGGTATCTTATGTTCAAAGCTATGCAGCTAGTTTGCTGAAGAAGCCTGGGTATCTTCCGCTCGAAGCTTTTGTCGTGGTAGCGTGCTGTAGAGGCTTGGTTCCGTACTTGAGAAGCTTCTCCTCTGATTGCTAACTGAGAAAGATTCATTTCCTTATGCTGGAAGATTTTTCCGAGATATCTTGCAATGGAAGACTGGGTATCTTGGACAGGACACTATCAATATAGCATACTAAGGGAGAGGGAGGAGCCTTGCATCATAAACTTCTTCCGGTAGCGTGTGTAGGAAGGCTGAGCTGCTTATACCAGAAGCTTAATACGGTGATATGTGGACTTAATACCACACACATATCCATAATATTTTTTTATCTGGCTACTTGTATGAGAAGAATCTTTCTGACTGTCTCCCTTGCTAAATACTAAACTCGTAACATTTTTTGGCTTTCTTCAAGAGTATAACATATTTCAAGTTTCATTCATGTCTGAACCGGAACTTTATACCGGAACCATGTTTGTCTACAAATATGTTGTTGGCCTTGCATCTGACTTGTCTTCCTGATGATTTGATCATTACTGCTGCAAAGGTGGCACAACATATGCAAACGGATACTAATAATCGATTCAGGGCACCATTTGTATCCCGAGCAGATATTCCCAACATAATGCAGTCAACTAATAATACCATAGTGTTTAGCTGAGCTTCCATGTGTTTTATACGCTTGCTTCTTTGATTCTGGTGTCATTTGATGAGCAACTTCCATAGGAGAAAAGGATAAGGTAACACCGGGAGCTCAAAAAGAAAGAAGCAAAGGAAACAACTCAACCATACAAAGGCACATAAAAGCATTCAAGTCACATAAAAGCAATGTCACATATTACTACTATTCACAAAAATATGCATGCCTACTTAAGCACACAAATCTTGCGGGAACTCAGGTTCTACGATCTAACATGATGTGATGGTGTGCATGAGGATGAATCAATGTGTGGAAGAGTTGGTGTAAGCATCGCTACACCAAGTGCTAGATTAGCAAGATAGCATCCTTGACTGGCTCAGAGGTGAGGACATAGTCAATGACCATGATGCAGGACATGAATGTCATGACCACATTATCATCCAATGGACGGAAGGGATCTGTACTCGTCCAAGGAATAGGATAGAAGGAAAAGCTGAGTCTGCTAACATTGCCCTTTCCTGATGACTAAGATCATTAAGAGTTCCCAACACGACAAGATAAAAGCATGATCTGGGGTAGAAGCATGCCTACCACCCATGCGATAGGTGTGGCTAGAAGAAAGATATCGGCGTGATACCTGAGCACCATTCCGGAAAACAGTGTCCGGATCACTTGGCATCACTGGTGGGACAGAGATGATGCGAAACACCGAAGAATAGGGAAAAGGGAAAAACTAGAGGGATGCAAGAGCTGAGCTGTAGTGGATCCAAACCAATACCATCTACGCTCACAAGATGGACCCTTAGCACAAAAATAATGAGTCTATATGCATGATATGCAACAAACAAATGCAGCAACCAAATGCAGCAAACGGGCTAGACTCTATGCTACCGATTTCTACCGCTCACGCTGACTAGGGCATCCTACAACTAGACCTGCTCTGATACCAAGCTCTATGGCATCCCAGCTCAAAGAAACTGGAACACACCATATTCCAGCCCAGAGATCATGTCTTCTGGAATACGACACTGCTTGGCATAGAACAAATCAGTTCTTATTACAAAGGATAAGGGATACAAAGGTCTGACGTTACAAAGGATCACATCAGCATGGCAACACTACGCCTACTAAGATAGTTCTATGCTAGCAGCGGAACAACTCGTAGCAGCGGAAAACTAGCAGCGGAACAATGACGACGGTGGTGAACTCCACTCCGCATGGACTCTGGCTGGGACATAATCTAGCTTGCACGCTCGGTAACATCGACAAGCAATCAATTATGGCATGACCTGCAATCTGGCATGACACGCCAGCTCGGTACATTGAATGTACTTGCAAGCTCACAACAACCAAAAGCATCAAGGCAAAACAACAACATAGCATTAACAGGTTAAGTTACCAACAACTACTATGATGTGGAAGCAAAAACTAAGCATGATATGATACTACTAGAATCACTGCTAAACCAACTCTCTGTTCTGATGGACCATCTTACTCTTGGTTGTCCGGCCAAGCAATATGTCACCTTGGTCACCTTGTGATCAATACCTCCTTGTGATCACCGCATGATCACAACACCAACTCAATGATCATCCTCAAGATCATCCCATCATCATCGGCATCCCGCCAAACTGTTACTACTCATATATCAACATATAAATCATCTAATAAGTTACTCCGTCAACATGAGTGTTGATCGAATGGTGTGACCTAGTACGAACTGTGCACATGACCGAGGACGCAGCTATCGATAGATCAAACACACTCTGCAGAGGTTAGTACACTGTACCCACACCACAAAAACCATGGCCTCGAACTCCCATTCGGGTGGACCAATGGCGTTCTGACAAAACCAATCTATTGCATGGCACTCTCCTGGCCACTCCGACCAACTCCCCTTTTTGGGCTCAGTCATGGGTGGCCTCGATGCCACTCTAGACATCCAACGGCCACCGTCATGGCAAAACAAAAATGGTCCCAAACAGGGACAAAAGGGCCCTATCCAACTATGGACACACGAGGCTTATGGCTTGCTACCTGATCAGGGTAAAGCGCACGCACATAACCTCCCCTCATTGGAGGTACCGGAAAGAGGCATGACAATAGACCGCATTAGGGCCTTCCCATAAAGGCAAATGTGGTTGCACTGGAAAAGCCCGGTTCGGTGGCACCTGACCAACGAAATGACGAAATTTATCCCCAAGATAGATCTATGAGAACTGATGCTCTAATATCATATCAACCCGTGATCCAAGTTACAGCAATATCCAACCAATGATCCAAAGCATAATCTAGTCATATTATAATACTCCAAGGATATCATATTAACTAAGATCAAGATGAATCCAAGCATAAAGTTTCTACTAAACCAATAGTAATATCAAGATATTAACCTAAGATCCATAGGATAGCATCATATCCAGAATATATAATACTCCAAAGCATAATATCAACTACTATCATGTTGAAAATAATAACAGCAACCAATAATAATCCAATGGCAAGATAAGATCCATCATCTGCAAAATATTAGTCCTAGTAATCCAAGCCTCATCATGGCAATAGCAAGATCGACATAACTCCAAGAGATGCCATGAAGAAACCATATAGAGCTAATGCAATATCTTAAGCAAACGAAATTAAATAAACCATATCATTGCATTGCAATCATGCAAGTGGAGGTTGTGGCTTGCCTTGCTCCAAGAAAGGTTGGGAAAGCTCCTGGTCTTCATCAAGCACACAAAACCAACTGAAAAACATTTTTGAAAGCTTTTGTAAATAATCCATAATGCATTTTTCTCTTTATAGAAAATCTAGGTAGCATAGAAAAAATATCAAGCTCTACCAGAAAATAGAGAAGCTCAAAAGAAAAATAATCCAAAAATAATCAGTCCATTTGGGCTTGTAGTTTAGGCGTTAAGTTGTGGTCAAATCTGGATTTAAATTGGATTTAATTGAATTTCAGAAAATCTCCAGAGGGGGTGACGTCGAAGGCATAAAGTGGGTTTCTGCCTCCCCTTAGAAAACGGTTCAGGAGGGTGGTGAGAGGCTAATGGGTGGGGTCCGCCTGGCAGGATTAAAAGAGAGAGAGGGAGGGAGCAAAGGGATGGCGGCTCACCGGTGATGGCTGGTGATGACCCACAAGTGTAGGGGATCTATCGTAGTCCTTTCGATAAGTAAGAGTGTCGAACCCAACGAGGAGCTGAAGGAAATGATAAACGGTTTTCAGTAAGGTATTCTCTGCAAGCACTGAAATTGTAGGTAACAGATAGTTTCCTGATAAGATAAATTGTAACGAGTAACAAGTAAATAAAGTAAGTAAAGTGCAGCAAGGTGGCCCAATCCTTTTTGTAGCAAAGGATAAGCCTGGACAATTTCTTATAATGAGAAAAGAGCCCCCGAGGACACATGGGAATTATCGTCAAGCTAGTTTTCATCACGCTCATATGATTCGCGTTCAGTACTTTGATAATTTGATATGTGGGTGGACCGGTGCTTTATTACTGCCCTTACTTGGACAAGCATCCCACTTATGATTAACCCCTACTACAAGCATCCGCAACTACAAAAGAAGTATTAAGGTAAACCTAACCACAGCATTAAACATATGGATCCAAATCAGCCCCTAACGAAGCAACGCATAAACTAGGGTTTAAGCTTCTATCACTCTAGCAACCCATCATCTACTTATTACTTCCCAATGCCTTCCTCTAGGCCCAAATAATGGCGAAGTGTCATGTAGTCGACGTTCGCATAACACCACTAGAGGAAAGACAACATACATCTCATCAAAATATCGAACGAATACCAAATTCACATGACTACTAATAGCAAGACTTCACCCATGTCCTTAGGAACAAACGTAACTACTCACAAAGCATATTCATGTTCATAATCAGAGGGGTAATAATATGCATTAATCATATGAACATATGATCTTCCACCAAGTAAACCAATTAGCATCAACTACAAGGAGTAATCAACACTACTAGCAACCCACAGGTACCAATTTGTGGTTTTGATACAAGATTGGATACAAGAGATGAACTAGGGTTTTGAGAGGAGATGGTGCTGGTGAAGATGTTGATGGAGATTGACCCCCTCCCGATGAGAGGATCGTTGGTGATGACGATGGTGATGATTTCCCCTTCCCGGAGGGAAGTTTCCCCGACAGAACAGCTCTGCCGGAGCTCTAGATTGGTTCCACCAAGGTTCCGCCTCGTGGCTCCGGAGTTTCATCCCGTAAGATTGCCCATGATTTTTTCCTGGGTAAAAGCCTTCATATAGTAGAAGATGGACACCGGAGGGCCACCAGGGGGCCCAGGAGACAGGGGCGCGCCCAGTAGGGGTGGGCGCGCCCCCACCCTCCTGGCCAGGGTGTGGGCTCCCTCTGGTGTTTCTTCCTCTCAATAATTCCTATTAATTCCAAAAATAAGTTTCGTGGAGTTTCAGGATTTTTGGAGCAGTGCAGAATAGTTTTCCAATGTTTACTCCTTTTCCAGCCAGAATTCCAGTTGCCGGCATTCCCCCTCTTAATGGTAAACCTTGTAAAATAAGAGAGAATAGCCATAAGTATTGGGATATAATGTGTAATAACATCCCATAACGCAATAAATATTGATATAAAAGCATGATGCAAAATGGACGTATCAACTCCCCCAAGGTAACGAAAAATATGTCCACATGTTTAGAGATAGAGGTGTCGATAAAAATAAAATACGGACATGAGGGCATCATGATCATTCTTATAACAGCAACATAAATAGATTTTGTCATATGAATTCTTATGCTCAAGTAACAATCAATTCACAATGTCAAGTATGGTTCAGAAACTTCATTGGAAGCTAACAAACTGTAATCTCGGTCAATGAAGCAATTGCAATTTATCATAACATCAGAAAGAGTCAAGAATAGAGCTTTTCAGCAAGTCCACACACTCAACTATCATGTAGTCTTCTACAATTGCTAACACTCACACGATACTTGTGGTTATAGAGTTTCAACTGGACACTGAGAAAGATAGGGGATTATTGTGTTGCCTCCCAACATTCACCTTTAGGTGATGTCAACAGTAATAGTTCATGCTAACTTACATCCAATTGGATATATATATATCATGATCTTTCAAACACAAAGAGCTTGCCAAAGGATAAAATGAAAAAGGGAAAGGTGAGGATCACCTTGACTCAAGCATAAAGTAAAAACATAAAGTAAAAGATAGGCCCTTCGCAGAGGGAAGCAGAGGTTGTCATGTGCGTTTACGGTTGGATGCATCAAATCTTAATGCAAAAGAACGTCAGTTTATATTGCCACTTGTATGTGGACCTTTATTATGATGTCTATCGCTTTTATTGCTTCCACAACAAGATCGTATAAAGCTTATTTTCTCTGCACTAATAAGTCATACATATTTAGAGGGCAATTTTTATTTCCTGCAACATGACAACTTACTTGAAGGATCTTACTCAATCCATAGGTAGGTATGGTGGACTCTCATGGCAAAACTGGGTTTAAGGATATTTGGAAGCACAAGTAGTATCTCTACTTAGTGCAAGGAATTTGGCTAGCATGAGGGGGGAAGGCAAGCTCAACATGTTTTGGAAGGTTAATGACAATATACTTTAACTGAGATGTGAGAAAACATAAACCATTACGTGGTTTTCCTTGTCCAACGTCAACTCTTTTAGCATGTCATACTTAATGAGTGCTTCACAATCATAAAAGATGTCCAAGATAATATATTTGTATGTGAAACCTCTCTTTCCTTACTACTTCCTATTAATTGCAACGATGACCAAAACTACGTTTATCAACTCTCAACAACTTTTATGCCTCATACTTTCGATGTGTGAAGTCATCACTAACCATAAGATCAATATGAACTCTTTTATTCTCTACTTTCTCAAGATCATAGCAAGATAGCAAGGCCCTTGACTCAACACTAATCTTTATTATAGATAGCTCACAGACGCGATTATGGTTGCACCGAGATTGAAAACTAGATTAACTCAGTGAACTCGGTATGATCGAAATGCACAGAGAGGTTTTGTATGTTTAAGTCTATGACAAATCGGTGACTCCGAGTGCTCCTCACCCAGATGGTTCGAATTTGACTTGTTCAAACTTTGTGATGTAGCATGAATAGAGTTTGAGACGAGAAAAGCATAGATAGATAGAGGAAGTTCTTAGGCATTGCTGTCCATCCATTTGGCAAAAGAAGAAGAACCAAACAATCAAATCAACAATTGGATGTCCTTGAATGAGAAAAGTTTGCATTCAACATGCTCACACAATAAAATGGCAAATGAAATATGTGGCAAAGCATGCACAATCACTCGAGCATCTATCAAGCAATTGGCGATGACTAGGTCATCTGTATATGAGTACATTGACTTAGGAGTCAAATGAGAACATTTGATCATAGGTCATACTCATCGTTTAAGCACAAGTGGGGTTACCACTTTTACATAAAGCATTGTTGTGTTCACACCATTAGAGTTGCTTAAGCTCAATTCTTAGAGTAAAGCTCCCCCTAGATGTGATGTCCCCCCTAAGAGGGATGGACTAACCTTGGGTTTTGTCGATGATGACTTCATGTAGATGTTGAACATGTGGATGCTCATTGTTGATGTAGGTCATTTGGAGCAATCCATTGGAGTGAGTTGCACTTTCAATACCTACATGGGTTAGTCCCACAAGGAACAAACAAGGATATCCATAGACATAGAGTAAAGCACACACATGATGATGTTAGTGAAAGCATTAGGTTACCTTGTCCCTTGTCTTACCAATAAGAGGGTTTGTGACTCGTCGAACTAGTTCAAGATATGGAAGTTTTTTGTACTTGTCCTTGCCAAAATGAATATGAGTGAAGAATTTTGGTGGAGTCACCCTCAAGAACTCTCTCGTTCTTCTTCTTCGGGATCCACATCATCTTGATGGGTATCCTTGGGGTTGTAGATGTACTTGATGAAGTAGAACTTGATGTAGTCTTGGGAACCCACTTGACCAAGGCCTTTGGAGCATCTTAAAATGCATCAATCCCCTCTTGAATCTTGTCCTTGCCTTTTAGCTTGTGGTCTTGTGGTGGAAGATCATCTTGAGCTTGTGTCCCCTTGAAGGAAGTAGGATCGTACTTCTCTTGTTAAGGAACAACCTTCGTCTAGTGGTATTGATCTTCTTCCCACTCAATTCCATTGGCATTGATCTTTTGTTCAAAACCAACACCTTGATCTTTCCGGTGCCTTCCTTGCTTGCGTACAATTTCCTCAAATTGCTTACTTCCGGCAAGGCTTGATCTTCTTGTTGCTAGATTTTACTTGTGGCATCTAAGTACACAAGAGTAAATGCTTGGCATGTAAGAAGAACTTTTCTTCGGAAGATCATCATTGATGGCTTTTAAGAACCCATGTTCTTGCTCAAGATTGAGCTTCTCGAAGCGTAGCTTCTCATGAGTTTTAAAAGTTCTCGATGATCTTCTAATGTAGTTTCACGAGCTAGATTAAGAGTGTTTAGTTCTTTAGTTAGACACTCAATCTCCTTCTTATCATTGTCATTTGTTTCATCTTCATTAGCATAATTAATAGCATTTTCATCATAGTATTCATCACTAGAGTTGTCAACAAGTCAAACATCAACACCTAGCAAGTCATCTTCATGACTATTGAAATCAATATACTCGGGGTGTGTTACCTTGGGGCCTTTAGCCATGAAGCATCTTCCAATTCCTTCATTTGGTGAATCAAATATGTCATAGAATTTGGTTGACACAAGTGCTAGACCAGCAACACCTTCATCTTGAGTATATTCGGAGTCAGAGTGATAAATTCTCTCAGAGTGGTGGTCGGAGTCGGAGCCGGATACCCATTCACCAACATGAGCTTGATGTCTTCGTTTTGTGTAGCTCCTTGATGACTTGTCCTTCCTTTCCGAATCCTTGCTTCTTTGAGAGGTTCTTCGTTCATAGCATTCATCTATGATCCTTCTCTCTCTTGGAGGTGATTCTTCCTTTTTTATAGGGAGCCGTACACTCATTGGAGTAGTGTCCGTGTCTTCCACAATTGTAGCAATTTCGCTCACGACTAGAAGATCTTTTGTCATTGTAGGACCTTGACTTGGAACTTCTTTCCTTGCTTCTACTCTTGTAGAATTTGTTGAAGTTCTTCACCATTAAGCTCAATTCTTCATTGAAGGCTTGTTTCTCACTTGATGATGTAGGAGCATCACATGAGGCTTTGTAAGCACCACTAGACTTGTTGTGAAGCTCTTCTTTATCATTGAGTGATAGCTAATGAGCAAAAATTCATCCAATGACTTCGGTTGGCTTGGGATCTTTGTAGTTTGGCATCATTTTGATCAAAGTGCACACAGTATCATAATTTACATCCATGGCTCTCAAGATCTATTTGATGATGAATTTGTTAGTCATCTCTTCACTTCCTAAGATGGCAATATCATTTTTGATGAGAGCAAGCCTAGAGTATATTTTAGCGACACCTTCACCATCCTTCATTTTGAACTTGTCAACTTGACTTTGAAGCACATCCAACTTGGATTCCTTGATGGAGTCGGTACCTTTGTGCATATCAATCAAAGTATCCCAAATTTCCTTTGCATTCTCAAGACGACTGATTTTGTTGAATTCTTCGGGGCACAATCTATTGAAGAGGATATCGCAGGCTTGAGCGTTGTATTGCAACATCTTCAATTCTTCCATGGTAGCTTCATGATTCGGTTCTCTCCCATTGAAGAATTCACCTTGCAAGCCAATACAAACAATAGCCCAAATGGCAGGTTTAAGTCCAAGAATATGCATTTTCATCTTATGTTTCCATCTAGCAAAATTAGTACCATCAAAGTAAGGAACACTACGCCATACTCTCCTAGGTTGTGAAACCAAGGCTATGATCACCAAAGCTATGGAAATCAAAGCA
Source organism: Triticum aestivum (assembly GCF_018294505.1). Classification (NCBI taxonomy): domain Eukaryota; kingdom Viridiplantae; phylum Streptophyta; class Magnoliopsida; order Poales; family Poaceae; genus Triticum; species Triticum aestivum. The sequence continues at coordinate 264,295,390 of NC_057804.1, read as the reverse complement.
AATGGAGACCAAAGCTCTGATACCACTTGTAGGATCGAAAGTATGTCTAGAGGGGGGGTGAGTAGACTACTTGACCAAATAAAAACTTAGCCTTTCCCAATTTTAATTCTTGGTAGATTTTAGCAAGTTAGCACAAGTCAAGCAATCACAGTACAATTCAATTAAGCATGCAAAGAGTATATCAGCAGCAGAAAGTAAAGCATGCAACTTGAAAGAAAGTAAATGGGAGGAGTTTGGAGGGAGCACACGCAATGTTGACACGGAGATTTTTGGCGTGGTTCCAATAGGTGGTGGTATCGTACATCCATGTTGATGGAGACTTCAACCTACGAAGGGTAATGGTTGTGCGAGTCCACGGAGGGCTCCACCCACAAATGGTCCACGAAGAAGCAACCTTGTCTATCCCACCATGGCCATCGCCCACGAAGGACTTGCCTCACTTGGGTAGATCTTCATGAAGTAGGCAATCTCCTTGCGCTTACAAACTCCTTGGTTCAACTCCACAATCTTGACGGAGGCTCCCAAGTGACACCTAACCAATCTAGGAGACACCACTCTCCAAAAGGTAATAGATGGTGTGTGGATGATGAACTCCTTGCTCTTGTGCTTCAATTGATAGACTCCCCAACACTCAACTCTTTCTCATAGATTTGGCTATGGTGGAAAGATTATTTGAGGGGAAAGCAACTTGGGGAAGGCTAGAGATCAAGATTCTTGTGGTTGGAATGAAATGTCTTGGTCTCAACACATGAGTAGGTGGTTCTCTCTCAGAAAATGAATGGTGGAAGTGTAGGCATGTTCTGATAGCTCTCTCCGCAAATGAAGAATGGGTGGAGGCGTATATATATGTAATGCCCCGGATACAACTTTCCATATTCGTAACTCCTACTCTTGCCTTTTCCGGAGATGCGATATGATATTTCCTCCGTGGTTGGGTTTTTGTCTGTTGTTTTGCATTTTGTTCTTGTCTTGCATTTCATCTCATGGCATCATCTGCATTTCATCCGCATGGTTTTCAAAAACTTGCATCCGCTCGGGTTCCGCCGGTTCTCTCTGTTGTCCATTCCGAGCCCCGACACTCTCACACGCGCCCGCGGCACCTCCGACATATTATTTTATAAGCGGCATAAAAATGTTCTCGGAATGGGTTGCAACTTGTCGTGCGGTCTTATTATAGAGTAGACAGGCCGCCTGCCAAGTTTCTTCGCATTCGGAGTCCATTTGATAGCCCAACCGTTAAATATATAGCGGCACCGTCGCCGGTTCATTCGTCGGACATTTCGGTCTCCGAAATCGTGCCGGGCTGCATTTCTCCTCTCTCTCCTATCAGCCCAAGCCTCTCTCACATAGCCCACTAGCCCACCTATCTAACCCCCTCCGCTCCGGACCGTTGGATCGAGATCCGATGTCCGAAAACGCCCCCAAACCCTCAAACCCTAGCCCCTACCCTTTATATACACCTTCCCCATCCAATTTTGGCAGCCTACCCCCTCTCCTCCTTGTTTTCCGCGCAGCCCAATCATCAGCGCCGCCGCTCCCCTCCATTTCCGCGCCCCTCCAGCCCCTGCTCGCCACTTGGTGCATAGCCATTGGCTGCACCGCCGCCCGTGGCCACTCAGGCGTTGCCACGTCGCCTCCTTGCGCACTCCCCCTCGCCTCCAGCCGCACGGGCCCGTCGGAGCCCATCCGCGGCCCATCCGGGTCCCGATCTGGGCCGAGGCGCCGGCTCCGCGCCGCTGATTGCCCAAGCGCCCCTGCGCTCCTGCCGCTTCACGCCGCCGCCGTCTCGCCGCCACCGTCTCGCCGTGCCGCGCCGCCGCCCATCTCGTCAGCCGCCATCTCCGCCATCCCAGGCCAGCGCCGTTGCCTCCCGTCCTTCTTCCCCTTCCTCTCCTCCTCCCTCATGGCCTCTCTCTCCCTCGCAGGAGCCGCCATGACGTCCGAGCTCGCCGCCGCAACTCGGATCTCGTCGCTGGAGTCCCTCCGACTTCCTCCCGCGGCCGGATCCGGCACCGCGCTGCCCGGATCCGTCCATTCCCGCCGCCCCGCGCCGTTTCTCCCCTTCCTCGTCGTCCAAGGATCGCCGCCGCTCGCCGGAAGCGCCGCCGGCGCGGCCTCTCTCGCCTGCGCGTGCGTAGGAGCGTGCGAGGCCGTTGCCTCGCGGGCCGCGCGGCCCAGCCCAGCTCCCGAGCTGCAGGCCCAGCTAGCGCCAGGAAGGCCAGCCTCCTCCGCGGCCTGCCCCAGCAGCCTCAGCCAAGCCGGCCCCTCTCCACCGAACCGGGCCTTGGCCCAGGGTGAGCAGACCCCCCAGCCCTCTCCTGTATGCTGTTGGCCCAGCAGATTTGGCCCATCCATATTTTTTTTTCTGCTGCGATTTTAACCTCATGCATGTAATAACTAATTAACCGTGCATCGGATTAAAATAATTTATATATGTAAAATGCTCAAAAAATTGTGTAGATTAATAATATGCCATTTTCATCCATGTTTAAAATGTTTAACATATTGTTTGCTTAAATTTGTTCCTATGCCATGTTAAAATGATTTATTTCATAACTAAATAACCGTAGCTCGGATTTTAATAAACTTTATATGTATTTGGGGTGGAAAAATGCCTAGTTTAACATGGTGCACTTTATTTTCCTGTTTAAAAACTCTAAAATTATGTAATAGGCAGAACAGTACCAAATCCATAATTTGCACATGGGGATTTTTCGGAATTGTTGTTTGTTGTTTCCGGCCTCATTTAAACTTGCCTAGATAGGTAGTTTTCTTATGCTTCACCCATTGCCATGTTTAATAACATTTAATATTGTTGGGTAAATAACCAAGAGCGAACTAAATAATTGATGTGGTGTTTCGTCAATATGCAACTCGTTGCATATTGAGCTCCACTTAACTTGCAGTATTCTTTGTTGCACTTTGCCATGCCATGCCTCTTTAAACCGGACATGCATCATACTTGATTGTGCATCATGCCATGTTTATGTGATGGTTGTTTACCATGTTGTTTGTTTCTTTCCAGTGTTGCTTCTTAGTTCCAGTAATGTTGCGATTGTGAGGATTCGTTCGACTACTCCCGTTCGTCTTCTTCATGGACTCGTTCTTCTTCCTAGCGGGATTTCAGGCAAGATGACCGCTACCCTGGTTCTCAATACTATCATTGCTATGCTAGTTGCTTCGTTCTATCACTTTGCTGTGCTACCTATCAACTGTTTATCGAGCCATCCCATATTGCCATGAACCTCTAACCTTTGACACGTTTCCTATGCAAACCATTGTTTGGCTATGTTACCGCTTTTGCTCAGCCCCTCTTATAGCGTTGCTAGTTGCAGGTGAAGTTGAAGATTGCTCCATGGTGGACAGGATTTTGGTTGGGATATCACAATATCTCTTATATTATTAATGCATCTATATACTTGGTAAAGGGTGGAACACTCGGCCTTTTCCCTAGTGTTTTGCTCCACTCTTGCCGCCCTAGTTTCCATCATACCGGTGTTATGTTCCCGGATTTTGCGTTCCTTACGCGGTCGGGTGATTTATAGGACCCCCTTGACAGTTCGCTTTGAATAAAACTCCTCCAGCAAGGCCCAACCTTGGTTTTACCTTTTGCCTCACCACCACCTACCCTTTCCCTTGGGTCGGCCAACCCGAGGGTCATCTTTATTTTAGCCCCCCCGGGCCAGTGCTTGTCTAAGTGTTGCTCCGAACTGAGCCGCCTGCGGGGCCCCCTCAGGGAAAGTCGAGGTCTGGTTTTACTCGTAGCCTGTCTCATCCGGTGTTGCCCTGAGAACGAGATATGTGCAGCTCCTATCAGGATTGTCGGCGCATCGGGCGGTCTTGCTGGTCTTGTTTTACCATTGTCAAAATGTCTTGTAAACCGGGATTCCGAGTCTGATCGGGTCTTCCTGGGAGAAGGTCTATTCCTACGTTGATCGCGAGAGCTTGTCATGGGCTAAGTTGGGACACCCCTGTAGGATATAATCTTTCGAAAGCCATGCCTGCGGTTATAGGCAGATGGGAATTTGTTAATGTCCGGTTGTAGACAACTTGACACCAGATCCGAATTAAAACGCATCAACCGCGTGTGTAGCCGTGATGGTCTCTTCTCGGCGGAGTCTGGGAAGTGAACACGGTTTCTGTGTTATGTTTGACGTAAGTAGGAGTTCAGGATCACTTCTTGATCATTACTAGTTGACGACCGTTCCGCTTGTTCTCTTCTCGCTCTTATTTGCGTATGTTAGCCACCATATCATGCTTAGCCGCTGCTGCAGCCTCACCACTTTACCCCTTCCTTTCCCTTTAAGCTTTGCTAGTCTTGATACCCATGGTAATGGGATTGCTAAGTCCTCGTGGCTCACAGATTACTACAACAACAGTTGCAGGTACAGGTTCTGCGATAATCTTGATGCAAGAGCGCTGCTTGCTTGCGTTGAGTTCTTCTTCTGCTTCTTCTTCGATCAGGGGATAGGTTCCAGGTCGGCAGCCTGGGCTAGCAGGGTGGATGTCGTTTGAGTTTCTGTTTGTGATTCATCCGTAGACGGATGATGCTCTTATGTATTGTATTGTTGTATTCGTGTGGCATTGTATGCCTTATGTATGTATCCCCATCTATTATGTAATGTTGATGTAATGATATCCACCTTGCAAAAGTGTTTCAATATGCGGGTCTATCCTTGGTGGGACCTTTGAGTTCCTTTTGGATAGGGTCGCATATTGGGCGTGACAAGTTGGTATCAGAGCCTCGACCGACCCTAGGAGCCTCCTTGATTGTTGGCCGTTGTTGAGTCTAGAAGAAAACTATTTTGAGTCTTAGGATTATATATATCGGAGAGTAGGATTCTTTTTACTTCTCAGCCCCCTTCGTCGCTCTGGTGAGGACTCCTGACGTAGATGTTTTTCCTTTCCACTCCTCAAATTTCACTCAAATTTTTTTAGGATCACGCGGGTATCTTGGAATCGTTCCGATGGTTTTGTGATGAGAACATTGTTCTTGGTGCCTCCTGTCTATTTATGTGGCTTTAACCCGGGGAGTCGAGCTCTGAGGTGTTGTCATCACAATTTTATTGTTGCAGTTCTGGAATACCTGAGTTTTGCCGACATCGAAAATCTCTTTTATGCAGTTGTTGGTGAGATAACCTCGACGTCACCCAGTACTGGGGAGTTCGGGAGTATTGCCATAACTCGTATAACGGATGCTTTTCGAAAGTTGAGGTACACGATTTCCGAAGGTTTCTTGGTTATGTGTTGACGGATGGATACAGCTGGATGTAGGTATTGTTAGTTTGGGTGAGATATATTGCTTCCCCTGTATCCCCAACACCAGATTGCATAACCAGAAAGTTTCGGGAGTTTTATAGGTGGGAATTCAAGTAGCTGCTAGAATATCTTTTCGATAGATGCATGATATGAGATTGGGGTTTGAGGTCTAGTGGTCCGCCTTTCCATGGTCGTTTTTACAGTGGTCTTGTTGTGTCTTAAAGAACCCTTGGCTATGCTAGTTCGGGGACACTTCGTATGTCATGTGCACTGCCTTGTACATGATGGTGCTGTACACTCGAGCCCGTGTGGGCCCCACCACGAAAACTTCGGACGGAATCTCTATCATATGTTTGTTCCGGCTTATTTCTGCAAGCCAATCCTTTGTTTTGTTTTATTTGTGGTATTCGAGTTTCTTCGAAGTCAAATGTTGAATACATACCTTTCAAGCGGTGTTCTCATATTTCTATGGGAGTACTAATCCTTCTTGATCACTGAGGTTGTCATGTCAATTCTTTTCCCAAACCGGCGTGCTTCTCTTCAAGTGGATCCGATCATTCTCAACATTCGCAAGATCATCTCTCAGTTTCCCAACGTTGTTCGTTTCATCCGTCCTCGAGTTGCCTTTGTTTTCCCGCCCTCCCACCCTTTTTCTTCAAGGACTCAGATTTCTTAATCAAGTTCCATTTATTCATGTGAAGTGTCTTCACTCTTTTCAATCAATGTTTTGATCTGGCGATCCCTCGTGAAGATGCTCACGAGCTTCAAGTTCATCATCCTCCGTTCTCTTTTCTTCTTCGGTGGATCCAATTCAAGCTTTCGGTGTTGATCATATCCCTTTCCTCGTTTCAAATGTTTCTCCACGTCGGTGCACCTCTTAATTGTTCACCTCTCTCTATTCTTATCCAGAGTGCTCAAGATATCTCAAAAGATTTGTGCTTCCATTCTCAATCCGTTCAAGATATTTCGAGGTTGTTATCTCATTCAAGCCATTTAATTCAACTGGTGCAATCTCTCTCTAAAATCATTTCCAATGATGTTTCTTTTGAGTGGGCCCTAACCAACAGGTCTTTTTCCAGGATCTTACCTGACTCTTCTAATTTTCCCGGAGCCATTCCCAAAGTCTTTCGAAGTTTGGCGTAAGAATGAATTATCATCAGTCACATGCCTTCTCCAAGATCGCTTTCAAATTCTTCTCATTGTTGGCTCAACCCCTTCGCTTTCCATTCTACCGGAGTATCTCAGTAATTTTGGTGGTGTTTCTCGTCGTCAGTTGAAGACCGAAGAAGAGTTTTTCCTCTAAATCATGTCAGTTCTTCCGAAGATTCATGGTTCTAGCTTGATGCCATCCTCCCATAATTGTTTTCGATTGTGAGAATTTTTTTCATCCATCCGGAGCAATTCAAGAGTCTTTTCAGATTGATTCTCCGTAGCCCATCATCTCAGAATTATTCATTCAAGCTTTCAGCTCTCGTTCTCCAAATCATACCGGCGCATCGTTCAAATATCCTCTAATCAGTTCATGGCCTCTTCGTTCTCATGTATCTAAATTCCCTCAAGTATCTTCATTCGTTCTCTAATTCTTACCGGTGATTCACCCTTGTACTTCGTTCGTTTTCAATTCGTATGGTGGTTCGTTCAAGATTTCTCTTCCTTCGTCATCGTATCAATTCATTCATTCATTCGTTCTTTTCAATCCCACCGGTGGTTCCATCAATACCTTCTCAAGTTTGCGCTATATCTCTTTTAATCCTTTCTACGGGAATAAGTAGTGTGCCAAATCCATTGCTTGTCATCAATTGAATTTGATGAAGGATACGCATACCGTAATTCTTATTCTTGTTTGATCCAAGTGATTAATTCCTTCTTCCAGAGATTGTTCATGATGAAGTAATTCTCGGTTCTAGTGTTCATCTTTTCCTTTTCCCGAGTTCCAAGTTTTCTTGGGTATATCATCGCAAAGCTCCATCTAAATCATCACAAGGCTCACCTTGTTCTTTCAACTTCTCTTTCTTTCTATCATTCTTTTATTACCGGAGTTCTCCATGGAAGATCTACATGATGGTTCATCAAGGATTTCTGTCATTCTCATTTTGTTCTTCAAGATTTCTCTCGGAGTTAAGATCCGCCAAGCTATACTCTAAAATAAACATGGTGCTCAACACATGTTTTATTTGGAGGAGTTCAAGTATTTTTCATCTTGCATTTTGAGGTGCAATTCTCCTACCTTATCTTTGAGGTGGTGTTATGTCATTCTTGACAATTCGAGTTCGTGTTTGATGACTCACATATTGTCAAGAACGAGGTATTTTAAATCCATCAATCTCTTCTTTGGAGTTATCTTGGTATAGATTTCACCTAAAGTCTTCCATTGGGAATGTTGCTATTTGTGGTGCTTATCATTGATCCAAGCTTTCTCCATATCCTTCTCGGTGAAAGAGGTTTTTCATCTCTTCGTTGATCTCAAACAAGCAATTGTTTTTCGTTAGTGGCAGAATGTCATCTCATAGTCTTGAGATGTTTCCATAAGCCCACTATAAGCTTATTCTTTTCGTTGTTGGTTTTTCCAACAACTCCGTTATAACCTTCTTGGAAGTGTGCTTTCCAAGCTCATTTGTGGCAGAAGTTGGCATTTTCTCCTCCATCTGTTATTCCAATGATCTATCTTCTATTCTTTCTTCTGGAGGCATTGTGATGTTTCTCTCTTCTCTAATCATCTCGTTTTGGCAAGATCATGTCATTTTCGTGCTTATCCATTTAACCGGAGTGTTGTGTTCTCATTCAAGTTCTTTCATCTTATCATGTTTTTCCTCCTTCCTCAATCGGAGTGCTGTCTGAAATCCTTCTTACCCATTGTGCCATTCTTTCAATAGTTCCGGAGGCAGTGTGTTGTTGATTTCATCAAGTATCCTCTCATCTTGTCAAGTTCATGTTCTATTCCTTCCATGTTCAACTGGAGTGCTGCCCGAATTCTTCCTCTCTCATCTTGTTGTAACCGGAGTGGTTTTGAACCCTATCTTGTCAATTAAACTCTTGATTCTTGTCTTTGCAACCTTCAAGTTCCAGTAATTTTCCTCGTTCCTCTTTTCTAACGGATTGTTTGCAATCTCGTTCATCTCTAATTGCTCAACCTCTCAAGGTTCGTGGTTTCACTCATTTGTCGAAGAAGCAACTTAGTTTTACCTCTTCTCTTCCTTTCTGTTTTCCCTCCGGTGCCATCCTACATCTCGGGACGAGATCCTCTCGTGGTGGTGGAGTGTTGTAACACCCCGGATACAACTTTCCATATTCGTAACTCCTACTCTTGCCTTTTCCGGAGATGCGATATGATATTTCCTCCGTGGTTGGGTTTTTGTCTGTTGTTTTGCATTTTGTTCTTGTCTTGCATTTCATCTCATGGCATCATCTGCATTTCATCCGCATGGTTTTCAAAAACTTGCATCCGTTCGGGTTCTGCCGGTTCTCTCCGTTGTCCATTCCGAGCCCTGACACTCTCACACGCGCCCGCGGCACCTCCGAAATATTATTTTATAAGCGGCATAAAAATTTTCTCGGAATGGGTTGCAACTTGTTGTGCGGTCTTATTATAGAGTAGACAGGCCGCCTGCCAAGTTTCGTCGCATTTGGAGTCCATTTGATAGCCCAACCGTTAAATATATAGCGGCACCGTCGCCGGTTCATTCGTCGGACGTTTCGGTCTCCGAAATCATGTCGGGCTGCATTTCTCCTCTCTCTCCTATCAGCCCAAGCCTCTCTCACATAGCCCACTAGCCCACCTATCTAACCCCCTCCGCTCCGGACCGTTGGATCGAGATCCGATGTCCGAAAATGCCCCCAAACCCTCAAACCCTAGCCCCTACCCTTTATATACACCTTCCCCTTCCAATTTTGGCAGCCTACCCCCTCTCCTCGTTGTTTTCCGTGCAGCCCAATCATCAGCGCCGCCGCTCCCCTCCATTTCCGCGCCCCTCCAACCCCTGCTCGCCACTTGGCGCGTAGCCATTCGCTGCGCCGCCGCCCGCCGCCGCCCGTGGCCACTCAGGCACGGCCACGTCGCCTCCTTGCGCACTCCCCCTCGCCTCCAGCCGCGCGGGCCTGTTGGAGCCCATCCACGGCCCGTCCGGGTCCCGATCTGGGCCGAGGCGCCGGCTCCGCGCCGCCGATTGCCCGAGCACCCCTGCGCTCCTGCCGCTTCGTGCCGCCGCCATCTCGCCATGCCGCGCCGCCGCCCATCTCGTCAGCCGCCGTCTACGCCGTCCCAGGCCAGCGCCTCTGCCTCCCGTCCTTCTTCCCCTTCCTCTCCTCCTCCCTCATGGCCTCTCTCTCCCTCACAGGAGCCTCCATGATGTCCGAGCTCGCCGCCGCTGCTCGGATCTCATCACTGGAGTCCCTCCGACTTCCTCCCGCGGCCGGATCCGGCACCGCGCTGCCCGGATCCGTCCATTCCCGCCGCCCCGCGCCGTTTCTCCCCTTCCTCGCCGCCCAAGGATCGCCGCCGCTCGCCGGAAGCGCCGCCGGCGCGGCCTCTCTCGCCTGCGCGTGCGTAGGAGCGTGCGAGGCCATTGCCTCGCGGGCCACGCGGCCCAGCCCAGCTCCCGAGCTGCAGGCCCAGCCAGCGCCAGGAAGGCCAACCTCCTCCGCGGCCTGCCCCAGCAACCCCAGCCAAGCCGGCCCCTCTCCACCGAACCGGGCCTTGGCCCAGGGTGAGCAGACCCCCCAGCCCTCTCATGTATGCTGTTGGCCCAGCAGATTTGGCCCATGCATGTTTTTTTTCTGCTGCGATTTTAACCTTATCCAGAAAAACTGCATGTTTACAGAAAACCCCCTAGACCTCATGCATGTAATAACTAATTAACTATGCATCGGATTAAAATAATTTATATATGTAAAATGCTCAGAAAATTGTGTAGATTAATAATATCCCATTTTCATCCATGTTTAAAATGTTTAACATGCTGTTTGCTTAAATTTGCTCCTATGCCATGTTAAAATGATTTATTTCATAACTAAATAACCGTAGCTCGGATTTTAATAAACTTTATATGTATTTGGGGTGGAAAAATGCCTAGTTTAACATGGTGCACTTTATTTTCCTGTTTAACAACTCTAAAATTATGTAATAGGCAGAACAGTACCAAATCCATAATTTGCACATGGGGATTTTCCGGAATTGTTGTTTGTTGTTTCCGGCCTCATTTAAACTTGCCTAGATAGGTAGTTTTCATATGCTTCACCCATTGCCATGTTTAATAACATTTAATATTGTTGGGTACTTAACCGAGAGCAAACTAAATAATTGATGTGGTGTTTCGTCAATATGCAACTCGTTGCATATTGAGCTCCACTTAACTTGCAATATTGTTTGTTGCACTTTGCCATGCCATGCCTCTTTAAACCGGACATGCATCATACTTGACTGTGCATCATGCCATGTTTATGTGATGGTTGTTTACCATGTTGTTTGTTTCTTTCCGGTGTTGCTTCTTAGTTCCAGTAATGTTGCGATTGTGAGGATTCGTTCGACTACTCCCGTTCGTCTTCTTCATGGACTCGTTCTTCTTCCTAGCGGGATTTCAGGCAAGATGACCGCTACCCTGGATCTCAATACTATCATTGCTATGCTAGTTGCTTCGTTCTATCGCTTTGCTGTGCTACCTATCAACTGTTTATCAAGCCATCCCATATTGCCATGAACCTCTAACCTTTGACACCTTTCCTATGCAAACCATTGTTTGGCTATGTTACCGCTTTTGCTCAGCCCCTCTTATAGCGTTGCTAGTTGCAGGTGAAGTTGAAGATTGCTCCATGGTGGACAGGATTTTGGTTGGGATATCACAATATCTCTTATATTATTAATGCATCTATATACTTGGTAAAGGGTGGAACACTCGGCCTTTTGCCTAGTGTTTTGTTCCACTCTTGCCGCCCTAGTTTCTGTCATACCGGTGTTATGTTCCCGGATTTTGTGTTCCTTACACGGTCGGGTGATTTATGGGACCCCCTTGACAGTTCGCTTTGAATAAAACTCCTACAGCAAGGCCCAACCTTGGTTTTACCTTTTGCCTCACCACCACCTACCCTTTCCCTTGGGTCGGCCAACCCGAGGGTCATCTTTATTTTAGCCCCCCCGGGCCAGTGCTTGTCGAAGTGTTGGTCCAAACTGAGCCGCCTGCGGGGCCCCCTTGGGGCAACTCGAGGTCTGGTTTTACTCGTAGCATGTCTCATCCGGTGTTGCCCTGAGAACGGGATATGTGCAGCTCCTATCGGGATTGTCGGCGCATCGGGCGGTCTTGCTGGTCTTGTTTTACCATTGTCGAAATGTCTTGTCAACCGGGATTCCGAGTCTGATCGGGTCTTCCTGGGAGAAGGTCTATTCCTTCGTTGATCGCGAGAGCTTGTCATGGGCTAAGTAGGGACACCCCTGCAGGGTATAATCTTTCGAAAGCCGTGCCTGCGGTTATAGGCAGATGGGAATTTGTTAATGTTCGGTTGTAGACAACTTGACACCAGATCCGAATTAAAACACATCAACCGTGTGTGTAGCCGTGATGATCTCTTCTCGGCGGAGTCCGGGAAGTGAACACGGTTTCTGTGTTATGTTTGACGTAAGTAGGAGTTCAGGATCACTTCTTGATCATTACTAGTTGACGACTGTTCCGCTTGTTCTCTTCTCGCTCTTATTTGCGTATGTTAGCCACCATATCATGCTTAGCCGCTGCTGCAGCCTCACCACTTTACCCCTTCCTTTCCCTTTAAGCTTTGCTAGTCTTGATACCCATGGTAATGGGAAGGCTGAGTCCTCGTGGCTCACAGATTACTACAACAACAGTTGCAGGTACAGGTTCTGCGATGATCTTGACGCAAGAGCGCTGCTTGCTTGCGTTGAGTTCTTCTTCTGCTTCTTCTTCGATTAGGGGATAGGTTCCAGGTCGGCGGCCTGGGCTAGCAGGGTGGATGTCGTTTGAGTTTCTGTTTGTGATTCATCCGTAGACAGATGATGCTCTTATGTATTGTATTGTTGTATTCGTGTGGCATTGTATGCCTTATGTATGTATCCCCATCTATTATGTAATGTTGATGTAATGATATCCACCTTGCAAAAGCGTTTCAATATGCGGGTCTATCCTTAGTGGGACCATCGAGTTCCTTTTGGATAGGGTCGCATATTGGGCATGACAATATAGCCTCCACAGAAAATCTAACCATTGCACACAGATTTCCAAACTCGATGAGACCGAATGGTAAAACTTGGTCAGACCGATTCAGGTCAAAATATGAATGTTAGGCTTTTTGGTGGGACCGATACGATCAACTCGGTGGGACTGATGTGCCAGGATTAGGGCATAACGGAATCTCAGTGTGACCGATCACATGAACTCGGTGGGACCAATTTTAGTAATAGGCACATAGAGAGTTGGTCAGGCAAACTTGGTGGCTCCGATTCACTCATTTCGGTGGGACCGAAATGTTACAAAAAGGAAATAGGGAGTTTGCATTGCAAACTCAGTGGGACCGATCCGCTCATTTCAGTGGGACCCAAACATTACGAAAATGAAACAGGGAGTTTGCAATCCCATCTCAGTGAAACCGAAGTGACTAGGGTTTCTGGCAGTGGCTATGTCAAATGAACTCGGTGGTGCTAGATAGATCGAATTATTGGGGCCGAGTTTGACTTTTAGGTTTAGGACATATGTGGAAATGAGAAAGTGGCTAAGGGGTTTGGAGCATATCAATAAGCATTTTGAGCAAGAAAGCTATTAAGCAACAACTCATCCCCTTTTAATAGTATTGGCTTTCCTATGGACTCAATGTGATCTTGGATCACTAAAATAAATGTAGAATCTTGAGCTTGTTGCCAATATGTGTCCTTAGCATTTTGAGGGGTTCAGATCTCTAGTCCATGCCATGCCAGTCACTGCACTTTCGGAAATGATCATCTTGAAAGAGCATTAGTTCAATGAGCTACATGTTGTTAAGAATTTACAAAAACCACCCAGGGATTATTTGCACTTTCATCACCATATTCTCCTTGAGCTAAAGTGACACAGACCTTGCACAATCACTCGTGGTAAGTCTTCAGGTGACTTCCAACCTTCACAGACTTGGTCACTCGGAGATCCACAATTCCTCTTGGATGCTCAGACCATCACGCCTAACCATCTGGAGGATACACGTTCCTCAAAGTTAACAAGCGCCGGTTCCACACAGGAACAATATCTTCAGTGATGCTCAATCACTTTGGGTTGTAGGTGTTTTGGTTTTTGTTTTTTCCTCACTTGATGATTTTCGCTCAAAGTCCTTGTAGGACGGGATGCTCTCAGTGACAAGTTTCAGTTTCTCTCGGAACAGCCAACCTGCTAGTGGTTATGGGGGCGGCTATTTATAGCCTAGGGAGTAGCCCGTCATGATAAGACATAAATGCCCTTCAATGATATGACCGTTAGGTGGGTAGATATTTTGGGTCAGCTGGCGTGTAGCACAGCAACGGTCAGATATTGAGAACCAAATTCCTCAGGGCTATCATGACCCTCACTATGTAGGCAATCTGCACTAGAGAATTCCTAACTCCTCAATCAGAACAAATTCCTCAGAGACCAGAAGATCTTTGTCTCTGTCACTGAAGAAAGTGACTGAACTGATATGAGATTTCCAATGGCTTCACTCAAAAGAATTGGGTAGGTGTAGGATTTTGAGTTGAGCATCACTTGGAAACTGTTTCCTTAGTATTACCTTGGCCCCCTTTAACAATACGGTGTTTCCTATGACTCAAGAACGAGAAAATGAAGCTACGGAAACAAAAGTCTTCACGCTTCATATTCCTCGCATGAATATCCAAGTCTTCAAGGTCACACCAATTTCTTCACTTTCAAAATCTTCACGAGAGCCAACGTCTTCAGCTGAAGACATACATTTTTAGGGGTCGACTTTCATCGTAAATATCAAACTCCTCATTGACTTATAGAGCCTGTGTACACTCACAAACATATTAGTCCCTTAACCTATAAATCTTCAATACACCAAAATCATTAAGGGGCACTAGATGCACTTACAATCTCCCCCTTTTCGGTGATTGATGACAAATAGGTTAAGTTTTCAACGGGGATAAACATATGAAGTGTAAATTCTAATATTGAGGAATTTGATTGCAAGATATAGAAGAACTCCCGCTGAAGATTTGCATATTTGAGAAATTTGCTTTTGATAGCAGATGCACATTGTAGAGTAATATCATGGAGATCTCCCCCTATATCTTGTAATTCATACACACATTTGACATAATAATATGAAAATTTGAAATGCATGATGGAATATGGTGTCTGACGTAATTCAGCATGCGTGCATTTAAGTACTTGAGGAAATAAGCATGCAGAAAGCAGTCAAAAGTATCAGAGCACCATAGGACTTAAGTTTACAACTCGGCAAAGCAAACACTTCAGAAGAACAAGAGTTGTAACTTAGCAAAAACGCCCATATAATAGACCCGCTTAAAGACTAACTCAAATTTCCCACCTTTGTCATCAGATGGCCAAAAGGGACAAAAAATGAGGACTAACACCCCTGAACAATATCATCATGATGTCGATGGAGGAGCGCTAGTGTTGTTGGGGTCGTCCGTTGTTGTAGGGCCTGCCGCAGTGTCATCCAAATCTTCAGCTTCATCTGCCTCGCATGATGAAGAATATGAACTAGCGACTGAGGGAGTCCTGGATTAGGGGGTATACGAACAGCCGGACTGTGTACAACGTCCGGACCATTGAAGGATGAAGATACAAGACTGAAGACTTTGGCCCGTGTCCGGATGGGACTCTCCTTGGCGCGGAAGGCAAGCTTGGCGATCCGGATATTGTGTTTCCTTTCTTGTAACTGACTCCATGTAAACCCTAGCCTTCTCCAGTGCCTATATAAACCGGAGAGGTTGGTCCTTAGAAGGCCGATCACAATTACAATCATACCATCATAGGCTAGCTTCTAGGGTTTAGCCTCTATGATCTCGTGGTAGATCTACTCTTGTACTACCCATATCATCAATATTAATCAAGCAGGAAGTAGGGTTTTACCTCCATCGAGAGGGCCCGAACCTGGGTAAACATCTGTGTCGCTTGCTTCCTGTTACCATCAGCCTTGACGCACAGATCGAAACCCCCTACCCGAGATCCACCGGTTTTGACACCGACATTGGTGCTTTCATTGAGAGTTCCTCTGTGACGTCGCCGCAAGGCCCAATGGCTCCTTCAATCATCATCAATGACGCGGTCCAGGGTGAGACTTTCCTTCCTGGACAGATTTTCGTGTTCGGCGGCTTCGCGCTGCGGGCCAACTTGCTTGGCCATCTGTAGCAGATCGACAACTATGCCCCTGGCCATCAAATCAGGTTCAGAAACCTCAACTATACGGCAGACATCCACGAAGACTTGATCTTCGACGGGTTCGGGCCCACGTCGAGAGCACCAGACAGTCACGACAAGCATGGCCAGGACCTGCTGTCAGACAATGCTCGGGATATCGCCCCTGCAACAGCCCCAGACTCAAATCCGGAGCAGGCTACGTTGCCTAGGGACGGAGGGATGGACCCCGCCCCGCAAGCCGTACCCCTCATCGGTGGTGGAGCCGAACACAGGCCTCGCTTCTGAGGAAGCCTGTGATTCCGGACCTCCGGATTCGTATCTGGTTGTAGGATCCAGTCCGCGCGTTGCGGAGCTCGCCGAGCCTGGTTGGGCTCCGGTAATGGAGTTCACCGCTGCCGACATCTTTCAACACTCGCCCTTTGGCGACATGCTGAACTCATTAAAGTCTCTCTCCCTGTCAGGAGGCTCCCGACTGAACTATGTCCGGCTCGAGTGGGAGGCAAGCGACGAAGGAATTCGCTGCCCACCCACCACCCACTTCGTAGCCACGATCGATGATTTAACCGACGTGCTTGAGTTCCACTCCGAAGACATCGACGGTATGGACGACAATGCAAGAGAATTACAGGAGCCACCGCTCACAGGGCGGTGGATGGTCACCTGTTCATACGATATATATATATGGTGGACACTCCGAAGGAAACTAATGGCGACGAGGCAACGAAGGATAGCCCCTCAGAAAGAAAAGCAAAGCATGGGCGTCGTCGGCGCCGCTCCAAGCCCCGCCACAGCAATACCGTCCCCGGAGACGAAAGTAATCCGGATGGCACTGAAGAAGAATATGACCCTGACCAGCCCGCCTTCGAGCATGCTGAACAGGAAGATGAGCAGGCCAGCCCAGAAGAACAGGCAACAGATGCATACCCGGGGGAGGACAACTACATGCCCCCCTCCGAAGACGAGATTAGCCACGGCGACGACGAATTCAGCGTGCCTGAGGATCCCGTGGAGCAGGAGGGCTTCAAGCGTAGGCTTATAGCCACTGCGAGGAGCCTGAAGAAGAAGCAGCAAGAACTCCAAGCTGATCAAGACCTGCTCACAGATAGATGGAATGAAGTCCTGGCAGCCGAGGAATATGGACTCAAACGCCAAATGGCTGACCGGCCACCTCGTGGCTGGGATAAAATAGGATATCAGCCCGAACACCAGCCCGCACCCCCACGCTGATACACTAAGGTCCAGGGCAATAGGCAAGATCTGCAAGATATTCTGGAAAACAAAGCAGGATAGCCAAGTTCGATCTACGGAACGCGGGGGCGCGCCCTAGCTCGCGACGATGACCGTCGCGCTGGATACATCATCAACAAGTCCGGCCGGGCCGAACACAGCAACCCAGACTAATTCGAGCTTCATAGCCACATAGCCCGGCACAGTGGCGCCGCACACCCCCTCTGCTTCACTGACGAAGTAATGGATCATGAATTCCCACAAGGGTTCAAACCCGTAAACATCGAATCGTATGATGGCACAACAGACCCCGCAGTATGGATCGAACATTTCCTTCTCCACATTCACATGGCCCGCGGAGATGATCTACCCGCCATCAAGTACCTTCCCCTTAAGCTCAAAGGACCAGCCCGGCACTGGTTAAACAGCCTGCCAGCAAATTCCAATGGCAGCTGGGAAAACCTGGTAGACGCATTCCTTGACAACTTCCAGGGCACATATGTGCGACCACCGGATGCTGATGACCTGAGCCACATTACTCAACAGCCCGGAGACTCAGCCAGGAAATTCTGGACTCGGTTCCTAACTAAAAAGAACCAAATAGTCGACTGTCCGAACGCCGAAGCCCTGGCAGCTTTTAAGCATAACATCTGTGACAAATGGCTTGCTCGACACCTCAGCTAGGAAAAACCCAAGTCCATGGAAGCTCTCACAACACTAATGACCCGCTTTTGTGTGGGTGAGGACAGCTAGTTGGC
The DNA here is from genome assembly GCF_018294505.1 of Triticum aestivum. Lineage (NCBI taxonomy): Eukaryota > Viridiplantae > Streptophyta > Magnoliopsida > Poales > Poaceae > Triticum > Triticum aestivum. The sequence continues at coordinate 264,277,800 of NC_057804.1, read as the reverse complement.
CCGCAGCGGCACCGAGCCACATTCTGGCACTTCAGACGGCCGCGATACTAACGGCAAGCCACGGCGTAATAGACATAAGAGACGGAACAACAGTGACAGCACTGAAGACACGACAGTCAACACCGGATTCAACGGATCTAAGTCCGGCCAGCGGCAAAAGCCGTTCAAAAGAAATAATCAGGGACCAACCAGTCTGGACCGCATACTGGAGCGCTCGTGCCAAATCCATGGCACCCCGGGCAAGCCAGCCAACCACACCAATAGAGACTGTTGGGTGTTCAAACAGGACGGCAAAATAAACGCCGAAAATAAGGACAAGGGGCTGCACAACAACGATGACGAAGAGCCCTGGTGTCCGAACACGGGGGGTCAAAAGAAATCCCCCCCCCCCCAAGTGAAAACGGTCAATATGATCTATGCCACTCATATCCCCAAGCGGGAACGGAAGCGAGCACTACGGGATGTCTCTACGATGGAGCCAGTCACCCCCAAATTCAATCCATGGTCAGCTTGTCCGATCACCTTTGATCGTAGGGATCACCCTACTAGCATCCGTCATGGCGGTTCAGCCGCATTGGTTTTGGACCCGATCATCGATGGATTCCACCTCACGCTAGTCCTTATGGATGGCGGCAGCAGCCTGAACCTGCTTTATCAGGACACAGTGCGCAAAATGGGCATTGATCCTTCAAGGATCAAGCCAACCAAAACCACCTTTAAAGGTGTCATTCCTGGAGTAGAGGCCCGCTGTACGGGCTCTATAACATTGGAAGTGGTCTTCGGATCCCCCAGCAACTTCCGGAGCAAAGAGTTAATCTTCGATATCGTCCCTTTCCGTAGTGGTTACCACGCACTGCTCGAACGAACCGCATTCGCTAGATTCAATGCGGTACCACACTATGCATACCTCAAGCTCAAGATGCCAGGTCCGTGCGTGGTCATAACAGTAAAAGGAAACATGGACCGCTCTCTCCATACAGAAGAGCATACCGCAGCCCTCGCGGCAGAAGTACAATGCGGCCTCCTCCGGCAAACCTCCAATCCGGCGACGACAACCTGAAGCATCGTCAAGCGAGTCCGGAGCACCCTGCAACAGGATCATTAGGAATGCCAAGAGCGTGATTAACAGTCTAGCCTTTACTCAAGCCCCAACATAGCAGCATTCGTGCCACGCGTACACAATTACACACTCGAGATACCATGGGCATGGGCGGAGGCGCATCAACGACTCAGTCAATTCTGCGGGTAACCGCCAAGTACCTTCATAATATTTCCCTCTTACCTTTCAGGACATCACTTTAGTGCAACATCCTCAGAAGACCCGAATTGCCAGACTTACATGGGAGAGACATCCAAAGAGGAAACTGACGTTGTGCATAGAAGGAAATACCCAGGTGGAATCTATTTACGACCAGTATACCTGCTTTATCTATCTGTACACAGCCTGCCCCTGGATAGGATATGTAAAATAGTCCTATTTATCCCCGCTTAATGCATCCATTGTAAACATACGCTTAAACGTATTATCCATCAATGGGAGATCATATATAGCATCAGCTTATTATTCTTATTTAAGAATTTTTTCTCTTATAAATGTTTATTCGATATTGCATCTGTACACCTTGGTACAGTCAGTTGGTCAGGGGCTTCTCATGGCGCCCCGTAATATGGCAAGTAAAAGTCCGAACACTTTCAACAGTGCGGCACCCCAAAGTTATAGCACTATATGCATCAGCTCCGAATCATGTCTTGGGTCTACAGTTGGGATAGCCTGGCTCCCTTGTTTTGGTGCCTTACATTCCGTTATATCGGCTAAGGTAGCGCAGGGAGAACTACTACGATTGCGTCCCGGTTCTTCCGGACGAGCACCTCAGTAGAGAAAGCCGAAAACTGACCGACATGATGTGGCGAGAGCTGGTCGTTGTTCGAGAGGTCCTAAAATCCTTAAAGATTTTCCGCTTTAGGCGATAAATCGGCTTCATCCGACCTAGGCGTGTATAGCACCCCAGTTCGGCCTTCCGAATTCTAGGGGCTTCGCCAAAATTTAAAATTGTAGACTTCTATGGCTAAGTGAAAGTTATAAAGCCGCATAGTCTGATTGCCTTGTTTGCTGTGCCGGACACCTCCTTAATGGACCAAACATTGGGTAAAGAGTGTCCGGGTTTTCCACGAACACCCCAGTACTAGTTACGTGGGGGCGGAAGCTGACGACTGGCCTACTTTCAGAATCTTATAAACAGCCGCACAGAAGGTAATATTTTAAATAACAGAAGCGCCACATAGCGCAAGTAAATTCGTCTTTAAATTACAAACATTACAAAAGTGAATTCATTCAAAAATGGTGTCCTTGGTACACTCATCGGCCACGAGACGAGCACCCTTCATAACGCCATCATAGTACATATCGGGATGGCGACGCACCTTGACCTCTGGCGGCCCGACCTTGACCAGCTTCTCCGCATCCAGCTTGCCCCAATGCACCTTGACGCAGGCAAAGGCCCGGCGGGCACCCTCAATGCAAACGGATCGCTTGATCACGTCAAGCCGCGGACAAGCATCCACCATCCGCTTGATCAGGCCAAAGTAGCTAGTGGGCAGGAGCTCACCAGGCCACATTCGGACTATAAAACCTTTCATAGCCAGTTCGGCCGCCCTGTGGAGTTTGACCAACTGCTTCAGTTGGTCACTCAGAGGCATCGGATGTTCGGCCCCGACATACTGGGACCAGAACAGCTTCTCTGTTGAGCTCCCCTCCTGGGCACGGTAGAACTCCGCAGCGGATCTGCGAATGCACCCGGAGAGCTCCAAATTCGACTAAGTAAAAGAAACGCCTCCTCCACATGTTTTCTTTGCATAAAGAACTTCTTAACCGCTGCTATGTTTTTGGCCTCCTGGATCTCCTACTGTGCTTTCTCGGCTTCGGCCTTGGCGTCTTTCAAATTCACAAGGGCCTTCGCAAGCTCGACCTCTTTCATCTTCAGATCATGCTCCATGGACTCACACTTCTTGCCAAGGTCCTGGAGCTCTTGCTGTATCTCGCCCACTCTAGCACTTTGCTTTTCGCGCTCCTTGCATTCTAAGGCCGCTTTGTCTTCGACCTCGGACAGCGCTTTCTTCAGGGACGCCACTTCGATGATGGCCCCTGTTACACAGTCACGACGCTTTTGCGTTAGACTAGCCAATTTTTCCTATCTTTAAATACATGCAAGCGGGGAATCGCTTACCTTTATTCTCCTCGAGCTGTCTCTTCATGAGGCCGAGCTCTCCCTGCGCTTGCTCTAGGTCCCGCTTCAGGTCGGCAACCTTGGTACTTGTAAGTGCATCTAGTGCCCCTTAGTGATTTTGGTGTATTGAAGACTTATACGTTAAGGGACTAATGTGTGTATGAGTGTACACAGGTCTATAAGTCTATGAGGAGTTTGATATTTACAGAGAAAGTCGACACCTAAAAATGAATATCTTCGACTGAAGATTTTGGTATTCCTGAAGACTTTCATGAAGACGTTCAAAGTGAAGAAATTGGTGTGTCCGCAAAGACTTGATATTCATGCAAGGAATATGAAGCTTGAAGACTTTCGTTTCCATAGTGTTGTTTTTCTCTTTCTTGAGTCATAGGAAACACCATACTGTTAAAGGGGATCGAGGAAATACTAAAGAAAAATTTCCATGTGATGCTCAACTCAGAATCCTACACCTACCAATCCCTTCGAGTGAAGCCATTGGAAATCTCATACAGTTCAGTCAATTTCTTCAGTGACAGAGACGAAGTTCTTCTGGTCGCTGAGGAATTTGTTCTGACTGAGGAGTTAGGAATTCGCCAGTGCGGATTGCCTACACAGTGAGGAACATGATAGCCCTGAGGAATTTGAGAGTCAAATTTCCGACCGTTGCTGTGCTGCGCGCCAGCTGTCCCAAAATATCTTATCAACCTAACGGTCATATCATTGAAGGGCATTTATGTCTTATCATGTCGGGATGCTCCCTAGGCTAGAAATAGCCGCCCCCTACAACCACTAGCTGGTTGGCTGCTCCGAGAGAAACTGACACTTGTCATTTGAGAGCAACCCATCCTCCGAGGACTTTGAGCAAAAATCATCGAGTGAGGAAAATCCCAAACCCCAAACACCTACAAACCCAAAGTGATTGAGCATCACTGAAGAGATTTATCCTGCATGGATCCGACGCTTGTTAGCTTTGAAGACTGTGCTTCTTCCAGACGGTTAGGCATCATGGTCTAGAGCATCCAAGAGGAATTGTGGATCGCTGAGTGACCGAAGTCTATGAAGGTTTGGAAGTCACCTAAATACTTCCCACGAGTGATTGGAGGATGACTGTGTGACCTTAGTTCAAGGAGATTACGGTGAGGACTTGGTGTCCTGAGCTGCGTGCTCAATGACTGGGTGTCCGGGACTGTGTGTCCTCGAGTTTAAATACTCAGCCGCTCCAACCAGACGTACAACTGAGACAGCAGTTGGAACTGGTCTACCAAATCATTATCTTCACCAACCTTACTAGTTCTATGTCCTCAACTCTTTCATTTCATCATTACTATGTTTGAGTGATTGTTCATATCTGTGTTTGGAGACTTTGACTGAAGAATTTCTCAATTTCCTCAGTTCAACTTCTTCAATCTGTTTGTCTTCATCTTGTGTTATCCCGTGTTTACGCTTTCTGTACTCTGTGTTTGTCTTCATTTCATCATGATGACAATGTGTGTATTCTGTCATGCTTACTTTTGAGTACTTATTCCACTGCAAGTAGTTCTTCGCTAAGGAATTTCCTCACCGGCAAATTCCTCAGTGAAGAATTCATAAAAATCGCCTATTCACCCCCCCCTCTAGTCGATATAACGCACTTTCAATTGGTATCAGAGCAAGGTTCTCCCTTGTTTTGTGTGATTTTGGTTTAACCACCTGGAGTTCTAGTTATGTCGACTACAGGTATGATCAAGGTCTATGCAGAGTGTCCTACCTTCGACGGCACGGACTACCCCTACTGGAAGAATAAGATGTGAATGCATCTTGAAGCAATTGACAACGATCTCTGGTACGTTGTGGAAAATGGTGTTCCCTCAGTCACACCTTCCCTGAATGTTGTTGATGTGAAGAGATTCAAGCAACTCGATTCTCAAGCGAAGAATATCATATGTGGTCATCTGAGTAAAGGGCAGTATGGTAGAGTGAGTGCTTTGGAAACTGCTAAGCTTATCTGGGATAGGCTCTCCAAAGTTAACGAAGGAGTCCCAACTCAACGTGACTCTCGTGTTGACATTCTTAGCAATCTCTTCAACCGCTTCAAAAGACTCGACAATGAAAATGTTCAGCAAACCTTCGATCGCCTCACTGATATCTCAAATGAGCTTCAAGCGCTCGGTGCCACTGACATCACCGATCATGAGGTGGTGAAGAAATTGCTGAGATCACTCGATTCATCATTTGACACTCTTGCGCTGATGATTCAAGAGCATACTGATTACAAGTCACTAGATCCCGATGATATCCTCGAGAGGCTAAATACTCATGAGTTCCAGCTTGCTGAAAAGAGAGATCTCTATGGTTCAAGCTATGGCAGAACACGTGCCCTGAAGGCCAAGGCAGTGTCTGAATCTGAATGTGAAGATTTTGGTAGTAGCCTTGGTGATCCTGAAGAATTGAGCCAGGAGCTAGCACTGCTCATGAAGAAGTTCCAGAAATTATCAAGACGTGGTCACTTTGGAAAATCTTCTAGGAGCAGTGATTCCTCATCAAGTGACTATAAGAGAAGGCTATGCCACAAATGCAAGAAGCCTGGTCACTACATTCAAGATTGTCCTCAGTGGGATAAGGAACTAAAGAAGAAGAAATACAAGGATTACAGTTCTAATGATGCCAAGAAGAAGAAGAAATCTTCAAAGTCTTCATCATCAAAATCCTCAAAGTCTTCATCCCACAAGAAGAGCAGCTCCAAGAAGGCTCGGGCATTCATTGGCAAGGAAATGGATTCTGAGGCTGAATCTGAGGATAATGAGGAAGAGGAGGCATCCAAGGATTCTGAGTCAGGTGTGGCAAGTCCAGCTCTTGCTACCGCATTTGTCAGCAAGTCTATCTTCAACTCTGAACAAAATGGCAACACCAACAACGTTGATGAAGGCAATGACGACTATGCTCCCACCTATTGCTTCATGGCAAAGGCTGCTAAGGTAACTAAATACCCCTCCTCTGAGTCAAGTGAGGATGAATCTGATGAAAATCTTAAGCCTAGCTACTCTAAACTTGCTAAGATTGCTGTGAAACAACAAAAGGCTATTGAAAAACTTCAAAACATGCTAGACAAAAGTGATGATATGTTGGGTGATGAAATGGACCGCACTAAAGACTTAACTGAAAATCTTCAGAGACTTCAGTCTAAGTTTGACAACCTTCAAAGTCATCGTAAGACTCTCTTAACTGATCACGAGAAGCTTTCTTATGAATTTCTTCAAAGAAAGCAAGATCTTGAGAAGCTAAGAGGGAGTTATGAAGATCTTCATAAGGAGCATGATTCATTACTTGCTCAACAAATCAGCGCTACTCAGGAAGAATTTGATCCTCCATGCTTAAAGTGCATTGAACGTGAATCTGCTAATTCTTCACCTGAATGTTCAAATGCTTCAAATGTTACAAATTCTTCACCTGCCTCTGCTATCACTAATTCCTCATCTGAGGACATTGCTAGTATCACTGACAATGCAGGGCTGAAGGAATTGTATATGACAGGCATGTACAAAAGCCTCAAAGGGCATCACACTCTTTGTGATGTGCTTAAAAAGCAGATCCTCAACAGAAACCCTAGGAAAGAGGGTATTGCCTTTGAGAGGAAACTCAATGCTGATGGAACATATTGGAAGCCTGAGCAGTACCCTAAAACCTCATGGGTTGCTGCCAAGGGACCTCCAGTTGATCCATCTAACTTATCTGGCTTTACGTGTGAATCTCCTCATTCTTCTGATGAGTCATTTGACTCCAACTATAAACTGTTCAAAAATCAGAATGGTGAAGTATTTTCTAGATATGTTGGCACTAACTACAGGAACGGTTCTCCTATGAAGAAAATCTGGGTTCCCAAAAGTTATGTTGAAAGTCTTCAGGTGAATGTCCTCATGACACCACCAGTGAAGAATAGGAACCCCAGATCAAACTCTTCATATGGACCAAATTCTTCATATGGATCCAAGTCCTCATACGGACCAAATTCCTCACATGGATCAAATTCCTCAAAAGGATCAAAGTCCTCATATGATCATCATGGTGCTAACCCTTCTATTTCACAGGGTAGAGCTAAGGGCTATGAATATTTGCATTATTCTTCAAATCATTATGTTCATAAGTCCTCGAAGAATTTCTCTTCTTATTCATATGATTACCCTAACCCCTCTTATGTGAAACGAAGTGGACTGGCGTCTATGCCACCTTTCTCATATGGTGCTCGCAGAGTGATGAATTCTTTGCCACCCCTCCAGATGTGGGTGGTGAAGAAAAAGAACTAATCTCTTATGTAGGGTTAGGTCTCCAGTCGTGCTGAAAACGACTGAAGAATTTGCTGGAGACCTGAATAATGCCTGAAAGGACGCAGGCGAATCATGATGAAATGAACTTTCATTTCACACGTCCTCATACTGATTATCTGATCAAATTACTTGATGAAATTGAACTGATGATACTAATGTCATATTCTTCACTGATGAAGTATATGTGTCACATCCCTAGCTTCTGGTAATGCTCTAGGCTAGCTTCATGTGTGCATCATGTTTAAATTTCATTTAAATTTGAAATGAGGATTGGTGGAACCCTCAGAATCATTTTGAAAATGACCCAAATAAAAAAATTCCCCAAAAGGGTCCAAGAAAATGCTCATGTTGCCCTCTGAAAATATTGGACAGAGATAAAAATCAAAACAATATTTTTAGGAGCTCATGGACATTTATTTTGGCCATTTGGATTAATTCGATAAATATTTGCATTGGAAAGATATTTCTATATATATGAAATATGGTCCAAAAATTATGCCAATTATAAAAGAGCTCTGGAATAATACCATTAGCCCCTACAAAAATTGGCATAATAAAATTAAATGATTTAATATATTTATTAAATCAAACAAATGTCAGAAAAATAGAAAACAGAAGTAAAATAGGAAAAACAGAGAGAGGGAGGGAAACATTACCTGCAGCCCACCTGGGCCATTTACCTGTAGCCGGCCCAGCTCCTCCCGCTGGCCCAGCCCACCTCCTCCCTCCCCCTTGTCTTCTTCCTCCCCTCGCACCGAAGCAGCTCGGTGGCGAGCGCCGATGCCGCCTCGGCCACCTCCTGCTTCCACCGAGGCGTTCCCGAGCCTCCCTCGCGACGCCACGGAGACACCCTCGCCCCCTGCACCTCCCCTCTCTTCCCCTGGACCCCGTTCTCTCCTCTGCTTTCCTCCCTGCACGCGCCCGAGCGGAGCTCGTCGTCGCCGACGCCGTTCGCCGTAGCCACCGTGCTCCTCGCTGCCACCCGAAGTACCCAGGGGATCCGCCTCGACCACTTCTTCCTCCTCGCCGAGAAGCGCACCGCGGGAGCCCCTGCAACGTCGCCACCGCCGGCTTCTTCAACCTCGGGACCGCCGGCCATCTTCGTCAAATTCGTCGGCTCGGGTGCCTCCCCGAGCTCCCCGAGGCCACCGTCGCAACCCCTGTGAGCTACTCTTCCATTCCCCCTCCTCCTCGCGCTCGTTCCCGTACCCTAGCCGCCTTTCCGCCGGACCCGAGAGCTCGCCGCCGCCGTGCCTCGTCACCACCGTGGCTGGAGCCGTTGCAGCTCGAAGCCGAGCACACCACCGCACTCAACACGTCTCCAGGAGCCCATAGCCGCCACTAGCTTCCCCTCCCGTGCCCCCGAACGCCAACCCCGACCTCGCCCGAGCTCCGGCCGCCGCAAAAGAGCTCGCCGCCGGCAGCTCCGGCCACCCCAGCCTCCGCCACCGCCACCGTTGGATGCGCCACTCCACCCTCTCCCCGTAGCTGCTCCCTGCGCGCCAAAAGAGCCCCTGTAGTTGGTTTCCGACGCGCACCACCGCGTCTGGCCTCGCCGGCGTCAAGCCGCCGGTGGGTCTGACCACGTTGACCACGGCGGGGCCCCCCCCTTTCTGGGTCGATGACAGGTGGGGCCAGCCCCCCCTGTTAATTAGTTTAGTTATTTTATTTTAACTACCCCCTCTGCTGACACTGACAGGTGGGCCCCCGCCATCAGGTGATTAGCTTAAGCTAATCACCGCTAATCACCACCTAATCTAACCCCAGAGCCACTGACATGTGGGCCCTAGTGCCCTAATCCTTAATTAAACTAAAATAAACCCCCCCTGTTTAACCTGTGACGCTGACATATGGGTCCCACAGGTCAGGTTTGACCTGGAGGCGCCCTGTTGACCTGCTGACGTCAAGGTGATGTCATGCTGACGCATTAAATGATTTTCTGGATTTAAAATAAATCAGAAAATTCCAGAAAATTGTTTAAACCTCAATAAATCATAGAAAATTAACCGTAACTCCAAATTAAATAATTTATATATGAAAAATTATCAGAAAAATTCAAGGAATCCATCTGTACCATTTTCATGCATGTTAGAACAACTTATCATTACTGTTTAGGGCAAATGAAGTGAATGGCATTTGAATAATCACATATGGAGTTTGAATTTGAATCTTGTATTCAAACCAACTTCATTTAATCCGTTGCTAGTTGCATTAGCCCAAAACACATTCATTTTGCCATGTCATGATCATGCATCATATTGTACATTGCATTGATTGTGTTCCCTTCTGTGTTGCCGGTAATTATCCCCTCTCGATAGACGTGATACCGATGATGTGATCGTTGACACTGATGAAGACTCAATGTTATCTTCAGAAGTGCCAGGCAAGCAAAACCCCCTTGTTCATTCCGATACAATCCTACTCTCTCGCTCCTGCTCTCTTTTACTGCATTAGGACAACAGCGATTCATCTGTTACTTGCTGCGGTAGCTGAACCCCTTTATCCTTTGCATGACCTGTCATTGCCACAGTAAATAGATGAAACCCACTAGCATGAGTAGGAGTTGTTTGAGCCCTGTTGTGCCTACTCATTCATGCTTGTTTGTCATGCCTGCTACTGCTTAGAGTTGAGTCAGGTCTGATTCATCGAGGATGAATCAGAGGTGTGTGAACATGTCCTACTATGTGTGAGCTAAGTGTGTGAACACGATTTGGTAAAAGGTGTCGGTGAGAGGCCATGTAGGAGTACATGGTGGGTTGTCTCATTGAAGCCGTCCTTAGGAACTGAGTTCTGTGTTTGTGATCCATGCTTCAGCTACTACCATACATTGGGCCCTGAAATATGACCCCGCTCGACTTCTCATTCACCCTCGTCCTCTGTCCAGGAGTTGCAAGTAGTTTCTGGTGTTTGTAGTATGCTGGAGGCCGTGGACAGCGCTGACCGTAGGGGTGGGCTGTGATGCGGTAGGCACGTGGCCGGGTAAACCGGGCGCCCGTTTGGTGTCACGGAACCCTGTTCACATCGTTTGGGGCTGTGAGCGAAACTCCGGCCGGATCTCCTCATGGATGGAACCCGAATAGGCGATAAACCTGGACTAGAGACTTGAGTGTTTAGGTAGGTCGTGGTCTACACCCACGTCGGTTTTCGCTTGAAGTCTGCCGAGCACATGTCGTGTGCAGACGCTAAGTGGTGGAAACATGTATGAAGAAGTACACCCCTGCAGGGTTATCATCATCTATTCGAATAGCCGTGTCCACGGAAAAGGACTTCTGGGTTACTTATATCAGTTCATAGACAAGTGAAAGTGGATACTCTAAAATACGCAAGATAAGCGTGAGTGCTATGGATGGCGTTCTCGTAGGGAGACGGGAGCGGATCCATAGTGGTGTATTGATATGGTGAATATGTGGACTCGTGTGCGCCACCTCAAAAGAGTTACTTGCAGTCGTAGTTTAGGATAGCCACCGAGTCAAAGCTGGCTTGCTGCAGTTAAACCCCACCACCCCTTTGTTGATAATGATGCATATGTAGATAGGTCTGATGTAAGTCTTGCTGGGTACATTTGTACTCACGTTTGCCTATTTTATGTTTTTGCAGAGAGACTTCGGTCTCGCTAGTAGTTCACGTGGACTTCGACGTTTAGCTTGATACCTCAGCTACGATCTTGTGCCCTCGGCAGGATCTGATAGATAGTCAGGCTTCTCAGCCTTTTTCATTTATAGATGTCTGTACTCAGACATGATAGCTTCCGCTTGTGCTTTGACTTGTATGCTCTGAGTGTTGGGTCATGAGACCCATGTTTGTAATATCTCGCTCCTCGGAGCCTAATGAATAAAGTACTTGTGTCGTAGAGTCATGTTGTGATGCCATCGTTGTATTTGCACATATCGAGCATATTGTGTGTATGTTATTGAAATGCTTGGTATGTGTGGGATCTGACTATCTAGTTGTTTATCTTTAGTAGCCTCTCTTACCGGGAAATGTCTCCTAGTGTTTACCGCTGAGCCATGGTAGCTTGCTACTGCTCTGAAACACTTAGGCTGGCCGGCATGTGTCCTTCTTCGTTCCTGTGTCTGTCCCTTCGGGGAAATGTCACGCTTTGAGTACCGGAGTCCTGTTAGCCCGCTACAGCCCGGTTTATCGGAGTCCTGCTAGCCCAGTGCTACAGCCCGGATCCACTTGCTGATGACCGACACGTTCGAAGCTGGGTCATGGATGCCTGTCCCTGTAAGTCTGTGCCACTTTGGGTTTACGACTAGTCATGTCAGCCCGGGCTCCTTATCATATGGATGCTAGCGACACTATCATATACGTGAGCCAAAAGGCGCAAACGGTCCCGGGCAAAGGTAAGGCGACACCCGTGGGAACACCGTGCGTGAGGCCGCAAAGTGATATGAAGTGTTACCGGCTAGATCGATGTGACATCGAGTCGGGGTCCTGACAGCGTTGGTATCAGAGCTTGACTGCCTGTAGGATTACCAAGCCAAACTGGTCGAAGTTGAGTCTAGAAATTCTTTAGTTATATAAGGGAATTGATTGTGGGATGGAACGTAAGGCTCTTTTTACTCCTTGTACCTTATGCCTTCTGATCTGAGTCATCTTATCTTTCCTGCGGGGATTAAGAGCTAGGCTATCTCTTCTTTCTATCAGGATCACGAGTTACTAATCAGTAGACTTATAAGATTGTTGGATTTAAGTCTCAGTTCAGTTCCTACTACTTCCGTATGTGAATTGTTGATCTCGGAACCTTGATATTGTGCTTCTGAGTGGTTATGCCACCATTTTTGTGAATGTCTCAAATCTTTTCTGAGCATTTACAGCCGTTATGTTGTCCGAGTCATCCCAGGTTTCTATACAATCTGATGCAATTTGCAAATCCTTTCTTCCCGTTTCAATGTTCCCATGGGCCAGATTAACCACACTAATCAGTGAGTTGAGGTACTTCGTTACCTTGACATATATGTTGGAGATATTATTGTGGCCCTAGGTGTTTAGGGAGTCACCTAGTAATCTAGCAATGTTTTGTGATCCCAGTGTGATGATTCTGGCTTTTTATTCTCGGAAGCATCCCGTGATGCTACTTAGTAATAGGTATTCTATTCCTGGGTTCTTAAACCTGATATTCACCCTACTTACATCATGTTGATAGTGTTGCTAGTTCCTTTAGTATATTAGTAACCTTTGCGATAGTCCTCGAGGTCCGTGGTATATCGTTCTTCCAAATACCATGAACCATTATGGCAGAAGTTTGTTGGATCAAAAGATCACAACAGGCCCTCTATGAGTTCTCCATGCTATATTGTGACTCTGCCAGTTCTACCTTTCTGCATGGGTTATCCGGAAGAAATATGTGGAATTCGTTCGACATGCTAAACCATGCATCCACAACTCAGAAAATTATATGTTCTTTGAGTTGTCCCTTTAGTTGTCTTCTGACCCTCGTCTATCAATTGATAGTCAAGATTATGTGTGCATTCGTTCATCGATGCCTATTACTCTTGTGGTCTGTCAAGCCATTCTATTCCGGAATGACTAGGAGAAACAAACTCCAGTACCTCATCCATATTTAGGATTGGGTCAAAGTAGTTGTGTTCCGCAGATCAAGTTACAATCCAGCTTCTGGTCTGCTCTACCCTGAAGTATTACCTTCCTTATGACAGGAATTTCATGAGAATTGCACTACCCTTTGTGAATTCTTGACATAGTGATATTTCTCGCCATCCTTTTCCATTCCTCGGTTCCGTGTTGTTGCAGCCGGAGTGCCGACAAGTGAATCATGATGTGTGAAACCAATACTCCTAGCAACCTTGTTGCTTGGTAGTTAAAGGACAATAATTTCTTTCTTAGTGTGTTGGTTATTAAATCATCATTCTAAGATTGATCGTGCTACCTAGTCCTTATTTCGGTGCACCCTTCGATTGATGAGTTAGGATCTTGTCAAGTCCTCACTCATTTGATCATATCGTCTTGCCCTCAAAAGCGAGATTGTTCTCGAGCTTAGTAACATACCGGTGGTTCATGATTTTCTGAATATCTTCTCGGAAGTATCACCAGGTCGTCACCTGACCGTTATGTTGAGCCCGTGATCAAGTTGGTTTCTTGTGAACCACCTTCTCTCCAAGAATCGGTGTTAGATATCCCTGAGCTAGTTGGTTAAGCTAGACAACAACTTGGAGAGTTGGAAGATAAAAGCTTGTCTGACTTAGTTCGTTCCAAAGGGATATTCTTGTGTAGTGTGTGTTGAAGAAAGATGATATCTTCATCGATTGGTCCCTGTGATCAGTTGCTGGACCTATTGTCTTATCAATTCTTTGATTTGAGTGTGGGCTATCGTCAAATCAAATCAGTACCAACGATGCTCGTAATGTTGCCTTACTCGTGGTTGATCCCTCGAGCATACACCCTTACATCTTTGGTCTGACCAATGCTATCACTTGTTCACTTAACTATGGAATTCCTTTTAAAAGGAAACCCGGATGAGTTGTTGTTGAGCCCATTGGCAACATCCTTCTCTCCTCCATGGTGTTGTTGAACATTAAGCTAGTGTTGGAAACTTTTGAAAGCATTTCTTCATGCTAGTTCATGGAGCAAATGTTCGGATGTAAGAAGTGACTTCCTCCAGTCCATGTGCATTTGATGCAAGTTGCCGCCGTGGATTCGAGAAAGTCAATGTTGTTTCCTTTGGAATCATCCCAAATCAGTCATGCATACGTGCGAAGTATTCTGTGGTTCGGAGACTTGCAACCTCCATTCTATATGGGTCCCTAGCACACCAAGCCACTGATTGATTTGTTCAAGATTAATAAGTTTTAAGTGCTAGTCCCGAAGGTACCAGACGGATTTGTACAAAACTTCGATATCCTCGCTGATGGTTCCCCCTCCTGAACTCGGTAGTGTTTTATTATAAGACTACTTTGTGGTCATGCTTGTCTTGGACAACGTGTTCACATGTTTGTAGCAGAACCAGCTCATGTTTTGGAGCTTGCTATCGTAGTTCATTTCCCGAGAATCTCGCAACGTCATCTCGTCGAATTGTGTTGCAAACTTTCATTTTTCTTCCTAGACTCGATGAGTCTGGAATATCCTGACACCAACCAGATCTGAATCTCAGGCAGATATGATGGTTTGGAACATTTCCCAAGAACTATAATATTGGTCCCTTGATAACCGGTAAAGTGGATGTCGTGGCCAGCACCACCCAGCCGAAGGACCTATTATTGTGGTATCTTGATTGAAGCAGTTGGCCACCTTCCCATAAGGACTTCGTAGGATTTACTTCCTAGTTGTGCCTTATGCTTATTGTGTTCCCGAAGTCCGACCTTTTACTTGATGTTTTAGATATCAAACCATATCTATGAATGGGTTATACTAGCACATCAAGGAGAACATTAGAAGCGGAGTGCTAAATGTCTCTCGGTCGATCATCCAGATTTTATTTGCTTGGCCTCGCTAAGGTGAAATCTGAGAAAGTGTTATCCTCCTTCGCATCTGCATCGTCCATCGCTATTCATCATGGTAGTATGTTGTGTTGTCAGCACCCTTGACGCGGTTGTTGATAAAACCTTGATGATTGTGGAAATGCTTAAGTTCTTGAGAGCACGCACAAGCGCTACGTCTTATCATCGGCACTAGCTGGGATTGCCCCAGATTCTTCGGTTATGCTATAACCACTCCAACAGTGAATTCACTCTCTATTGTTGGGTTCTTCCCCAGTTACCAGAATCATTCCCAGCATTTGCATTTTGTTCCCAGCTTGCACCGCCAATGTGTCATTCTACCATGGGTCCCTTCCATTTCCGGTGATAAGCAAAAATCATCCATTACGTTGTCTTCAACAAGGTAATCCACATCATCCAAGTTTGAGTATGCCATTCTACCGACCCCCTCCAAACGATCGCTCGAGAATTGTCTTAGGCTGGTTTAAAGAGTTTCAATGATCTCTGAATCAAAAGTAATTCTTTTTGCCACTTAAGGGAATATCTCTACGAGTCACGGTTCCGAAGGTGTCTCGTTGTGGTATCATGGCAACTCAACTCCTCGCTACGTTGACAATTGTTTACCACCTTCTTAAGCGTGAAATTGTTGTCTACCTAGTGAACCCTCGTCATCTGCTTCACTCCTTTTCTTCGGATCTGTGCTTCGTCTCTCAGCTCAAGAGATGTTGCTATGTCTCATCCCATGAGTTGATCCTAAGTTGTTCGGTCTTCTCGAAGATCGATTGTTCTAGAGTTTTCCTTTCCTCTTCTTGTCATGATTAGCTGGAGTTCTCAGAGCAAGACATCAAGACAAAGATGGTGTTCAAATCAACGTTCAACTGAAGTGCACCCTGGATCGTGAAGATTATACTAGTTGCGTTTCCCCTTCACCTTACCCTACGCTTGAATCTCGAGACGAGATTCTTGTTTAGTGGGGGTGAGTTGTCACATCCCTAGCTTCTGGTAATGCTCTAGGCTAGCTTCATGTGTGCATCATGTTTAAATTTCATTTAAATTTGAAATGAGGATTGGTGGAACCCTCAGAATCATTTTGAAAATGACCCAAATAAAAAAATTCCCCAAAAGGGTCCAAGAAAATGCTCATGTTGCCCTCTGAAAATATTGGACAGAGATAAAAATCAAAACAATATTTTTAGGAGCTCATGGACATTTATTTTGGCCATTTGGATTAATTCGATAAATATTTGCATTGGAAAGATATTTCTATATATATGAAATATGGTCCAAAAATTATGCCAATTATAAAAGAGCTCTGGAATAATACCATTAGCCCCTACAAAAATTGGCATAATAAAATTAAATGATTTAATATATTTATTAAATCAAACAAATGTCAGAAAAATAGAAAACAGAAGTAAAATAGGAAAAACAGAGAGAGGGAGGGAAACATTACCTGCAGCCCACCTGGGCCATTTACCTGTAGCCGGCCCAGCTCCTCCCGCTGGCCCAGCCCACCTCCTCCCTCCCCCTTGTCTTCTTCCTCCCCTCGCACCGAAGCAGCTCGGTGGCGAGCGCCGATGCCGCCTCGGCCACCTCCTGCTTCCACCGAGGCGTTCCCGAGCCTCCCTCGCGACGCCACGGAGACGCCCTCGCCCCCTGCACCTCCCCTCTCTTCCCCTGGACCCCGTTCTCTCCTCTGCTTTCCTCCCTGCACGCGCCCGAGCGGAGCTCGTCGTCGCCGACGCCGTTCGCCGTAGCCACCGTGCTCCTCGCTGCCACCCGAAGTACCCAGGGGATCCGCCTCGACCACTTCTTCCTCCTCGCCGAGAAGCGCACCGCGGGAGCCCCTGCAACGTCGCCACCGCCGGCTTCTTCAACCTCGGGACCGCCGGCCATCTTCGTCAAATTCGTCGGCTCGGGTGCCTCCCCGAGCTCCCCGAGGCCACCGTCGCAACCCCTGTGAGCTACTCTTCCATTCCCCCTCCTCCTCGCGCTCGTTCCCGTACCCTAGCCGCCTTTCCGCCGGACCCGAGAGCTCGCCGCCGCCGTGCCTCGTCACCACCGTGGCTGGAGCCGTTGCAGCTCGAAGCCGAGCACACCACCGCACTCAACACGTCTCCAGGAGCCCGTAGCCGCCACTAGCTTCCCCTCCCGTGCCCCCGAACGCCAACCCCGACCTCGCCCGAGCTCCGGCCGCCGCAAAAGAGCTCGCCGCCGGCAGCTCCGGCCACCCCAGCCTCCGCCACCGCCACCGTTGGATGCGCCACTCCACCCTCTCCCCGTAGCTGCTCCCTGCGCGCCAAAAGAGCCCCTGTAGTTGGTTTCCGACGCGCACCACCGCGTCTGGCCTCGCCGGCGTCAAGCCGCCGGTGGGTCTGACCACGTTGACCACGGCGGGACCCCCCCCCTTTCTGGGTCGATGACAGGTGGGGCCAGCCCCCCCTGTTAATTAGTTTAGTTATTTTATTTTAACTACCCCCTCTGCTGACACTGACAGGTGGGCCCCCGCCATCAGGTGATTAGCTTAAGCTAATCACCACCTAATCTAACCCCAGAGCCACTGACATGTGGGCCCTAGTGCCCTAATCCTTAATTAAACTAAAATAAACCCCCCCTGTTTAACCTGTGACGCTGACATATGGGTCCCACAGGTCAGGTTTGACCTGGAGGCGCCCTGTTGACCTGCTGACGTCAAGGTGATGTCATGCTGACGCATTAAATGATTTTCTGGATTTAAAATAAATCAGAAAATTCCAGAAAATTGTTTAAACCTCAATAAATCATAGAAAATTAACCGTAACTCCAAATTAAATAATTTATATATGAAAAATTATCAGAAAAATTCAAGGAATCCATCTGTACCATTTTCATGCATGTTAGAACAACTTATCACTACTGTTTAGGGCAAATGAAGTGAATGGCATTTGAATAATCACATATGGAGTTTGAATTTGAATCTTGTATTCAAACCAACTTCATTTAATCCGTTGCTAGTTGCATTAGCCCAAAACACATTCATTTTGCCATGTCATGATCATGCATCATATTGTACATTGCATTGATTGTGTTCCCTTCTGTGTTGCCGGTAATTATCCCCTCTCGATAGACGTGATACCGATGATGTGATCGTTGACACTGATGAAGACTCAATGTTATCTTCAGAAGTGCCAGGCAAGCAAAACCCCCTTGTTCATTCCGATACAATCCTACTCTCTCGCTCCTGCTCTCTTTTACTGCATTAGGACAACACCGATTCATCTGTTACTTGCTGCGGTAGCTGAACCCCTTTATCCTTTGCATGACCTGTCATTGCCACAGTAAATAGATGAAACCCACTAGCATGAGTAGGAGTTGTTTGAGCCCTGTTGTGCCTACTCATTCATGCTTGTTTGTCATGCCTGCTACTGCTTAGAGTTGAGTCAGGTCTGATTCATCGAGGATGAATCAGAGGTGTGTGAACATGTCCTACTATGTGTGAGCTAAGTGTGTGAACACGATTTGGTAAAAGGTGTCGGTGAGAGGCCATGTAGGAGTACATGGTGGGTTGTCTCATTGAAGCCGTCCTTAGGAACTGAGTTCTGTGTTTGTGATCCATGATTCAGCTACTACCATACATTGGGCCCTGAAATATGACCCCGCTCGACTTCTCATTCACCCTCGTCCTCTGTCCAGGAGTTGCAAGTAGTTTCTGGTGTTTGTAGTATGCTGGAGGCCGTGGACAGCGCTGACCGTAGGGGTGGGCTGTGATGCGGTAGGCACGTGGCCGGGTAAACCGGGCGCCCGTTTGGTGTCACGGAACCCTGTTCACATCGTTTGGGGCTGTGAGCGAAACTCCGGCCGGATCTCCTCATGGATGGAACCCGAATAGGCGATAAACCTGGACTAGAGACTTGAGTGTTTAGGTAGGTCGTGGTCTACACCCACGTCGGCTTTCGCTTGAAGTCTGCCGAGCACATGTCGTGTGCAGACGCTAAGTGGTGGAAACATGTATGAAGAAGTACACCCCTGCAGGGTTATCATCATCTATTCGAATAGCCGTGTCCACGGAAAAGGACTTCTGGGTTACTTATATCAGTTCATAGACAAGTGAAAGTGGATACTCTAAAATACGCAAGATAAGCGTGAGTGCTATGGATGGCGTTCTCGTAGGGAGACGGGAGCGGATCCATAGTGGTGTATTGATATGGTGAATATGTGGACTCGTGTGCGCCACCTCAAAAGAGTTACTTGCAGTCGTAGTTTAGGATAGCCACCGAGTCAAAGCTGGCTTGCTGCAGTTAAACCCCACCACCCCTTTGTTGATAATGATGCATATGTAGATAGGTCTGATGTAAGTCTTGCTGGGTACATTTGTACTCACGTTTGCCTATTTTATGTTTTTGCAGAGAGACTTCGGTCTCAGCTAGTAGTTTCACGTGGACTTCGACGTTTAGCTTGATACCTCAGCTACGATCTTGTGCCCCGGCAGGATCTGATAGATAGTCAGGCTTCTCAGCCTTTTTCATTTATAGATGTCTGTACTCAGACATGATAGCTTCCGCTTGTGCTTTGACTTGTATGCTCTGAGTGTTGGGTCATGAGACCCATGTTTGTAATATCTCGCTCCTCGGAGCCTAATGAATAAAGTACTTGTGTCGTAGAGTCATGTTGTGATGCTTCGTTGTATTTGCACATATCGAGCATATTGTGTGTGTGATTGAAATGCTTGGTATGTGTGGGATCTGACTATCTAGTTGTTTATCTTTAGTAGCCTCTCTTACCGGGAAATGTCTCCTAGTGTTACCGCTGAGCCATGGTAGCTTGCTACTGCTCTGAAACACTTAGGCTGGCCGGCATGTGTCCTTCTTCGTTCCTGTGTCTGTCCCTTCGGGGAAATGTCACGCTTTGAGTACCGGAGTCCTGTTAGCCCGCTACAGCCCGGTTTACCGGAGTCCTGCTAGCCCAGTGCTACAGCCCGGACCCACTTGCTGATGACCGACACGTTCGAAGCTGGGTCATGGATGCCTGTCCCTGTAAGTCTGTGCCACTTTGGGTTTACGACTAGTCATGTCAGCCCGGGCTCTTTATCATATGGATGCTAGCGACACTATCATATACGTGAGCCAAAAGGCGGGCAAAGGTAAGGCGACACCCGTGGGAACACCGTGCGTGAGGCCGCAAAGTGATATGAAGTGTTACCGGCTAGATCGATGTGACATCGAGTCGGGGTCCTGACAATATGAGTTTGTAAGCTGCACTAATTCATCTACAGGATGATCAACCCAAAGCAAATGAGTGGGTCCTCAATAGTGGATGTACAAATCACATGACTGGTGACAAGAATCTATTGATGGATGCTCCCTTAACACCGTCACATCTGAAGCATATCATCTTCGCTGACAAAGGCAAAAGTCAGGTATTGGGTCTAGGTAAGGTTGCGATCTCTAAGGACATACACATGGACAAAGTCATGCTTGTCGAGTCCTTAGGATACAACCTCATGTCTGTCTCAATGCTTTGTGATCTTGATATGGTTGTTGTCTTTGGCAAGTATCGTTGTGTTGTGATCATGGAAGCTGACAATTCCAAAGTCTTCGAAGGCTTTAGGAGAGGAGACTTGTACATTGCTGATTTCTCTACAGGACCACAACCTGCCGTGTGCTTACTTGCAAAAGCTTTAGAAGGCTGGCTATGGCATCGACGACTTGGTCATGCTGGCATGAGGAATCTGCACACGCTCGCGAAGAAGAAGCATGTCATTGACATTGAGAATGTCAAATTCCTCAAGGATCACTTATGCGGAACCTGTGAAGCTGGGAAGATGACTAAGGCCAAGCATCCAGCGAAGACTATCATGACCAACACTCGACCATTTGAATTGCTTCACATGGATCTCTTTGGTCCTAATCATTATTCTGCTGTGACTAATGATGCATCTCTATATGGCTTTGTTATTGTTGATGATTACTCTCGTTACACATGGGTACACATTGTTACTTACAAACATGAAGTGCAGGAAGTCTTCAAATGATTTTCCTCGAGGGCTTCAACCAACTTTGGTGTGAAGATCAAGCACATCAGGAGTGACAATGGAACTGAGTTCAAGAATTCCGGTCTTAATGACTATCTTGATGAACTTCGTATTACTCATGAGTTATCTGCTCCTTATACTCCTCAGCAACATGGCGTCGTGGAGCGCAAGAACAGAACTCTTGTTGAGATGGCTCGCACTATGCTTGATGAATACAAAACGCCTCATCGTTTTTGGATTGATGCAATTGATACCGCATGCCACATCATCAACAGAGTATATCTTCACAAATTCTTCAAGAAGACTGCCTATGAACTCCTCACTGACAAGAAACCCAATGTGAGTTATTTCAAAGTCTTCGGTGCTAAATGTTGGATTAGAGATCCTCATCACAATGCTAAATTTGCACCGAAAGCACATCAAGGTTTTATGCTTGGTTACGGAAAGGACTCGCACACCTACAGAGTCTTCAACATCGCTCTTCACAAGATTATTGAAACTATAGATGTGCGGTTCGATGAAACTAATGGCTCGCAAAGAGAGCACCTACCTTCTGTGATAGATGAACCAGCACCTGAGGATTCTATCAAGTTCAAGGCTACTAAGGATGTCATTCCTACCAAAGAATCTACTAAAGAATTCATTCCAGAACTCGAAGATCATCGAGCTAATGCACCTGAGGAAAATGCTGAAGAAAATGGTGCTGAAGAAAATGCTGATCAAATTCCTCGACGATAACTAGGTCATCCTCGTGTTGCAAAAGAAGTGCAAGTTGAAAAGATCATCGATGTCATTGAAGCACCAGGTCCTCTCACACGCTCAAAAGATTCACATTTATCTAACTTTTGTTGGCACTATGCTTTTGTCTCTATCACAGAGCCCACTAAGGTAGATGAAGCATTTCTGGAGCATGAGTGGATTCAGGCCATGCAAGAAGAATTACATCAGTTCGAGCTCAACAATGTCTGGGAACTGGTCAAACGTCCAAATCCCCGCAAGCATAATATCCTTGGCACAAAGTGGATCTACCGCAACAAGCAAGATGAAAATGGCCTTGTGGTGAGGAATAAGGCATGACTTGTAGCTCAAGGCTACACACAGGTTGAAGGAATTGATTCCGATGAAACTTTTGCACCTGTTACTAGACTTGAGGCTATTCGCATATTACTTGCTTATGCTAACCATCATAATATCACTTTATATCAAATGGATGTGAAAAGTGCATTCCTCAATTGTATGCTTGAGGAAGAAGTATATGTTTCTCAACCCCCAAGTTTTGAAGATCCAAAGAATCCTAACAAAGTCTTCAGACTCAACAAGGCCCTCTATGGCCTCAAGCAGGCCCCTCGGGCATGGTATGATACTTTGAAGGAATTTTTCGTGAAGAACGGCTTCACACCCGGTCTTCAAATTCGTCAACAGCACAATGGCATATTCATATCTCAGGAGAAATACCTCAAGGATGTGCTGAGGAAATTCGGCATGCAAGATTGCAAAGGCGTCAAAATTCCTATGCCCACAAATGGCCATCTATGCACTGATGAAAATGGTATTGACTTCGATCACAAGGTATACCGCTCCATGATTGGTTCTTTATTGTACTTATGTGCATCTAGGCCAGATATAATGCTTAGTGTTTGCATGTGTGCCCGGTTTCAAGCTACACCGAAGGAATCACACCATATGGCTGTGAAGCATATTCTTCGATATCTAGCTCTCACACCAACACTAGGACTATGGTACCCGAAGGGCTCTACTTTTGATCTCATGGGATATTCTGACTCTGACTATGTTGGTGATCATGTGGACCGCAGGTCAACATCTGGTACTTGTCATTTCCTTGGACAATCTTTGGTCTGTTGGTCCTCGAAGAAACAGAACTGCGTATCACTGTCTACTGCTAAAGCTAAGTACATTGTTGTTGGTTCTGGTTGTGCTCAATTGCTGTGGATAAAGCAAACTCTCAAGGACTACGACATCAATGTGAAGAATGTGCCTCTCTACTATGACAATGAGAGTGCCATCAAGATTGCTCACAACCCAGTTCAGCACTCGAAGGCAAAGCACATTTAGATTCGTCATCATTTTCTTCGTGATCATGTGTTGAAGGGCTACATTTCTATTGAGCATGTGAAGACTGAAGAACAGCTAGCCGATATCTTCACAAAGCCCTTGGATGAGAAGAGATTTAGCAAGTTGCGGTGTGAGCTAAATATCATAGAGTCTTCGAATGTTCTTTGAAAAGAACACACATCCTAACACTTATGCAAAATTGATGACTTAGATGTGCAACACATGAAGAAACGTTTTTCTTCAATCAATGAAGAATAACACTCTAAATGTGAAGAAATTAATGAAGAATTTGATTCTCAGAAACCTACGACAATTGTATGCGGTGTCTGAAATCATCATTCTTATACGATGGGTCACGCCACCACAAAAAGTTGAAACCTTCAATTTGAGTCTTTCCTCAGTGTTCAAATTCCTCAGTGTTCAAATTCTTCAACATTGCAAAATCTTCATTGTTTCCGTCATTTTTATTCATTGGCTATATATATACATGAGTTTATGTCCTCTATAGCATTCATTTATGGCCATTTCTTCAAGTTGCATTTTCTGCTAAGTGAATGTGATCAGACCCTTCCCCCTCTATGCTATACACAACCCAATCTATTCACAAATTCTTCATGTGCATTCTATTTAAACTCGTTCAAAACCTTCATTGTGTCCTGTCAGCTGAAGAAATTGCGAATGGAACTTTAAAACTAATCTTATCCAAATTTTTGTTTTTGCCACTTAAACCGTCCCTTATCCCACGATGGACTTATCTATTCACCCACGATCTAACACGATCTCCACTTTTTAGTACGTGGGTGACACATGTCAAGCGAATGAGAAGGTCCAGGGGCATGTTCGTCCTAAATCTTCGGGCAAACAGTTTTTCATTGCGACTATAAATACCCCCTCACCCCTTCCTCACTTCCTTTACTCCGCTCGACCGCTCTCTCTCTCGCTCGAGCTTCTCAAACCCTAGCGCCACCGCTACTCCATCGTCGTCAGTGAGGAAGAGCTTCACTGCCTCGACCTCGTCGCCGTCGTACTCGCGCCAGCCGCGGAAATCTTCACTCCGCCGCCGCCATAGCTGTCTTCCTCCGCCAAGTTAGGGCGTGGAAGATCTGAACAGACGAGCTTCAAATATACATTTCTCAGTTCGTTGTGTTCGTCATCAAGGGTAATTAAAAGTTACTTTTATTGCCCTCTTTGATTCAAATTTTCTCTACAAAATCTTCAAAGGTGTTTTATTCTTCAAATCCTCACACACAAAACACCTCACTAGTCATCTATACTTGATTCATTTCTCTAAGCATCATTTATCTTCAAGATTTCTCTATTGTGTGGATCCTCAATCTATACAACTCTGGAACCTAAGACAAAGAACGCTTAGTGAAATTCTTCAAGACTCATCTTGTAAAATTCCTCAAACTTGTTCATTTTGAAAACCATCTGAGAACACATATGACCTCTTCAAATTCCTCACAACTATACTCTGTTCAGAGGTACTCATGTCCGCTGCTGAATCACTAGGTTCTCATCAACTTAACTCATTTGCAGCGTTCCTTGAAGAAAAGTTGCATACTTCTTCAGAGAATTCGATTGTTCAAATCCCTCATCTGAAGAATATGGCAGAAGGTAAGAAACCACAGAAAGGAAGAAAGAAGCCTGAGGTCATGACTGCATTTGAAATACCTGAGGACATCTATGTTGACTATTGCACACCTGATGAGACCAAGTTCGGAAAAGAGAACAAAAATCAGCGCAAGGTGTGCATACAGAGGATTGAAAGGAGATGGGCAAGAGAATGGAGGGAGTACAGATATGTAACTCCAAAGTATATGAAGAAATTCGCTCTAAATCCTCCATGCCCAAGAGCTCCGTTGGCACCGGTCCAAGAAGCTGACCCCACAAGCATCAAGTGTGGTGAGGATTTTCCTGAAGAATGGGCCAAGCGCCAAGCCAAGTTGGCTAGACAAGCCAAAGAAGCAGTGAGGAAATTCAATGAAGACTCTGCTGCTGCTGCTGCCACAAAGGCCTCCGACAAGCCTAGAAAATCAATGGCAAAGAAGCCCGCTCACAAGCCAAGTGCTTCACCAACTGTGCCCTCACGGCCAAGTTCCTCAGCAATGCCCTCACGGCCAGATTCTTCAAAGCCCTCACGGCCAATTCCTCATGCAACTCCTGCTCTTTCAAAGTCCTTAGCTCCTCCCCCAAAGTCCTTAGTTGCTCCGGCAAAGTCCTCAACACCTGTACATTTGGCCACATGCCAAAGGACTGCAGGCATCACTATTACCTCTGGTGTCTCAGCGAGTTCCTCAGCGGCACCAAATTCTTCATCAGGCCCGACTGTGCTGAAGACCAAGGCAACGGCTGGACGAGGTCCTCGACCTAGTCCGAAGAAGAAACAGGTTGCCTTCCAAGTGCCATCTGACGATGCAGCTGATGATGATGAACTTGCAGAAATCATCAGAGACAGGCATGTCACACCCTAGCTAGTCATGCATTAGAGTGTTGCATCATGTTTACTTTTCATCAGAAACTTGAAATGGGGATGACAGAACCCCCAGTCCCCTCTGAAACCAACTAGGGTTACTAAAATAATTTTTCAATGAACCTGAAATGCCCTTCTAAAATGTCCATCATTTTAGCCTTGGTTCAGAACCTCTGACAAAAGTGGTGCACATTTTTCTAGGCCATCTTAGGGTTTTTGAATTAAATCATAGATATTTGAATTTGGGCATTTAAAATAATATAAAATATTTAAATGCTCAAATATCTCCAAACTAAAATGTTTCATGTTGGAAATATTCCAACTATGGACCAGGAGTAGTTTGGTGATTTTTGGAGTTGACTAGGTATTTTATTTAATTCAACAAAGTTGCAGAAATATTAAATAAAACAGAAAACAGAAAAGAGAGGGAAGACTTACCTGTGCGGCCCAGCCAGCTGGCCGGCCCAGCTAGCCAGCCCAGCACTGTAGCTCCCCGTCGTCTTCCTCCCCACGCCCCGAAGCTGCTGCGTGCTCGCGCGCGCACGGCCGCGCGGCCACCTCCTGCTTGCCGACGTCCTCCTGGCCGCGTGGACGACGTCCGCAGCCCGTCCCGATCCCCCCTGCTCGCTCTCACTCTTCCCCGGCTTCTCCCTCGCTCTCTCCCTCTCACGGCCGAAGACCACCGTCGCCGCCGTTCGCCATAGCCACTGTCTCCGGCCACCCCTCGCTCCCCCGAGTAGCTCAGAAGCTCCGCCACAACTCCCTCTTCCTCCCCACCGCTCCACGAGTCCCCGGAAGCCCTGCATCGCCGCCACGTCGCCGTTCCCCTCTTCGGGCTCCGATCACCGTCGCCAACGAATTCGCCGTCTCCAGCGCGTCCCCGAGCCCGCTTCGACGCCCACTGCAACCGCGGTGAGCCCCCGAGCCGTTTCCCCCTCTCCTTCCCCTCGTTCCCTCACCGTAGCTGCATCCCCACCACGGCCGAACCTCCGCCGTCGCCGAGCTCGCCGTCGACGCAGCTCCGGTGACCATTTGGTCACCCCGGCGAGTCCAACACGTTCGCAAGAACCCGTATAGCATCCCTAGCGCCTCACTTTGCTCGACTTCGAGCTCCAGCACCAATCCCGCGCACGACCGAAACCCGGCGGCCGCAGCCGAGCTCACCGCCGTCGACTCCGGCCACCCCGACCCCAATGGACTCCGCCAAGAGCCGCAGGCCGTCCTCAGCTTCACTCCGGTGGTCGCCGCGTTCCATTTGGTGGCCGAAACGACCAAAACCACTATCGCCGCCGCACTGTTGGTCGCCGCCGGCCAGAACTCCGGCGAGCTGACGTGGCCCAGTTAATCAGCCACTAACCCACCACCTACTGACGCTGACAAGTGGGCCCCAGGGCTTAGTCAAAGCTAACCAGCCCGGGGTCAACGCGGGATTAGCCCTGTGACACTGACGTGTGGACCCCACACGTCAGGTTTGACCCGAGCCAGCCCTGTTGACCTGCTGATGTCACTGTGATGTCAGGCTGACGCAGTAATGATATTTCTGGATTTAAATTAAATCAGGAAATTCCAGAATATTATTTAAACTTCAAAAATTCATAACTTTTATTCTGTAACTCCAAATTGGACAAATTATATATGAAAAATGATCAGAAAAATCCAATCTATCCATCTGTACTATTTTCATGCATGATCAAACAAGTTAAATTGATGTTTTAATCAGAACAAGAAAAGGCACTTTAAAAGGCCATATTTGAATTTGGAATTTGAATCTTTGATTCAAATTTGCTCAAACCCTACTGGCTTTAGTTGCATTAGCCCAACACACTCATATTGCCATGTTTCATGCATGCATCATATTGTTGCACATTGTTTGGTGATGCCTGTGTATCGTTACCCTTTGCGACAGGATCTGTCCCCGAGGAGTACCGTGATTACCCTAACGAAGAATCGTATCCGTGCAACGAACCATCAGGCAAGCAACCAACCATTTGATCATATCGATACAATCCCATGTTCTCGCTCCTGCTCTCTTTTACTGCATTAAGACAACGCGATTCAAACTGCTGTGTGCTACGGTAGTTGAACCCATTTCCTCTGCATGACCTGTCATTGCCACAGTAACTAGATGAAACCCACTAGCATGTGTAGGAGTTGATTGAGC
This sequence comes from Triticum aestivum, assembly GCF_018294505.1. Classification (NCBI taxonomy): domain Eukaryota; kingdom Viridiplantae; phylum Streptophyta; class Magnoliopsida; order Poales; family Poaceae; genus Triticum; species Triticum aestivum. The sequence goes on along the minus strand of NC_057804.1, from coordinate 264,250,122 downwards.
CATATGTATGTGTTGTTCCTACCTTGCTATGCCTGCTATGCTTAGAGTCGTGTCAGGTCTGGTTCATCTGGGTGATGGGCTAGAGTGAAATGTTAATGTCGGTAATGAGAGTGGTGTGGTGAACACGATTTGGTAAAGGTATCGATGAGAGGCCATGTAGGAGTACATGGTGGGTTGTTTCATTGAAGCCGACCTTAAGCACTGAGATCTGTATGTGTGATTTAAGAATCAGCTACTACCATGCATTGGGCCCTGAAATATGACCCCGCTCGACTTCTTATTCACCCTAGCTCTCTGTCCAGGAGTTGCAAGTAGTTTCTGGTGTTTGTAGCCTACTGGAGGCCGTGGACAGCGCTGACCGTAGGGGTGGGCTGTGATGCGGTAGGTACGTGGCACGGTGTACCGAATACCCGTTAGGTATCTCGGGAACCCTGTTCACATCGTTCGGGGCCGTATGGGAAACCTCGGCCGGACTCCCTGCGGATGGAACCTGAATAGGCGATAAACCTGGACTAGAGGCTTAAGTGTTTAGGTAGGTCGTGGTCTACACCCACGTCGGCTTTCGCTTGAAGTCTGCCGAGCACATGTCGTGTGCAGACGCTAAGTGGTGGAAACATGTATGAAGAAGTACACCCCTGCAGGGTTAACATGATCTATTCGAATAGCCGCGTCCGCGGTAAAGGACTACTTGGTTGCCTATACAGTTCATAGACAAGTAAATGGAAACTATTAAAAGCCTCAAGATAAGTGTGAGTGCCGAGGATGGCTCTTCCGTAGGAAGACGGAGGTGGATCCTCGGTAGTGTATTGAAGTGGTGAATAGTGGACTCGTGTGCGCAAAACTATTTCAAACTGGAGTATCGTAGGATAGTCTAGCCAAGAGTCAAAGCTGGCTTGCTGCAATAACTCCACCAACCCTTCTTGATACTATGCATGTATGTAGGATCTGATGTAAGTCTTGCTGAGTACCTTTGTACTCATGTTGCTATAATCTACATTTTTACAGAAGACGCTGCAACCCCTTCTGATGGGTTCTATGTAGACGTTGACATCAACGAGTAGGCTAAAGACCCAGGTGGTGACCCTGAGCTTGTGAAGGACCACGTAGTATAGCTAGGCTTTCCAAGCCTCTTTTATTTTACTAGTTGTCTGTACTCAGACAAGTTACTTCCGCTGTTGGCTTGTATGATTGTATGACTTGTATGTTGGGTCGTGAGACCCGTACCTTTGTGTGTATGTTATGTATGGCTCACTGAGCCCTAAATAAAGTACTTGTGTCGTAGAGTCATGTTGTGATGCTTCGTTGTATTTGCACATATCGAGCATATTGTGTGTATGATTGAAATGCTTGGTATGTGTGGGATCTGACCATCTAGTCGTTTATCTTTAGTAGCCTCTCTTACCGGGAAATGTCTCCTAGTGTTACCGCTGAGCCATGGTAGCTTGCTACTGCTCTGGAACACTTAGGCTGGCCGGCATGTGTCCTTCTTTGTTCCTGTGTCTGTCCCTTCGGGGAAATGTCACGCTGTGAGTACCGGAGTCCTGTTAGCCCGCTACAGCCCGGTTTACCGGAGTCCTGCTAGCCCAGTGCTACAGCCCGGACCCACTTGCTGATGACCGACACGTTCGAAGCTGGGTCATGGATGCCTGTCCCTGTAAGTCTGTGCCACTTTGGGTTTACGACTAGTCATGTCAGCCCGGGCTCTTTATCATATGGATGCTAGCGACACTATCATATACGTGAGCCAAAAGGCGCAAACGGTCCCGGGAAAAGGTAAGACGACACCCGTGGGGATACCGTGCGTGAGGCCGCAAAGTGATATGAGGTGTTACCAGCTAGATCGATGTGACATCGAGTCGGGGTCCTGACAGCGTTGGCATCAGAGCCGGACTGCCTGTAGGTTCTCCAAGCCAAACTGGTCGATGTTGAGTCTAGAAATTCTTTAGTTATATGTAGGGGAATTGCTTGTGGGTTGGAACGTAAGGCTCTTTTACTCCTTATACCTTATGACATTCTGATCTGAGTCAGTCCATTCTTCCACCGGGGGTTAAGGAATTAGGATCTGTTCTCTCTATCAGGATCACGTGTTACTAATCAGTAGTACCTTATAAGTTTGATGGTTATCAGCCTAGTTCAGTTCTACTACCACATTATGTTGTTAGAATGGATTCAGAACTTGATATGATGATGTTGAGTGTGTACGAAATCCTTTGTCAAATGTCTCAATATCCTTTTTGAGCATTTACAGCTGTTATGCTGCCGAAATTTTGCTAGAAATTCTAATGCCTTTGCATTATAATTGTGCTTTCAGATGGCCACTCGCGACCTCAATCAAGTGGTTCGCCTGACTCGATGCCTAGATGTACCCGGCCATACTGCTAAGTTGGTCAGGGTAATGACTGAGGCTGGATACCGCTGGTATCCTGAGTACACGGTCGAAGAGCAATTCCGAGATTTTAATCAAAGCCAGTATCTCTGCACTGTCAGGATATTTCCATCTTATCCTGGATCCACTGAGCCTCTTCACTGCTCCTATGGACTCGGGGTTACTATCGAGATGGCTGTGCAGGATGCCGCCTACTCTATGATGACCATTATGCGAGTCAGATCTGGGTTATTTCGGGACTCTGATTTCCGGTATATGCCAGGATCACTTCCGGGAGCACAAGGATATTTCCAGGCTATCTATGCTGACTCCACTCAGGAGGATTCACGGACTCGCACCACTGCTGAGATGCTCGAGGATAAGGACCGTGAAAATCGGGCCTTAAGGTTAGAGCTCTTCAATACCCGTGCTGACCACTGGGCCACTTTGACTCGGTTCGCACCGGCGGTGCAAGCTGGATATTCAGATATGCGCGATCTCTATCCTGTGAGATCTGCTCTGCCAGACGTGATGGTGTGGCGTGATGTAGGAGGCATCACCCCACCTCGCGGTCCCCGTAGGCCACCGTTTGTTGGTCCAAGGCCTCATCCTAGCCCCTATGGTCCACAAGCTCCGCGAGATCGTCTGTTTCCGGATGAACATGTTGAGCTTCCAGGCTATGGAGGTGACTTCTACGAGGACTACTACGGATCGGTCTGAGTTAGTAGTAGTATCACTAGTTCGCACTAGCTGTGTCGTCTGTTGTCCTGCGTGTCTCGTGGGATATGACCTAGTTTGTACTCTTTCCGGAGATGTAGAAAAATAATGTATAGGAGCTTGGGATGCCTCCGATGAGATGTAATCCTCCTTTCACCGTGTTAGTACTTTGCTTGGTCTTGTACTAAACCTGTATGGTGTGTATGACGATGGAATAAAGAAGCAGTTTTCTGTATCTACCATGTCATACGGATGATCATCTTGCATTTCGAGTTATTCCTTACATTCTATATCCTATGTCGGAATTTTACCGTCCTGACTAAATCATTGTCTTGTTTACCTAGGATGGTCAACACGCGCGCTAACCCTGCTTCCCAAGAGCAGGCCGAAGGCAGTGAAGCCAGGAATGAACATCTGCCTCAACCTCCTTCACTAGCCGAGGTTATGATGGAAGCTGAGAGAAACAAGCGGGAGACAAACCGTTTGTTGGAGCGTATTGAACAGAATACAGCACACCATCAGAGGGCTAACGTGGTGTCACTCAGTGATTTTATCAAATTGCATCCACCCACGTTCCACCACTCCGTCGAGCCTCTCGACGCTGATGACTGGCTTCGCAGTATCTCTCACAAACTGCGTTCCGCGCTGGTAGCGGAGGCTGACAAGGTCACCTTTGCTGCATATCATCTTGAAGGCCCCGCCAGTCTATGGTGGGAGAATTATGGAGCTATGCGCCCAGCAGGCCATGTCACAACTTGGGCTGAATTCAGCGACGCTTTCCGTGAGCATCACATTCCGGAGGGTCTCATGGACCGTAAGCGTGAAGAATTTTGCAATTTCACCCAAGGCCGACTTTCTGTGGATGTCTATAGCAGGGAGTTTGGTAATCTCGCACGATATGCAACCGAGGAAGTTTCTACTGACGCCAAGAAGCAAGCAAGGTTCCGTAAGGGCCTTAGTCCTGAGCTTCGCCGCGACCTCCGTCTGCATGAGTGCACATCCTTTTCGAAACTTGTCAACAAAGCCATCAGTGCTGAAACTGGTCAGACTGACTATGACGCAACACGCAAGCATGGACGTGACACGGGTTCCTCATCCGGTGCTGGTCCTCAGAAGCGCCGCGTGTGGGTACCCAACACCGCCTTGCCACCCAGGTTCACACCGAGGCCATCTTTCCAGGCGCCTCGCCCTGTTCAACAGTCTGCTCCAGCTAAGCCCTATGGGGGTCCAACCAATAATGCTCCTCCACGTACCAGTTCTGTGACTTGTTTCAAGTGTGGGGAATCTGGTCACTATATGCGTGAGTGCCCCCAGACCAACCCCAATCAATCTGCTAAAGCTGTTGGCCGTGGCAAGCCGACAGGAAAAGTGTTTCATGCCAAACCGGTCACCGCTTCACGTGGCCATGTCAACTGTGTCTCTGCCGAAGAAGCTCAAGAAGATCCCAACGTCGTTCTCGGTACGCTTCTTGTTAATTGCCACCCGGCATCTGTTCTTTTCGATACAGGAGCCTCTCATTCTTTTATATCTGAAAATTATGCTCGTTTGCATAACGTTGCATTCTGTGACTTGCCATCCTCTATGGTAATTCAAACTCCGGGATCCAAATGGCAAACTTCTAGAGTAAGCCATGGAAATGAAATCCAAGTCGACAGACTTGTTTTTCTTGCATCTTTGATAGCCCTTAAATCTTCAGATATTAATATCATTTTGGGTATGGACTGGATGTCAGCTCATCATGCCCAAATCGATTGCTTTTCTAGGACTGTTCAACTCACCCATCCTTCGGGGAAGATAGTCAATGTTTTGACTCGAATAGCCAAGCGACAATTATATTCTCTTAACGCCAACCCTTTGCCAGACCTTGAGGACGTTCCGGTAGTCCGTGACTTTCCGGATGTCTTTCCAGAGGAATTGCCAGGTGTTCCACCTGACCGGGATGTTGAGTTCGTAATGACCTCATTCCAGGAACCGTTCCGATTGCTAGAAGACCTTATAAGATGGCACCCTTAGAACTAGCCGAGCTTAAGAAACAACTCGATGAATCCTTGAAAAAGGGTTTCATCCGCCCTAGTTCATCTCCGTGGGCTTGCCCCGTCCTATTCGTCAAGAAGAAGGATGGTACGGACCGGATGGTTGTAGATTACCGACCTGTCAATTTGGTCACAATCAAGAACAAATATCCACTTCCCAGGATCAACGATCTGTATGACCAGCTCGCTGGATCCTCAGTCTTCTCCAAGATGGATTTGAGGTTGGGATACCATCAAATCAAAATCAGAAACGGGGACATTCCTAAAACGGCCTTTGTTACTCGTTATGGCCAATACGAGTACACCGTCATGTCCTTCGGTTTAACCAACGCTCCAGCCACCTTTTCTCGGTTAATGAACTCAATCTTCATGGAGTATTTGGATAAATTCGTCGTAGTTTATCTCGATGATATACTCATCTACTCCAAGAACGAGGAAGAACATGCCGAACATCTAAGGCTAGTGTTGCAGAAACTTCGAGAGCATCGCCTTTATGCCAAATTTTCAAAATGTGAATTTTGGTTGCCAGAAGTGACCTATCTGGGTCATGTAATATCTGGTAAAGGTATTGCTGTTAACCCTGAGCGAGTTCAAGCTGTCCTTGACTGGACTCCACCTGAATCGGTCAAGCAAGTTCGGAGTTTTCTAGGCTTAGCGAGCTATTGCCGTCGCTTTGTCGAGAACTTCTCCAAAGTTGCTAAACCCCTAACCGAACTCCTCAAGAAAGATAAGAAGTTCGAATGGACTCCACAATGTGAGCACAGCTTTCAGGAACTGAAAAGACGCCTGACTTCTGCTCCCGTGCTGGTACCGCCAGACTTCTCCAAGGACTTTGTTATCTACTGCGACGCCTCGCGACAAGGACTAGGTTGCATTCTCATGCAAGATCGACACGTAATTGCTTACGCTTCACGGCAATTGCACCCACATGAGGAGAATTATCCTACTCATGATCTAGAACTTGCAGCCGTAGTCTATGCACTTAAGACCTGGCGACATTACCTCCTCGGTAATCGTTGCGAAATATTCACTGATCACCAAAGTCTGAAGTACATTTTCACCCAACCGGATCTGAATCTCAGGCAAAGACGTTGGGTTGAATTGATCACAGACTTCGACTTAGGAATAACCTATACCCCAGGGAAAGCCAACGTCATGGCTGATGCGCTAAGTCGTAAATCTTATTGTAACAACCTGATGTTACAACAAAGTCAACCGCTTCTCCATGAGGAATTTCGGAAGCTTAACCTTCACATTGTACCTCAAGGTTTTCTCTCCACCTTGGTGGCAAAACCTACCCTTACGGATCAAATTATCAAGGCACAGAAGGTAGATCCGGGAATCTCCCGCATCAAGAGGAACATTCAGAAAGGAATTGCGGATTGTTTCTCCGTTAATGATCAAGGAGTCGTGTACTTCGGGGATCGATTAGTAGTTCCCAAAGTGCGCAACCTAAGGCGATTAATCCTTAAGGAAGCCCATGAATCTCCTCTCACCATTCATCCCGGTAGTACTAAAATGTATCAGGACCTACGCCAGAGGTTCTGGTGGACTAGGATGAAGAGAGAAATTGCTCAGTATATTGCAAATTGCGACGTCTGTCGTCGTGTAAAAGCAGAGCATCAACGGCCTGCTGGCACCCTTCAACCCTTAGCTATTCCTGAATGGAAATGGGATAAAATTGGTATGGATTTCATTACCGGTTTTCCCAGGACCAAGAGAGGGAATAATGCTATCTTCGTCGTGGTCGATCGTCTTTCCAAAGTAGCTCATTTCCTACCTGTTCGTGAGAGTATAACCGCTAGCCAGCTGGCAGACTTATACATCTCCCGAATAGTGTCCCTCCATGGTGTTCCTTTGGAAATCAATTCGGATCGAGGAAGTCTTTTCACCTCTCGATTTTGGGAAAGTTTCCAAAATGCTATGGGAACTCGTCTCTCCTTTAGCACCGCTTTCCACCCTCAGTCAAGTGGTCAAGTGGAACGCGTCAATCAGATTCTAGAAGACATGCTTCGAGCCTCCGTTATCTCTTTCGGAATGGACTGGGAGAAGTGCCTTCCATTTGCCGAATTCGCTTACAACAACAGCTATCAATCTAGCTTGGGTAAAGCCCCTTTTGAAGTTCTCTATGGACGACGATGTCGAACACCCCTTAACTGGTCAGAGACCGGGGAAAGACAATTCTTTGGCCCGGATATGATTCAGGAAGCAGAAGAACAAGTTCGTATCGTTCGTGAAAAGTTGAAAACAGCCCAATCCCGTCAAAAGAGTCAATATGACCGAAAACATAAGGCTATGACTTTCGAGGTTGACGAGAAGGCTTATCTTCGGGTCACCCCTCTGAAGGGAACCCATCGTTTCGGTATCAAAGGCAAATTGGCTCCTCGTTACATTGGACCTTTTCGCATTCTTGCCAAACGAGGAGAAGTTGCCTACCAGTTGGAACTACCTCCGCACCTCTCCAGAGTTCACGATGTCTTCCACGTTTCTCAACTCAGGCGTTGCTTCTCGGATCCTATCCGTGAAGTGGACCACGAAACGCTTGATCTCCAAGATAATCTTACATATCGAGAGTACCCCATTCGTATCCTCGATCAAGCCGAACGTACCACGCGACGTCATAATATCAAGTTTCTCAAGGTTCAATGGTCGCACCATTCTGAAGATGAAGCAACTTGGGAAAGGGAGGATCGTCTTCGACTTGAATATCCCGCCTTCTTCTCGGAGGAACCCAAATCTCGGGACGAGATTCTTTTGAGTGGGGGTGAGTTGTCACACCCTAGCTAGTCATGCATTAGAGTGTTGCATCATGTTTATTCTTTCATCAGAAACTTGAAATGGGGATGACAGAACCCCCAGTCCCCTCTGAAACCAATTAGGGTTACTAAAATAATTTTTCAATGAACCTGAAATGCCCTTCTAAAATGTCCATCATTTTAGCCTTGGTTCAGAACCTCTGACAAAAGTGGTGCACATTTTTCTAGGCCATCATAGGGTCTTTGAATTAAATCATAGATATTTGAATTTGGGCATTTAAAATAATATAAAATATTTAAATGCTCAAATATCTCCAAACTAAAATGTTTCATGTTGGAAATATTCCAACTATGGACCAGGAGTAGTTTGGTGATTTTTGGAGTTGCCTAGGTATTTTTATTTAATTCAACAAAGTTGCAGAAATATTAAATAAAACAGAAAACAGAAAAGAGAGGGAAGACTTACCTGTGCGGCCCAGCCAGCTGGCCGGCCCAGCTAGCCAGCCCAGCACTGTAGCTCCCCGTCGTCTTCCTCCCCACGCCCCGAAGCTGCTGCGTGCTCGCGCGCGCACGGCCGCGCGGCCACCTCCTGCTTGCCGACGCCCACCTGGCCGCGTGGACGACTTCCGCAGCCCGTCCCGATCCCCCCTGCTCTCGCTCACTCTCCCCCGTTTCTCCCTCGCTCTCTCCCTCTCACGGCCGAAGCACACCGTCGCCGCCGTTCGCCGTAGCCACTGACTCCGACCACCCCCTCGCTCCCCGACCAGCTCAGGAGCTCCGCCTCGACTCCCTCTTCCTCCCCACCGCTCCACGAGTCCCCGGAAGCCCTGCATCGCCGCCTCGTCGCCGTTCCCCTCTTCGGACTCCGATCGCCGTCGCCGACGAATTCGCCGTCTCCAGCGCGTCCCCGAGCCCGCTTCGACGCCCACTACAACCGCGGTGAGCCCCCGAGCCGTTTCCCCCTCTCCTTCCCCTCGTTCCCTCACCGTAGCTGCATCCCCACCTCGGCCGAACCTCCGCCGTCGCCGAGCTCGCCGTCGACGCAGCTCCGGTGACCATTTGGTCACCCCGGCGAGTCCAACACGTTCGCAAGAACCCGTAGAGCATCCCTAGCGCCTCACTTTGCTCGACTTCGAGCTCCAGCACCAATCCCGTGCACGACCGAACCCCGGCGGCCGCAGCCAAGCTCACCGCCGTCAACTCCGGCCACCCCGACCCCAACGGACTCCGCCAAGAGCCGCGGGTCGTCCTCAGCTTCACTCCGGTGGTCGCCACGTTCCATTTGGTGGCCGAAACGACCAAAACCACTATCGCCGCCGCACTGTTGGTCGCCGCCGGCCAGAACTCCGGCGAGCTGACGTGGCCTAGTTGATTAACCACTAATCCACCACCTACTGACGCTGACAAGTGGGCCCCAGGGCTTAGTCAAAGCTAACCAGCCCGGGGTCAACGCGGGATTAGCCCCTGGTCACTGACGTGTGGACCCCACACGTCAGGTTTGACCCGAGCCAGCCCTGTTGACCTGCTGATGTCACTGTGATGTCAGGCTGACGCAGTAATGATATTTCTGGATTTAATTTAAATCAGGAAATTCCAGAATATTATTTAAACTTCAAAAATTCATAACTTTTATTCTGTAACTCCAAATTGGGCAAATAATATATGAAAAATGATCAAAAAAATCCAATCTATCCATCTGTACTATTTTCATGCATGATCAAACAAGTTAACTTGATGTTTCAATCAGAACAAGAAAAGGCACTTTAAAAGGCCATATTTGAATTTGGAATTTGAATCTTTGATTCAAATTTGCTCAAACACATCTGGTTTTAGTTGCATTAGCCCAACACACTCATATTGCCATGTTTCATGCATGCATCATATTGTTGCACATTGTTTGGTGATGCCTGTGTATCGTTATCCTTTGCGACAGGATCTGTCCCCGAGGAGTACCGTGATTACCCTAACGAGGAATCGTATCCGTGCAACGAACCATCAGGCAAGCAACGAACCATTTGATCATATCGATACAATCCCATGTTCTCGCTCCTGCTCTCTTTTACTGCATTAAGACAACGCGATTCAAACTGCTGTGTGCTACGGTAGTTGAACCCATTTCCTCTGCATGACCTGTCATTGCCACAGTAACTAGATGAAACCCACTAGCATGTGTAGGAGTTGATTGAGCCATATGTATGTGTTGTTCCTACCTTGCTATGCCTGCTATGCTTAGAGTTGTGTCAGGTCTGGTTCATCTGGGTGATGGGCTAGAGTGAAATGATTATGTCAGTAATGGGAGTGGTGTGGTGAACACGATTTGGTAAAGGTATCGATGAGAGGCCATGTAGGAGTACATGGTGGGTTGTTTCATTGAAGCCGACCTTAAGCACTGAGATCTGTATGTGTGATTTAAGAATCAGCTACTACCATGCATTGGGCCCGAAACCAATGGACCCTCTCGACTTCTTATTCACCCTAGCTCTCCGTCCAGGAGTTGCAAGTAGTTTCTGGTGTTTGTAGCCTACTGGAGGCCGTGGACAGCGCTGACCGTAGGGGTGGGCTGTGATGCGGTAGGTACGTGGCATGGTGTACCGAATACCCGTTAGGTATCTCGGGAACCCTGTTCACATCGTTCGGGGCCGTATGGGAAACCTCGGCCGGACTCCCTGCGGATGGAACCTGAATAGGCGATAAACCTGGACTGGAGGCTTAGGTGATTAGGTAGGTCGTGGCCGACACCCACGTTGGGCTTCCGCTTGAAGGTAGCCGAGTACATGTCGTGTAAACGACGGTAAGTGGTGAGAGCGTGTATGAAGAAGTACACCCCTGCAGGGTTAACATGATCTATTCGAATAGCCGCGTCCGCGGTAAAGGACTACCTGGTTGCCTATACAGTTCATAGACAAGTAAATGGAAACTGATAAAAGCCTCAAGATAAGTGTGAGTGCCGAGGATGGCTCTTCCGTAGGAAGACGGAGGTGGATCCTCGGTAGTGTATTGAAGTGGTGAATAGTGGACTCGTGTGCGCAAAACTATTTCAAGTTGGAGTATCGTAGGATAGTCTAGCCAAGAGTCAAAAGCTGGCTTGCTGCAATAACTCCACCAACCCTTCTTGATACTATGCATGTATGTAGGATCTGATGTAAGTCTTGCTGAGTACCTTTGTACTCATGTTGCTATAATCTACATTTTTACAGAAGACGCTGCAACCCCTTCTGATGGGTTCTATGTAGACGTTGACATCAACGAGTAGGCTAAAGACCCAGGTGGTGACCCTGAGCCTGTGAAGGACCACATAGTATAGCCAGGCTTTCCAAGCCTCTTTTATTTTACTAGTTGTCTGTACTCAGACAAGTTACTTCCGCTGTTGGCTTGTATGATTGTATGACTTGTATGTTGGGTCGTGAGACCCGTACCTTTGTGTGTATGATATGTATGGCTCCCTGAGCCTTAAATAAAGTACTTGTGTCGTAGAGTCATGTTGTGATGCTTCGTTGTATTTGCACATATCGAGCATATTGTGTGTATGATTGAAATGCTTGGTATGTGTGGGATCTGACTATCTAGTTGTTTATCTTTAGTAGCCTCTCTTACCGGGAAATGTCTCCTAGTGTTACCGCTGAGCCATGGTAGCTTGCTACTGCTCTGGAACACTTAGGCTGGCCGGCATGTGTCCTTCTTCATTCCTGTGTCTGTCCCTTCGGGGAAATGTCACGCTTTGAGTACCGGAGTCCTGTTAGCCCGCTACAGCCCGGTTTACCGGAGTCCTGCTAGCCCAGTGCTACAGCCCGGACCCACTTGCTGATGACCGACACGTTCGAAGCTGGGTCATGGATGCCTGTCCCTATAAGTCTGTGCCACTTTGGGTTTACGACTAGTCATGTCAGCGCGGGCTCTTTATCATATGGATGCTAGCGACACTATCATATACGTGAGCCAAAAGGCGCAAACGGTCCCGGGAAAAGGTAAGACGACACCCGTGGGGATACCGTGCGTGAGGCCGTAAAGTGATATGAGGTGTTACCAGCTAGATCGATGTGACATCGAGTCGGGGTCCTGACAAGGCAAGAAAGGGCCGCTAGAGCCAAAGGCACAAATGTGCCACTGCTTTTGGATCCAAAGGTGATCCTCGACTACATTGATCTCTGGCACAAGGACCCAAACACTCCTATGCCTGATTTTCATTTGACTCCTGGCCAAAGTCACATGTTGACCCATTTCATCAATGAAGAGAAATGGAAATTTGAGAAGAGCAAGCAAATCAAGAAGGCTCAGTTCAGGAAAGAGAAGTTCCTGAGGAACAACGTTGTCACAATGACAACTGATGAACTCCTCAAGATCCAGTCTGAAATCAAAGCCCTCAGCGATGACTTCAATGCTTATTATGCTGATTGGCTAGGAGCCAAAGTCAGGTTCGTTAAACTGACTAAGAAGTTCACCAATGTTGCAGCCCATCGCAACAAGAAATTCCTCAAGCCGAAGCCTCTACTCAGCAAACTGAAGAACATGCCAGCACCGCTGATGACTTTCAGGCTAATGATGAAAATGCTAGTTCTAGGGTCGATGACTCCATTCCAACCGCTGAAGACATTGCCAGGGCATCCACTAGTGGTGCGCCTGAAGAAAATGAAGAAGTCAGGGTAACTGCATCAGTTGCGCCTGAGGAAATTCAAACAGATTCCTCAGCTCCTCCTGCGCCTACACCAACTCCTACCCTTCCATCTGCATCAGATGTGAGGAAGACCAAGGCTACAGAGAGAGCTGCAGTGAAGAAAAGGAAAGCATCATCTGCTTCAGATTCTTCAGCTCCGAAGAAAATGAAGACTATGACCAGCTCACTTGATAATCCAATTGATGTTGTTCCAATTTCCTCCATGCCAGCAAAGGACCTTGTTCCTTTTGGTGAAGAATATGTGATCCCTAGCGGATCTGATGAACAAAATCATTCTGCTGCTTCGTCAGAGCAGATTAATGAAGAAATTGAAGTGGATGCGATACCTTCAACGCTTGTTGCTTCCTCGCTAATGCCTCAGTTCACAGCTGAAGAGGCTGGCATTGAAGAAATTGAAGATGAAGACGTGGATATTGGATGCACTACGCCTGTGATGAATGATGTCTTTTGGGAAAGTCAGCATCCCAATTCTCCACACTTCACCCCACTATAGCAAATACCTCAGTCCCCTGCACCAACCGTTCAAATGGGCTCTGAAGAAACTCATCCCACCTTGTCTGTGCATGAAGAAATTCCAGCCACTAGTGCTGAAGAAACTGCTACTGCTGATACTTTGAACATGCAGACTGCCACTGAAGAGGAACTAGAAATTCCTCAGCCTGAAGAACCGGAGATTGCGATTCCTGAGGTTGTGATGCAACTCACTGACACTCCTGTGCCCAAGCCAAAGGATCCATTCTCAAAGAAGCAAAAGTTCAAGGCTGCAGATTTCTTCAACAAGCATGTGTTCTTTACTGACTACAGTCCCTATGATTCTGCTCGTATAAGGAAGAGGCGTTTCTGGACTGCTAGTCAAGCCAACTTTTATTCCTCTGTGCTATTCGACAAAGACAAAGTCTTCGATCATGCACACATTCCTCACGTGGACATGGAATCTCTGTCGTGCTTCGAGCCAGTCCTCAGTGTTCTTCACGATGCTGGATTGCTGAATTTCTGCACTGACATCTGTGATTGGAATGAAGAACTCATTCTTCAATTCTTTGCAATGCTGCACATCACAGGAAATTCTGAAGATGTGAACACTTGGGTGCTGGACTGGATGTCAGAAAATACTCACTACAAGGCACCAGCAACTGAATTGCTTCATGCCCTCCCACTCAGTCCTCCCCTTGATGGTGCCCGCTGCGTCTACAATGAAACTGAGCTTACAAATCATTACATGCAAGTGCTGATGAAGCCTTTGAAGCCAGGGCAGCCCCACGAACCAAATTCCTCATTAAGGAATCATTGTATGTGCCTCGGACTGTCTATCGCATTCTGACGAAGACAATGAGTCCTATCAAAGGCCACGACTCAAATGATGAAGAAGTCGTTGGCATCATGAAGAATATGCTTTTCAATATCATTCATGGCGTTCCCGTCAACTTCCATGATTTCTTCATGAGGACTCTCGCAAATATTGCTATGTCACCTTTTGACCTAAAGCCTTATGCACCATGGATTATGAGGTTCATCAGGACAAGGTCTTCACTCAATTACAAGGCTGATACTCTGAACCACGGCAGCTACTTGCCTCCATTGAAGTCCTCAAACGGACATTTTCCTCAGCTGATGACAAAGGCAAGTCAACTGCTGTGATAGATGAAGGCATTAATCCATTGGATGGTCAATTTCGCAAGGTTGCATCCTAATCCACCAATGATGACTCTGCCACACATGACTCTGCCGCCAACACCTCTGCCAAGCAAATTCCTCAAGCCACAGCACCCAGGGTGATGACTGATCGTGAGTTACTCCTCAGTCTTCATCAGAAAGTTGATCACAATCATAAATGGGTTAAGCGTCAGTTTGGTTCAATTCTTTACAACATGACCTCAACACACAATGCAGTGAAGAAAAACCAATACTACCTCCATGAAACCTTCAACCATACCTGGGATGTTCTATCTCATATCTACCGCACAGAAGATCTAAATAGCATGGGTCTCAAGGAAGAATTTGACTGGTCTGCACCTCCATCGAAGAAATTCAAGAAGGTCAAGGTTCCTTCCTTGGTGGCCAGCTCCTATTCTTCATCGCGCGACACTGATGAAAATGAAGACTTGGATGACACTGCGGCAGGCCCTACTACGACAACCGAACCCGACAACGCTGGCGCTCCTCCATCAACTTGATATTCTTCAGGGGCGTTAGTCCTCAGTTTTGACCCTTTTGGTCATTTGATGACAAAGGGGGAGAAATCTGAGTTAGTCCTCAAGCGGGTCTATTATATGGGTGTTTTTTTGCTAAGTTACAACTCTCGCTCTTCTGAAACTTTTATTGGATCGAGTTGTAATCTTAAACCCAATGGTGCTCCGATACTTTTGATGCACTGTGCTCTGATACTTTTGATGCGTTATTCTACATGCTTGTTCCTCGTTAATATTATTGCATGCATGCTGAATTTCTTCAGGCATCATATTTCATCATGCATTTCAAATTCTTCATATTATATGTCAAATGCATGTATGAATTACAAGATATAGGTGGAGATCTCCATGATTCAACTCTTCAAGTGTGCATTGCTTCAAAAGCAAATTCCTCACTATGCACATCTTCAGGGGGAGTTCTTCTATATCTTGCAATCAAATTCCTCAATATCAGTACTTACAATTCATATGTTTATCCCTGTTGAAAACTTAACCTATATTGTCATCAATCACCAAAAAGGGGGAGATTGTAAGTGCACCTAGTGCCTTTAGTGATTTTGGTGTTTTGAAGACTTATAGGTTAAGGGACTAATGTGTTTATGAGTGTACACAGGTCTATAAGTCTATGATGAGTTTGATATTTATAGAGAAAGTCCACCCCTAAAAATCAATATCTTCGACTGAAGATTTTGGTATTCCTGAAGACTTTCATGAAGACTTTGAAAGTGAAGAAATTGGTGTGTCCGTGAAGACTTGATATTCATGCAATGAATATGAAGCTTGAAGACTTTCGTTCTCATACTTTTGTTTTTCTCTTTCTTGAGTCATAGGAAACACCATGCTGTTAAAGGGGGTCGAGGAAATACTAAGGAAAAATTTCCATGTGATGCTCAACTCAAAATCCTACACCTACCAATCCCTTCGAGTGAAGCCATTGGAAATCTCATACAGTTCAGTCAATTTCTTCAGTTACAAAGACGAAGTTCTTCTGGTCGCTGAGGAATTTGTTCTGACTGAGGAGTTAGGAATTCGCCAATGCGGATTGCCTACACAGTGAGGAACATGATAGCCCTGAGGAATTTGAGAGTCAAATTTCCGACCGTTGCTGTGCTGCGCGCCAGCTGACCCAAAATATCTTATCCACCTAACGGTCATATCATTGAAGGGCATTTATGTCTTATCATGTCGGGCTGCTCCCTAGGCTATAAATAGCCGCCCCCTACAACCACTAGCTGGTTGGCTGCTCCGAGAGAAACTGACACTTGTCATTTGAGAGCAACCCATCCTCCGAGGACTTTGAGCGAAAATCATCGAGTGAGGAAAATCCCAAACCCCAAACACCTACAAACCGAAAGTGATTGAGCATCACTGAAGAGATTTATCCTGCGTGGATCCGACGCTTGTTACCTTTGAAGACTGTGCTTCTTCCATACGGTTAGGTGTCATGGTCTAGAGCATCCAAGAGGAATTGTGGATTGCCGAGTGACCGAAGTCTGTGAAGGTTTGGAAGTCACCTGAAGACTTACCATGAGTGATTGGACAATGTCTGTGTGACCTTAGTTCAAGGAGAATACGGTGAGGACTTGGTGTCCTGAGCTACGTGCTCAGCGACTGGGTGTCCGGGACTGTGTGTCCTCGAGTTTAAATACTCAGCCGCTCCAACCAGACGTACAACTGAGACAGTAGTTGGAACTGGTCTACCAAATCAATGTCTTCACCAACCTTACTGGTTCTATTTCCTCAACTCTTTCATTTCTTCATTACTATGTTTGAGTGATTGTTCATATATGTGTTTGAAAACTTTGACTGAAGACTTTCTCAATTTCCTCAGTTCAACTTCTTCAGTCTGTTTGTCTTCATCTTGTGTTATCATGTGTTTACGCTTTCTATACTCTGTGTTTGTCTTCATTTCGTCATGATGACAATGTGTGTATTCTGTCATGCTTACTTCTGAGTACTTATTCTGCTGCAAGTAGTTCTTCGCTAAGGAATTTCCTCACCGGAAAATTCCTTAGTGAATAACTCATAAAAATCGCCTATTCACCCCCCCTCTAGTAGATATAACGCACTTTCAGTAGTACCGGCAGCAGCAAGCAGTAGAGCCTGCTTATGCACACGAATATTTATTGTTAGACTCTTGCGGATGATAATTGACCCTCCGTTTGGCTTTTCTTTCCGAACACCAAACAGAGTATCAGGGGCTACTACCTATCGGGTGGTAATTTTACACATATTTCTTACTTACCTCAAATCCTGTCAAGAGGCTGGTGCAAGCTTCGGTTAGTCCGCTCTTGGCGGACGAAACCTTCCAAATCACCGAAACCATAAGAGTACAGTGCTCTTCATCTATGGAAGCACCGTGAAGTGCTTCCAGCAGACAATCCGGCGCCTTGGGTGCACCGGAAGTCCTCGATGCAGAAGGCTCGCCCTCCCTAACATGGGGCTGTCCGCCTGAGTTCGGAACCATTGAAGGTTCTGGGACAGTGTTCGGCTGAGAGCCCGGCCTACTAGGATAGTGTTAAGCAAAAGCTATAGAGTGAAGTTATGGTGTAGTGCGGACACTTACGATCGCACTGGGGGCTTCCCCCTTGGCAGCCACCCCTCCTCGTTGTGAGCAGCCGTGGCGGAGTAGTCCGGAAGGGACACTTTCCCCTTCTTGGACGCCCCAGCCTCCCCCTCCGGGGAGGCTTTTCTCTTCTTCTCCCCCAGTGTGGGGAGGTAGAATTTCTTCTCTATTCCCCCCGCCTCCGCGGGAGGAATCTATCTCGTCGTCATCAAACGACAGGGGTATGATGGCCTTACGCCGAGGGCCTTTTCGGGTCCCCTGGTCCGCCTCCCTGGGCCCCTCATCCTTTCCGGATGGGGCGTCTTCTTCTTCCTCCTCCCCTTCGTGGGAGGAGTGTGCCTCGTCGTCTTCGGACGAGGCTTCTAGCATAACCTTACGCTGGAGACGCTTTCGGGTCCCCGGGGCCTTCTTTTCGGCCTTCTTCTCCGGCACCTTGTACGGTGCCGGGACCAGCATCTCCGTCAAGAGAGCATCAGCAGGGCCTTCTGGCAGCGGAGCCGGACAGTAAACCTGCTCCGCTGTCTCCACATAATCCTGAAGAAAACATGCATAACTACTTCAGGCTCTCCCATGAATATATTGGGAAGATCTAGGTCCGGTGGTAGTCCGAGAACTCACCTGACTAGGAGCCCGCGCGGCATGAAGCCCGCGGTCCTCGGATGTGGGAGGAGGTACTTCAGAGGCCTTGAACAACACCTTCCATTCACCCTTGTGCGTCATGTCGTAGAGCTTCCAGAGCGTCTGGTGTTCGGCCGGGACGAACTCCCACAGATTGAATGCCCGCCTTTGGCAGGGCAGGATCCGGCGAACGAGCATGACCTGGATCACGTTAACAAGCTTGATGTTCTTGTTCTTCATGCTTTTGATGCATGTCTGGAGTTCGTTCAGCTCCGTAGAATCGCCCCAAGACAGGCCCTTCTTTTCCCAGGAGGTGAGCCGCACGGGGGCTTCGGATGGGAACTCGGGGGCCGCTGCCCAGTTGGCGCCGCGCGGCTCGATGATATAGAACCACCCCAATTTCCATCCTTTTATGGTCTCCGCGAAGGAACCGTCTAGCCAGGTGACGTTAGGCATTTTGCCCACCATGGCCCCTCCGCACTCCGCTTGTTGGCCGCTTACAATCTTCGGCTTCACGCATAAGGTTTGCAGCCATAGGCCGAAATGAGGCCGGATGTGGAGGAAGGCCTCGCATACGACGATGAATGCCGAGATGTTGAGGACGAAGTTCGGGGCTAGATCATGGAAATCTAGCCCGTAGTAGAACATGAGCCCGCAGATGAAGGGATGGACTGGAAATCCCAGTCCATGGATGAAGTGGGCAATGAATACGACCCTCTCGTGGGGTCCTGGGGTCGGAATGACCTATCCGGTGTCTGGTAGCCGGTGCTCTATGTCCGCGGCCAAGTATCCGGCCGTCCGAAGATTTGCAATGTGCTTCTCCTTGACGGTGGAAGCCACCCACTTGCCTCCTGCTCCGGACATGTTTAGCTGTGCGGAGAAGACTTGCGCTTGGGCGCTGGGGCTCGAGGGGGAAAGAGTGGGCAAAGGAGGAAGAAGGCGTGGGCAAAAATGGGGAAATTCTATCCCTTTATAGAGGCGCTGAAAGCGACGCGCCTCCCCACTTGCCCATTGGGAATTGCTTGCTTCCCAAGCACCACGATTGATGGTGTGGTGAGATTACCCATACCCGTATTGATGAGAATCCCGTGATAAGGGGACACGATCTCTGCTTTGACAGGACGTGTCAAACAAACCGCCTCACAATATTCGTTGTAGCTGGTTGTGGGAAAATGGTTCGAATAATGATCCGACCGTAATAACATGTCACGTCATCAGAAAAAGTTGTCAGCAGATTGCGTTTGTGAAATATCATTCTCTCTACAGCGGTGTGTAAAGATCATTTTGTGGATCCGGACACGATTCAAGTGTTCAATAAATACTTCGGAGTATTCGGAGAAGGAACCCGCCTTGCAATGCCGAAGACAATACTGTGTGCTGGACTCATCATCATTGAAGCCTGGTTCAGGGGCTACTGAGCGAGTCCTGGATTAGGGGGTATCCGGACAGCCGGACTGTGTACAACGTCCGGACTATTGAATCATGAAGATACAAGACTCAACACTTCGGCCCGTGTCCGGATGGGACTCTCCTTGGCGCGGAAGGCAAGCTTGGCGATCCGGATATTGTGTTTCCTTTCTTGTATCCGACTCCACGTAAACCCTATCCCTCTCCGGTGTCTATATAAACCGGAGAGGTTGGTCCTTAGAAGGCCGATCACAATTACAATCATACAATCATAGGCTATCTTCTAGGGTTTAGCCTCTATGATGTCGTGGTAGATCTACTCTTGTACTACCCATATCATCAATATTAATCAAGCAGGAAGTAGGGTTTTACCTCCATCGAGAGGGCCCAAACCTGGTTTCAGGACCCCGACTCGATGTCACATCGATCTAGCCTGTAACACCTCATATCACTTTGTGGCCTCACGCACGGTATCCCCACGGGTGTCGCCTTACCTTTGCCCGGGACCGTTTGCGCCTTTTGGCTCACGTATATGATAGTGCCGCTAGCATCCATATGATAAGGAGCCCGGGCTGACATGGCTAGTCGTAAACCCAAAGTGGCACAGACTTACAGGGACAGGCATCCATGACCCAGCATCGAACGTGTCGGTCATCAGCAAGTGGGTCCGGGCTGTAGCACTGGGCTAGTAGGACTCCGGTAAACTGGGCTGTAGCGGGCTAACAGGACTGCAGTACTCAATGCGTGACATTTCCCCGAAGGGACAGACACAGGAACGAAGAAGGACACATGTCGGCCAGCCTAAGTGTTCCAGAGCAGTAGCAAGCTACCATGGCTCAGTGGTAACACTAGGAGACATTTCCCGGTAAGAGAGGCTACTGAAGATAAACAACTAGATAGTCAGATCCCACACATACCAAGCATTTCAATCATACACACAATATGCTCGATATGTCCAAATACGACAAGGCATCACAACATGACTCTACGACACAAGTACTTTATTTAAGGCTCAGAGAGCCATACATAACATACACATAGGTACGGGTCACACGACCCAGCATTCAAGTCATACAGTCATACAGACCAGCAGTGGAAGTAACTTGTCTCAGTACAGACAACTAGTAAAATAAAAGAGGCTTGGAAAGCCTAGCTATACTACGTGGTCCTTCACAAGCTCAGGATCACCACCTGGGCCTTAGCCTACTCATTGATGTCAACGTCTACGAAGAACCCATCAGAAGGGGTTGCAGCGTCTTCTGTAAAAATGTAAATTATAGCAACATGAGTACAAAGGTACTCAGCAAGACTTACAACAGATCCTACATACATGCACATTATCAAGAAGGGTTGGTGGAGTTGTTGCAGCAAGCCAGCTTTGACTCTTGGCTAGGCTATCCTACGAGACTCCAACTTGAAATGGTTTTGCGTACACGAGTCCACTACTCACCACTTCAATACACTACCGAGGATCCACCTCCGTCTTCCTACGGAAGAGCCATCCTCGGCACTCACACTTATCTTGAGGCTTTTAGTAGTTTCCATTTACTTGTCTATGAACTGTATAGGCAACCAAGTAGTCCTTCACCGCGGACGCGGCTATTCGAATAGATCATGTTAACCCTGCAGGGGTGTACTTCTTCATACATGTTTCCACCACTTAGCGTCTGCACACGACATGTGCTCGGCAGACTTCAAGCGAAAGCCGACGTGGGTGTAGACCACGACCTACCTAAACACCTAAGTCTCTAGTCCAGGTTTATCGCCTATTCGGGTTCCATCCATGAGGAGATCCGGCTGGAGTTTCGCTCACAGCCCCAAACGATGTGAGCAGGGTTCCATGACACCAAACGGGTGCCCAGTTTACCCGGCCACGTACCTACCGCATCACAGCCCACCCCTACGGTCAGCGCTGTCCACGGCCTCCAGTAGGCTACAAACACCAGAAACTACTTCCAACTCCTGGACAGAGGACTAGGGTGAATAAGAAGTCGAGCGGGGTCATATTTCAGGGCCCAATGCATGGTAGTAGCTGTATCTTAAATCACACATACATATCTCAGTGCTTAAGGTCGGCTTCAATGAAACAACCCACCATGTACTCCTACATGGCCTCTCATCGATACCTTTACCAAATCGTGTTCACCACACCACTCTCATTACCGACATAATCATTTCACTCTAGCCCATCACCCAGATGAACCAGACCTGACACGACTCTAAGCATAGCAGGCATAGCAAGGTAGGAACAACACATACATATGGCTCAATCAACTCCTACACATGCTAGTGGGTTTCATCTAGTTACTGTGGCAATGACAGGTCATGCAGAGGAAGTGGGTTCAACTACCGTAGCACACAGCAGTTTGAAACGCGTTGTCTTAATGCAGTAAAAGAGAGCAGGAGCGAGAACATGGGATTGTATCGATATGATCAAATGGTTGGTTGCTTGCCTGATGGTTCGATGCACTGATACGGTTCTTCGTTAGGGTAATCACGGTACTCCTCGGAGGCAGAACCTGCCGCAAAGAACACCGATACACAACCATCACCAAACAATGTGCAACAATATGATGCATGCATGAAACATGGCAATATGAGTGTGTTGGGCTAATGCAACTAAGACCAGAAGGGTTTGAACCAATTTGAATCAAAGATTCAAATTTCAAACTCAAACATGGCCCTTTAAAGTGTTTTTCCTTGTTCTGCATTAAACATCAAGTTAACTTGTTTAATCATGCATGAAAATAGTACAGATGGATAGATTGGATTTTTCTGATCATTTTTCATATATAATTTGTCTGATTTGGAGTTACAGATTAAAAGTTATGAATTTTTGAAATTTAAACTATATTCTGGAATTTCCTATATTAGATTAAATCTAGAAAATCAATTACTGCGTCAGCCTGACGTCAGTGTGACATCAGCAGGTCAACGGGACACGGTCCGGGTCAAACCTGACAGTGGGTCCCGCGTGTCAGTGTGATTAATTAAACTAAAATTAATTTAAACTAATCCTAATTAGTTAACAGGGCTGGGCCCCACCTGTCATTGACTCAGGAGAGTCAATCAGGGCCCACCCGTGGTCAAACCCGGGTCGGCTGCACCGGCGTTTAGCCGTCGGCGAGCCCGACGCGGCGGCGGAAGTGGTTTTTGCCGTTCCGGCAACCAAACGAGCCGCGGAGGCCACCGGAGTGGAGCTGAGGACGAACCGCAGCTCTTGGTGGAGTCCGTTGGGGTCGGGGTGGCCGGAGTTGGCGCCGGCGACGACTTTGGCGGCCACCAGAGTTCGGCCGAAGTCGAACTTGACGCAAGAGGGGTCGGTGAGGAGCGGGGAGTAGCTAGTTAGGTGCTACGTGACGCGGTGAGCATGATGGACACCGTGGAGTGGCCGGAAGATGACCGGGAGCACATCGGCGACGAGCTCCGCGGCGGTGGGTGCGGTTGAGCTCCGGGAGGTCGCTACACGGCTCGGGAGCAAGAAAGAAGGGAGGGGAAGATAGGTAAGCTCATGGGGAGTTCGATGAAGCCCTTGGTGCGGCCGGGGACGGGCCGGAGCAACGTCGGCGTTGAAGGGGATCTCCGGCGATGGCGGTTCGGTCGAGGTCGATGCGGTGGGATCGGGCCTTGCGAGCGCTCGGGGCTCGGCTTGCTCGAAGGAGAGGAGGGTAGCGGAGCTCCTGGACACGGCGGCACGGCGTGGGGTTGACGGAGGGCGTGGCTACGGCGAGGGGGTGGCGGCGATGGCGTCGGCCATGGCGGGGGAGCGCGAGAGAGAGGGGTTGGGGGAGAATGGAGGTGTCCTGGGGGTTCACGGGGCTGCGAGGAGCTCATCCATCCAGCCCCGAGGCGAGGAGGGGAGCAGGGCGGCAGCCAGCTGCGTGGCGCGCGCTGCGGTCGCCGTCGGGCACCTGCCTGCCTGCCTGGCCGGCAAGCAGCTCGCTGGAGCGGCGCTGGGCTGGGCCGGCAGGTGGGCCGGGTGCTGGGCGCCAGGTAAGTTTTTCTATTTTTTCCTGTTTTCTGTTTTTTAATACTTCTGCAACTTTGTTGAATTAATAAAAATACTTAGGCAACTCCTAAAATCACCAAACTACTCCTGGTCCATAGTTGGATTATTTCCAACATGAAACATTTTAGTTTGGAGATATTTGAGCATTTAAATATTTTATATAATTTTAAATGCCCAAATTCAAATATTTATGATTTAATTCAAAAACCCTAAGATGGCCTAGGAAAATGTGCATCACTTTTGGCAGAGGTTCTGAACCAAGACAAAAATGATGGGCATTTTAGAAGGGCATTTCAGGTTCATTGAAAAAGTTTTTAGTAAACCCTAATTGGTTTCAGAGGGGGCTGGGGGTTCTGTCATCCCCATTTCAGGTTTCTGATGAAAGAATAAACATGATGCAACACTCTAATGCATGAACTAGCTAGGGTGTGACAACTCACCCCCACTCAAAAGAATCTCGTCCCGAGATTTGGGTTCCTCCGGAAAAGGGCGGGATACTCGAGTCGAAGACGATCCTCCCTTTCCCAAGTTGCTTCATCCTCAGAATGGTGCGACCATTGAACTTTGAGAAACTTGATATTATGACGTCGAGTGGTACGCTCGGCCTGATCGAGGATACGAATGGGGTACTCTCGATACGTGAGATTATCTTGGAGATCAAGCGTTTCGTGGTCCACTCCAGGGACAGGATCTGAGAAGCAACGCCTGAGTTGAGAAACGTGGAAGACATCGTGGACTCTGGAGAGATGCGGGGGTAGTTCCAACTGGTAGGCAACTTCTCCTCGTTTAGCGAGAATGCGAAAAGGTCCAATGTAACGAGGAGCCAATTTGCCTTTGATACCGAAACGATGGGTTCCCTTCAGAGGAGTAACCCGAAGGTAAGCCTTCTCGTCAACCTCGAAAGTCATAGCCTTATGTTTTCGGTCATATTGACTCTTTTGACGAGATTGGGCTGTTTTCAACTTTTCACGAACGATGCGAACTTGCTCTTCTGCTTCCTGAATCATATCCGGGCCAAAGAATTGTCTTTCCCCGGTTTCTGACCAGTTAAGGGGTGTTCGACACCGTCGTCCATAGAGAACTTCAAAAGGGGCTTTACCCAAGCTAGATTGATAGCTGTTGTTGTAAGCAAATTCGGCAAATGGAAGGCATTTCTCCCACTCCATTCCGAATGAGATAACAGAGGCTCGAAGCATGTCTTCTAGGATCTGGTTGACGCGTTCTACTTGACCACTCGATTGAGGGTGAAAAGCGGTGCTAAAGAAAGGCGGGTTCCCATAGCATTTTGGAAACTTTCCCAAAATCGAGAGGTGAAAAGACTTCCTCGATCCGAGTTAATTTCCAAAGGAACACCATGGAGAGACACTATTCGGGAGATGTATAAGTCTGCCAACTGACTAGCGGTTATACTCTCACGAACAGGTAAGAAATGGGCCACTTTGGAATGACGATCGACAACGACGAAGATAGCATTATTCCCTCTCTTGGTCCTGGGAAAACCGGTAATGAAATCCATACCAATTTTATCCCATTTCCATTCAGGAATAGCTAAGGGTTGAAGGGTGCCAGCAGGCCGTTGATGCTTTGCTTTTACACGACGGCAGACGTCGCAATTAGCAATATACTAAGCAATTTCTCTCTTCATCCTAGTCCACCAGAACCTCTGGCGTAGGTCCTGATACATCTTGGTACTACCGGGATGAATGGTGAGAGGAGATTCATGAGCCTCCTTAAGGATCAACTGCCGTAGATGCTGGTTCTTGGGAACCACTAAACGGTTCTCAAAGTACACAACACCATGATCATTTGTGGAGAAACAACTAGCACTTCCGCTAGCAATGTTCTCCTTGATTTTAGATATTCCCTTATCTCGCTTTTGGGCAGCGATGATTTGATCCGTAAGAGTAGGTTTCGCCACCAAGGTGGAAAGAAATCCTTGAGGAACAATGTGAAGGTTAAGCTTCCGAAATTCCTCATGGAGAAGCGGTTGACTTTGTTGTAACATCAGGTTGTTACAATAAGATTTACGACTTAGCGCATCAGCCATGACGTTGGCTTTCCCTGGGGTGTAAGTTATTCCTAAGTCGAAATCTGTGATCAACTCAACCCAACGTCTTTGCCTGAGATTCAAATCCGGTTGGGTGAAGATGTACTTCAGACTTTGGTGATCAGTGAATATTTCGCAACGATTACCAAGAAGGTAATGTCGCCAGGTTTTAAGTGCATAGACTACGGCTGCAAGCTCTAGATCATGAGTAGGATAATTCTCCTCATGTGGGTGCAATTGCCGTGAAGCGTAAGCAATTACGTGTCGATCTTGCATGAGAATGCAACCTAGTCCTTGTCGCGAGGCGTCGCAGTAGATAACAAAGTCCTTAGAGAAGTCTGGCGGTACCAGTACGGGAGCAGAAGTCAGGCGTCTTTTCAGTTCCTGAAAGCTGTGCTCACATTGTGGAGTCCATTCGAACTTTTTATCTTTCTTGAGGAGTTCGGTTAGAGGTTTAGCAACTTTGGAGAAATTTTCGACAAAGCGACGGCAATAGCTCGCTAAGCCCAGAAAACTCCGAACTTGCTTGACCGATTCAGGTGGAGTCCAATTAAGGACGGCTTGAACTCGCTCAGGGTTAACAGCAATACCTTTACCAGATATTACATGACCCAGATAGGTCACTTCTGACAACCAAAATTCACATTTAGAAAATTTGGCATAAAGGCGATGCTCTCGAAGTTTCTTCAACACTAGCCTTAGATGTTCGGCATGTTCTTCCTCGTTCTTGGAGTAGATGAGTATATCATCGAGGTAAACCACGACGAATTTATCCAAATACTCCATGAAGATTGAGTTCATTAACCGAGAAAAGGTGGCTGGAGCGTTGGTTAAACCGAAGGACATGACGGTGTACTCGTATTGGCCATAACGAGTAACAAAGGCCGTTTTAGGAATGTCCCCGTTCCTGATTTTGATTTGATGGTAGCCCAACCTCAAATCCATTTTGGAGAAGACTGAGGATCCAGCGAGCTGATCATACAGGTCGTTGATCCTGGGGAGCGGATATTTGTTCTTGATTGTGACCAAATTGACAGGTCGATAATCTACAACCATCCGGTCCGTACCATCCTTCTTCTTGACGAAGAGGACGGGGCAAGCCCACGGAGATGAACTAGGTCGGATGAAACCCTTTTTCAAGGACTCATCGAGTTGTTTCTTAAGCTCGGCTAGTTCTAGTGGTGCCATCTTATAGGGTCTTCTAGCAATCGGGACGGTTCCTGGAATGAGGTCTATTACGAACTCAACATCCCTGTCAGGTGGAACACCTGGCAATTCCTCTGGGAAGACATCCGGGAAGTCACGGACTACCGGAACGTCCTCAAGGTCTGGCAAAGGGCTGGCGTTAAGAGAATATAACTGTCGCTTGGCTATTCGGGTCAAGACATTGACTATCTTCCCCGAAGGATGGGTGAGTTGAACAGTCCTAGAGAAGCAATCAATTTTGGCATGATGAGCTGACATCCAGTCCATACCCAAGATGATATTAATATCTGAAAATTTGAGAGCTATCAAAGATGCAAGGAAAACAAGTCTGTCGACTTGGATTTCATTTCCATAACTTACCCTGGAGGTTTGCCATCTAGAACCGGGAGTAGAAATTTCCATAGTGGATGGCATGTCACAGAATGCGGTGTTATGCAAACGAGCATAGTTCTCGGATATAAATGAATGAGATGCTCCTGTATCGAAAAGAACAGATGCCGGGTGGCAATTAACAAGGAGCGTACCGAGAACGACGTTGGGATCCTCTTGAGCTTCTTCGGCAGAGATACAGTTGACATGGCCACGTGTAGCGGTGGCCGGCTTGGCGTGGAACACTTTCCCTGTCGGCTTGCCACGGCCAACAGCTTTAGCAGATTGGTTGGGGTTGGTCTGGGGACACTCACGCATATAGTGGCCAGATTCCCCACACTTAAAGCAAGTCACGGAACTGGTACGTGGAGGAGCACTGTTGGTTGGACCACCATAGGGCTTGGCTGGTGCAGACTGTTGAACGGGGCGAGGCGCCTGGAAGGATGGCCTCGGTGTGAACCTGGGTGGCAGGGCAGTGTTGGGCACCCACACGCGGCGCTTCTGAGGACCAGCACCGGATGAGGAACCCACGTCACGGCCATGCTTGCGTGTTGCGTCATAATCAGTCTGACCAGTCTCAGCACTGATGGCCTTGTTAACAAGCTTCTGAAAAGATGTGCACTCATGCAGACGGAGGTCGCGGCGAAGCTCAGGACTAAGTCCCTTACGGAACCTTGCTTGCTTCTTGGCATCAGTAGAAACTTCCTCAGTGGCATATCGTGCGAGGTTACCGAACTCCCTGCTGTAAGCATCCACAGAGAGTCGGCCCTGAGTGAAACTGCAAAATTCCTCACGTTTACGGTCCATGAGACCCTCCGGAATGTGATGTTCACGGAAAGCCTCGCTGAATTCAGCCCAAGTAGTGACATGGCCCGCTGGGCGCATAGCTCCATAATTCTCCCACCAGAGACTGGCGGGGCCTTCAAGATGATATGCAGCAAAGGTGACCTTGTCAGCCTCGGCTACTAGCGCGGAAGCGCAGTTTGTGAGAAATACTGCGAAGCCAGTCATCAGCGTCGAGAGGCTCGACGGAGTGGTGGAACGTGGGTGGATGTAACTTGATGAAATCACTGAGTGACACCACGTTAGTCCTCTGATGGTGTGCTGTGTTCTGTTCAATACGCTCCAACAAACGGTTGGTCTCCCGCTTGTTTCTTTCGGCTTCCATCATAACCTCGGCTAGGGAAGGAGGATGAGGCAGATTTGCATTCCTGACTTCACTGCCTTCGGCCTGCTCTTGAGGAGCAGGGTTATTGCGCGTGTTGACCATCCTAGGTAAACAAGACAATGATTTAGTCAGAATGATAAGATTCCGACATAGAATACAGAATGTAAGGAATAACTCGGAATGCAAGATGATCATCCGTATGACATGGTAGATACAGAAACTGCTTCTTTATTCCATCGTCATACACACCATACAAGGTTTAGTACAAGACCAAACAAGGTACTATTACGGTGAAAAGAGGATTACATCTCATCGGAGGCATCCCAAGCTCCTATACATTATTTTTCTACACCTCCGGAAGGCGGTACAAACTAGGTCATATCCCACGAGTCACGCAGGACGATAGACGACACAGCTAGTACGAACTAGTGATACTACCACTAACTCAGACCGATCCGTAGTAGTCCTCGTAGAAGTCACCTCCATAGCCTGGAAGCTCAACATGATCATCCGGGAACAGACGATCTCGCGGAGCTTGTGGACCATAGGGGCTAGGATGAGGTCTTGGACCAACAGACGGTGGCCTGCGGGGACCGCGAGGTGGGGTGATGCCTCCTACATCACGCCAACCCATCACGTCTGGCAGAGCAGATCTCACAGGATAGAGATCGCGCATATCCGAATATCCAGCTTGCACCGCCGGTGCAAACCGAGTCAACGTGGCCCAATGGTCAGCACGGGTATTGAAAAGCTCTAGCCTCAAGGCCCGATTTTCACGGTCCTTATCCTCGAGCATCTCAGCAGTGGTGCGAGTCCGTGAATCCTCCTGAGTGGGGTCAGCATAGATAGCCTGGAGATACCCTTGTGCTCCCGGAAGTGATCCTGGCATATACCGGAAATCAGAGTCCCGAAATAGGCCAGACCTGACTCGCATGATGGTCATCATAGAGTAGGCGGCGTCCTGCACAGCCATCTCAATAGTAACCCCGAGTCCATAGGAGCAGTGAAGGGGCTCGGTGGATCCAGGATAAGATGGAAATATCCTGACAGTGCAGAGATACTGGCTTTGATTAAAGTCTCGAAATTGCTCTTCGACCGTGTACTCAGGATACCAACGGTATCCAGCCTCAGTCATTACCCTGACCAACATGGCGGTATGGCCGGGTACATCTAGGCATCGAGTCAGGCGAACCACTTGATTGAGGTCGCGAGTGGCCATCTGAAAGCACAACCATAATGCAAAGGCATTAGAATTTCTAGCAAAATTTCGGCAGCATAACAGCTGTAAATGCTCAAGAAGGATTTTGAGACATTTGACAAAGGATTTCATACACACTCAACATCATCATATCAAAGTTCTGAGTCCATCCTAACAACATAATGTGGTAGTAGAACTGAACTAGGCTTGTATCCATCAAACCTATAAGGTACTACTGATTAGTAACACGTGATCCTGATAGAGAGAATAGATCCTAATTCCTTAACCCCCGGTGGAAGAATAGACTGACTCAGATCAGAATGTCATAAGATAAAGGAGTAAAAAGAGCCTTACGTTCCAACCCACAAACAATTCCCCTACATATAACTAAAGAATTTCTAGACTCAACATCGACCAGTTTGGCTTGGAGAACCTACAGGCAGTCCGGCTCTGATGCCAACGCTGTCAGGACCCCGACTCGATGTCACATCGATCTAGCTTGTAACACCTCATATCACTTTGCGGCCTCACGCACGGTATCCCCACGGGTGTCGCCTTACCTTTGCCCGGGACCGTTTGCGCCTTTTGGCTCACGTATATGATAGTGTCGCTAGCATCCATATGATAAGGAGCCCGGGCTGACATGACTAGTCGTAAACCCAAAGTGGCACAGACTTACAGGGACAGGCATCCATGACCCAGCTTCGAACGTGTCGGTCATCAGCAAGTGGGTCCGGGCTGTAGCACTGGGCTAGCAGGACTCCGGTAAACCGGGCTGTAGCGGGCTAACAGGACTCCGGTACTCAATGCGTGACATTTCCCCGAAGGGACAGACACAGGAACGAAGAAGGACACATGCCGGCCAGCCTAAGTGTTCCAGAGCAGTAGCAAGCTACCATGGCTCAGCGGTAACACTAGGAGACATTTCCCGGTAAGAGAGGCTACTAAAGATAAACAACTAGATAGTCAGATCCCACACATACCAAGCATTTCAATACATACACACAATATGCTCGATATGTGCAAATACAACATGGCATCACAACATGACTCTACGACACAAGTACTTTATTTAAGGCTCAGAGAGCCATACATAACATACACATAGGTACGGGTCACACGACCCAGCATTCAAGTCATACAGTCATACAAACCAGCAGCGGAAGTAACTTGTCTGAGTACAGACAACTAGTAAAATAAAAGAGGCTTGGAAAGCCTAGCTATACTACGTGGTCCTTCACAAGCTCAGGATCACCACCTGGGCCTTAGCCTACTCATTGATGTCAACGTCTACGAAGAACCCATCAGAAGGGGTTGCAGCGTCTTCTGTAAAAATGTAAATTATAGCAACATGAGTACAAAGGTACTCAGCAAGACTTACATCAGATCCTACATACATGCACATTATCAAGAAGGGTTGGTGGAGTTGTTGCAGCAAGCCAGCTTTGACTCTTGGCTAGGCTATCCTACGAGACTCCAACTTGAAATGGTTTTGCGTACACGAGTCCACTACTCACCACTTCAATACACTACCGAGGATCCACCTCCGTCTTCCTACGGAAGAGCCATCCTCGGCACTCACACTTATCTTGAGGCTTTTAGTAGTTTCCATTTACTTGTCTATGAACTGTATAGGCAACCAAGTAGTCCTTTACCGCGGACGCGGCTATTCGAATAGATCATGTTAACCCTGCAGGGGTGTACTTCTTCATACATGTTTCCACCACTTAGCGTCTGCACACGACATGTGCTCGGCAGACTTCAAGCGAAAGCCGACGTGGGTGTAGACCACGACCTACCTAAACACCTAAGTCTCTAGTCCAGGTTTATCGCCTATTCGGGTTCCATCCATGAGGAGATCCGGCCGAGGTTTCGCTCACAGCCCCAAACGATGTGAACAGGGTTCCGTGACACCTAACGGGTGCCCGGTTACCCGGCCACGTACCTACCGCATCACAGCCCACCCCTACGGTCAGCGCTGTCCACGGCCTCCAGTAGGCTACAAACACCAGAAACTACTTGCAACTCCTGGACAGAGGACTAGGGTGAATAAGAAGTCGAGCGGGGTCATATTTCAGGGCCCAATGCATGGTAGTAGCTGTATCTTAAATCACACATACAGATCTCAGTGCTTAAGGTCGGCTTCAATGAAACAACCCACCATGTACTCCTACATGGCCTTTCATCGATACCTTTACCAAATCGTGTTCACCACACCACTCTCATTACCGACATAATCATTTCACTCTAGCCCATCACCCAGATGAACCAGACCTGACACGACTCTAAGCATAGCAGGCATAGCAAGGTAGGAACAACACATACATATGGCTCAATCAACTCCTACACATGCTAGTGGGTTTCATCTAGTTACTGTGGCAATGACAGGTCATGCAGAGGAAGTGGGTTCAACTACCGTAGCACACAGCAGTTTGAAACGCGTTGTCTTAATGCAGTAAAAGAGAGCAGGAGCGAGAACATGGGATTGTATCGATATGATCAAATGGTTGGTTGCTTGCCTGATGGTTCGATGCACTGATACGGTTCTTCGTTAGGGTAATCACGGTACTCCTCGGAGGCAGAACCTGCCGCAAAGAACACCGATACACAACCATCACCAAACAATGTGCAACAATATGATGCATGCATGAAACATGGCAATATGAGTGTGTTGGGCTAATGTAACTAAGACCAGAAGGGTTTGAACCAATTTGAATCAAAGATTCAAATTTCAAACTCAAACATGGCCCTTTAAAGTGTTTTTCCTTGTTCTGCATTAAACATCAAGTTAACTTGTTGAATCATGCATGAAAATAGTACAGATGGATAGATTGGATTTTTCTGATCATTTTTCATATATAATTTGTCTGATTTGGAGTTACATATTAAAAGTTATGAATTTTTGAAATTTAAACTATATTCTGGAATTTCCTATATTAGATTAAATCCAGAAAATCAATTACTGCGTCAGCCTGACGTCAGTGTGACATCAGCAGGTCAACGGGACACGGTCTGGGTGAAACCTGACAGTGGGTCCCGTGTGTCAGTGTGATTAATTAAACTAAAATTAATTTAAACTAATCCTAATTAGTTAACAGGGCTGGGCCCCACCTGTCATTGACTCAGGAGAGTCAACCAGGGCCCACCCGTGGTCAAACCCGGGTCGGCGAGCCCGACGCGGCGGCGGAAGTGGTTTTTGCCGTTCCGGCAATCAAACGAGCCGCGAAGGCCACCGGAGAGGAGCTGAGGACGAACCACAGCTCTTGGTGGAGTCCGTTGGGGTCGGGGTGGCCGGAGTTGGCGCCGGTGACGACTTTGGCGGCCACCGGAGTTCGGCCAAAGTCGAACTTGATGCAAGAGGGGTCGGTGAGGAGCGGGTAGTAGCTAGTTAGGTGCTACATGACGCGGTGAGCATGATGGACACCGTGGAGTGGCCGGAAGATGACCGGGAGCACATCGGCGACGAGCTCCGCGGCGGTGGGTGCGGTTGAGCTCCGGGAGGTCGCTACACGGCTCGGGAGCAAGAAAGAAGGGAGGGGAAGATAGCTAAGCTCACGGGGAGTTCGACGAAGCCCTTGGTGCGGCCGGGGACGTGCCGGAGCGACGTCGGCGTTGAAGGGGATCTCCGGCGACGGCGGTTCGGTCGAGGTCGATGCGGTGGGCTCGGGCCTTGCGAGCGCTCGGGGCTCGGCTTGCTCGAAGGAGAGGAGGGTAGCGGAGCTCCTGGACACGGCGGCACGGCGTGGGGTTGACGGAGGGCGTGGCTACGGCGAGGGGGTGGCGGCGATGGCGTCGGCCATGGCAGGGGAGCGCGAGAGAGAGGGGTTGGGGGAGAATGGAGGTGTCCTGCGGGTTCACGGCGCTGCGTAGAGCTCATCCATCCATCCCCGATGCGAGGAGGTGGAGCAGGGCGGCAGCCAGCTGCGTGGCGCGCGCTGCGGTCGCCGTCGGGCACCTGCCTGCCTGCCTGGCCGGCAAGCAGCTCGCTGGAGTGGCGCTGGGCTGGGCCGGCAGGTGGGCCGGGTGCTGGGCGCCAGGTAAGTTTTCTATTTTTTTTCATGTTTCTGTTTTTTAATACTTCTGCAACTTTGTTGATTTGTTAAAAATACTTAGGCAACTCCTAAAATCACCAAACTACTCCTGGTCCATAGTTGGATTATTTCCAACATGAAACATTTTAGTTTGGAGATATTTCAGCATTTAAATATTTTATATAATTTTAAATGCCCAAATTCAAATATTTATGATTTAATTCAAAAACCCTAAGATGGCCTAGGAAAATGTGCATCACTTTTGGCAGAGGATCTGAACCAAGACAAAAATGATGGGCATTTTAGAAGGGCATTTCAGGTTCATTGAAAAAGTTTTTAGTAAACCCTAATTGGTTTCAGAGGGGGCTAGGGGTTCTGTCATCCCCATTTTAGGTTTCTGTTGAAAGAATAAACATGATGCAACACTCTAATGCATGAACTAGCTAGGGTGTGACACCTGGGTAAACATCTGTGTCCCTTGCTTCCTGTTACCATCAGCCTTGACGGACAGATTGGGACTCCCTACCCGAGATCCGCCCGTTTTGACACCGACAGCGACCAGCTGAGGAACTTTGACCTTCTTGAATTTCTTCGATGGTGGCTGAGACCAGTCAAAGTCCTGTTGGAAGTCCATTTCGTTGAGTTCTTCAGCAGTGTATAGATGTGAAAGAATAGCCCAAGTGCGGTCGAAGACTTGATGCAGATAATGGTGATTCTTCTTCACAGTGTTCTGAGTAACGGTCATGTTTTGAAGAATAGCACCAAACTGATGCTTGACCCACTTGTGATTTCTATCCACTTTCTAATGAAGACTGAGGAGAAGATCACGATCGGACATAACACGCAGAGCAGTGGCTTGAGGATTTTGCTTAGTAGCTTTGGCGACGGAATCTTGCGTTGCAGTCATCATTGGTTGAATAGGATGCAGCCTTGCAATTGACCATCTAGTAGACGAGTGCCTTCATCAATGACAGATGCTTTGCCCTTCTCATTAGTTGAGGAAATAGGCTGTTTGAGGAGTTCAATTGGGGGCAAATAGTTGAGATGATTTTGAAAGTCAGCCTTGTTATGAATTGAAGACCTTGATATGATGAATTTCATGATCCAGGGAGCATAAGGCTTCAACTCAAAAGGTGACAGAGCAACATTGGCCAAAGTCCTCCTGAAGAAATCATGGTAGTTGATAGGAATACCATGCGTGATGTTAAAGAGCAGATTCTTCATTATGCCAACAACTTCTTCTTCATATGAGTTGTGGCCCTTAATTGGACTGAGGGTTTTGGTCAATATGTGGAATACTGTCCTTGGCACATAAACAATTCCTTTACGAGGAATGTGGTCCTTGGAGCTTGGCCAGCCTTCAAATGCTTCATCAGTACTTGCATCAAATGATTTGAAAGTTCAGGTTGCTCATAAAGTTTCAATGCACCTTCAGTGGGAGGACTAACAAGAATGGCATGAAGTAATTCAGAGGCTGGAGCTTTGTAGTGAGTGTTTTCTATCATCCAGTCCAACACCCATGAATTCACATCATCCACATTTCCTGTGAGGTGCAAAGTAGCATAGAATTGAAGAATTAGTTCTTCATTCGAGTCGCAGATCTCAGAACAGAAGTTCAGCAAGCCAGCATCATGAAGAACACTAAGGACAGGTTGAATGCAGGGCGGTGATTCCATGTCCTTGTCAAATAGAATTGTTGAGTAGTAATTCATCTGATTTGCTGTCCAGAAGCGCTTGTAGCGAAGTCATACAGAGTCATAGGGATTACAATCCGTGAAGAAATGATGCTCAGCAAAGAAATCATTAGCTTTGAATTTCTGCTTCTTGGAATGAGGATCCTGTTGTTTGGGCTGAAGATTTACAGCTGAAATCTTCACAGCCTCTTCTTGCACAATTTCTGGAGCCACAGACTGAGGAATATTAACAACAGTTTCTTCAGTAGTCTTGGCCTCCATTTCTTCCGCATTAGCAGCTGGAGCTTCTTATGGAATGGAATGAAATTAATCTTGTCGTCCTTCAAAGCCCTTATGAATTTCTTCAGTTTGAGCAGGGGACTGTGGAATTTGCTGCAGAGGTGTCGTCAGAGGAGAATGGGGATGATGTCTTTCTGAATAATCATCATTCATAACTAGAGTCGTAGACCCAATGTTCGCATCCACATCTTCAGCGTCAATTTCTTCAATGCCTGCCTCTTCAGTAGTGAACTGAGGCACGGATGATGATACCAGTATAGGTGAAGGGATCGCATCCACTTCAATTTCTTCATCCAATTGCTCTGACATAGCAGCACAGGGATTCTATTCATCACTGTTATCAGGGATGACATATTCCTCACCAAAGTGAACAATCTCCTTTGATGGCATGCTTGATACAGGAACAACATCAATTGGGTTGACGTATGAGCTTGTCAAAGTCTTAACTTTCTTGGGTGCTGAAGACTCTGAAGTTGCAGATGCTTTCCTTTTCCTTACAGCTGCCCTTTCTGGAACCTTTGGTTTCTTCGCTTCTGATGCAGAAGGAAGGTTGATGCTTTTCATCTGTGATGACTTTGCAGGAGGAGCAGATGAAAGAGGCACAGTTTCTTCAGGCACAACTAATGCAGTTACCCTGGTAGGTTCAGTTTCTTCAGGCACAACAACAGATTCTTCAGCTGGCCTAGGTTGATCTTTAGGCGCAACACTGATGGTTGCCCTGGCAGTTTCATCAGGAGCTAGAATTTCTTTAGCATCCCTGGCACTCTCGGTATCTTCAACAGCTTGATTTTCATCAGCTGTACTGGCATGTTCTTTAGTGGGCTAAGCAGATGTTTCACCCTGAGGAATTTCTTGTCACGACTCAGCGGCAACATTGGTCTTGTAGCTTTTCATGAGTCTGACGAATCTGACCTTGGCGCCTAGCCAATATGCACGGTATGCGTCAAATTCATCACTAAGATCTTTGATTTTAGTCTGAAGAGTCACAAGTTCTTCAGGAGACATGTTCACGACAATCTTCTTTAGAAATCGCTCCTTCTTGTATTGCACTCTCTTCACTTGCCTGGCCTTATCAAATTTCCATTTTTCTTCTGTCATAAAGGCAGTCAGCATATGACTTTCACTAGGCAAGAGATTCAAATCAGGCAGAGGTGTGTTGGGGTCCTTGTGCGATAGATCAATGAAGTCGAGGATCTTCTTTGGATCCAGCAAAAGTGGAACAACACTGCCTTTGGCACTAGCGGCCCTTTGTTGGCGATCTCTGATGATGTCAGCAAGTTCATCATCATCAGCTTCATCGTCACTTGATGCTTCTTAAAAGGCAACCTTCTTCTCGTGAGTATTTGGCCTTGTGCCGCGTCGAGCAACATCCTTTTTCTTCAGGAATATTGGAGTTGTTGAGCACTGAAGCTGAGCTGAGGAACTAGCTAAGGCTCCTGAAGCAGTTGAGATGCCTGTTGTCCGTTGGCACGTGGCAAGATGCACAGGTGCTGAGGACTTTGCAGCTGCAACTGAGGATTTAGCAGGATCAGGAGTTGCACTTGAAGATGTTGCTTGAGCAGTAGGCCGTGAGGGCTTTGATGATCTTGTGGGCATTGCAGCTGAAGAAGGTGGTTTCGCAGCAGACTTCTTCGGCATAGCCTTCTTGGGCTTGCTAGCAAAGGTCTCAGCAGCAGCAGCAACAGAATCTGTCGGCATCCTGGACTTGGGGGTATCCAGTCCTGCCTGCATGCGGCCCACCACGTGGCTCCATCGACGGTCTGGTATGGCCCAGCTTCAACATCAATGCCACAAGACCCTCGCGAGGCGCCAAGCCTCACGAGGTGGACGACGCAAAGACCTTCGAAGGAGCTGGCCTCCTTAGGAGGGCTCCTGAGGGGCGGAGAGATCTATGTAGCTACCTCATTAGGGT
Source organism: Triticum aestivum (assembly GCF_018294505.1). Classification (NCBI taxonomy): domain Eukaryota; kingdom Viridiplantae; phylum Streptophyta; class Magnoliopsida; order Poales; family Poaceae; genus Triticum; species Triticum aestivum. The sequence goes on along the minus strand of NC_057804.1, from coordinate 264,212,886 downwards.
TAGATGACGTGAGCCATGGCGACCAAGGCATGGCGGGAACCAGGCGGGCGCCAGGTGGCTGCAGAGCACAGGTTTCCTCTTCGGTGCAAGTGAGGCAAGCCACAGGCATGGAGTCGCGAGGAATCAGCCAAAGGTTTCCATTCTGGTGCAATGAGACCAAGAATGCCAGGACGGCAAAACGAAGGTCATCACCAAGCCCACCGCAGCATCATGACTAGAGGCTTTTCGCAGGCGAAGACTACTTTTGTCAGGATAGACTGTACTACTTGTCCCCTTTCGAATCTCGCCGTTGTGGCATCCCTTCCTGCTCATATTCGGGAAGAGGACCGAGGCGGCTATATACAGGACTTAGCCACCACCAGAGAAGGGGAGGAGGACCAAAAACCAGAACAAGTAGAACACCACACCAGCTCAAGAACACCTCAGCTCCTGAGGCTTGTTCATCCTTTGTAATCAGTTCATCCATAGCCCCTCGAGGCAATCCACCACACCACACTAGAGTAGGGTATTACACCATAACGGTGGCCCGAACTAGTATAAATCTCTGTGTCTTTGTGTCTCTGTGGGCTCTTCGCGCTAGGCTAGGGAGGATCGCAAGTAGGCAGGCTAGGCAGGTTGAGATCTCCGCATGCACCCCAGTGTTGAGCCTCCCATGGGTTGCCGGATCCTGAAATCCAACATTTGGCATGCCAGGTAGGGGTGTGTCAGATCCTCTCTTCCGTTGTTCGATCCGCCTCTGCTTCGACATCTCCATTGCGTGCAGGGCTCGCATCAAGCGTCGGGCCGCGGTCGCCGCCCGCGTTGCTCAGACGGCTCCGGCGGGTGACGGCTGTGCCCTCCATGCTCCTTCTCAGGTAGCCAACACCGCCACAGGCCCTACCGGCCATGAGAGCAAGCTTCGTCGCTGCACCCGTTAGTGCGCCGTGATGGCCGCACTACTACTCCGTCGCTCACCCTAGCAGCTTCATGATGCCACGTGCGCCACGGCCAGGTGGACGCACAGGTCGCCCTGCTCACAGCGCAGGAGCTCCTTCTCTACCATCCCGTGGGTGATCTCTATGAGGAGTGGCTCGAGCGCATCGCCGAGCTCATTAGCGTCATGCATGGGAGCTCCGACGGGCCAGTTCGCTCGCTACCTCAGCAACCACCTGCAGCGGGTGGCGTCATGCACGGGGCTCCTCCTCCGCTTCCGGCCCGAGGCACCATCGTCGAGCCAAGGCGTATGGCTCCACGGCGCAACCCGCAACGCCCGGCGCCGGATCGAGATGATGTGACCTGCCAGGTGGTGCAATGTCCCCAAGGAGAGGCGCGCGTGCTTCCAGCGCCCCAGCAACAGGCTCGCGAGCCGCCACAGGAGGTAGCAGCGTGTGTGCATCAAGACTACATTTCACCCCCTCAATGACCTCCGGTGGCCACGGCAGGATGCCGTGCGTTTGCTACAGAGCTCCGCAACGTCGTTTGGCCGAGCAAGTTCAAGCCTGACCTGCCTCCATGCTACGACGGCACCGCAGACCCCGTCGAGTTCCTACAACTCTATGAGCTGAGCATCGAGGCGGCCAACGGCGACGAGAAGATCATGGAAAACTGGTTTCCGATGGATCTCGAGGATGACGCGCATTCTTGGCTCCTGAACCTGACCGAGGGGTCGGTTTCTTCCTGGGAGGAGATGCGCGGCTGCTTCATCGCCAACTTCCATGGCACTCGCGACCATCAGCCGACCGCGGGCGACATGCGTGGCGTCAAGCAGCAAACTGGGGAGACCCTACATAAATACATCCAGCGCTTCAACAACGTCCGCCTCAAGATTCCCAAGTTGTCTGACGAGGCCATCATCTCTGCATTCACCGATGGTGTCTGTGATGTCAAGATCAAGGAGGAGCTAGCCATCCACAAGGACCTCTGCACTGCTCTGGAGATGTTCAACATGGTCAACAAGTGTGCGAGGACTGAGGAGGGATGCCTCTCCCTCCTCGAGCTCCCTGACACTGATCCAGAAGACAAGAAGGACCAAGACCAAGGAGAGGAAGCGCAAGGGGCTAGCCGTGCTTGTGGCAGAGCCAGAGACCAAGCGCGGCTGCGACCACCCCGAGTCATCCAAGGGCAAGCGGTTGTTCTACGCCTTCCACAATGTCTACAACCACAATACCCTGGACTGCCAGGAGCTCAGGGCTCTCTGCGATGGGCGCCTCGGTCGATGGTCCGAGCGTAATGATCGGGGCTACGATTGCGGAGGTGGCCGAGGCGGAGGCCGCTGGGACGGACGCGACCATCGTCAGGAGTGGTGCGACCAGCGTCATGAGGACCGCTGGCAGGACCAGCCTCGCGAGGGCAACTGGAGGGAGCAGCCTCGTGAGGACCGCCCTCAGGGCAACGCAGGCTTGCCTCCGTTGCCTCCACCACCAAGAAGGAACGAAGATCGCCACCAGCACGAGGGGGATGGGGGCTTTCAGGAGCCGCGAGCCATCGCCTGCATCTTGGGCGGCTCACCAGCCCTAGCTTCTCGTCGTGTCTTCAAGCAGTTTGTGTGTGAGGTCAATGCGATGCTCCCCAAGCTTGAGGTGACTCACCCTCTCAAGTGGTCCAAGTGCGCCATCACCTTCGACTCCACAGACCGGCTCAAGTACGCAGCCACCGCTGGTGCGCTCCCCATGCTCTGCTCCACCATCATCAGCAACATAACAATCACCAAGACTCTCATTGATGGAGGAGCAGGGCTCAATGTTCTCTCTGTCCAGACGTTCGACAGACTCCAGGTGCCATACTACCAGCTGCACCCCACCAAGCTATTCTCAGGAGTGACCGACGGATCAAGACACCTAATCGGGCAAGTGCGTCTGACTGTCACCTTCGGTGAGCTCAACAACTATCGCACTAAGCTCATCGACTTCGACGTCGCCGACATCCGCCTACCCTACAATGCCATCCTAGGATACCCAGCACTGGCCAAGTTCATGGCGGCCATGCACCACGTCTACAACATCCTCAGGAGGCCAGGAAGCAGCGACATCATCACGGTCGCCTGTCAGGAGAAGGATGCAGTGTGCTCCCTCGAGCGCGCCTTCGAGGCTGCAGTAGTTGAAAACCCTGAAGACGAAGACGGCGCACTCCCTCCTAAGGTCGCCCCAAAGACAAAGAAGTTGTAGCTGGGCTAGGGATCTCATGAGGAAGCAACACCCAAGGATGCAGCACTGAGCCTTGCGTCTCCGGACGCGGCGCCTTCACCTATCAGATAGGAAGGCGCGCCCGGCGCCCCCCTCAGGCTGGGCTCGGGGGCTCTCCTCTGGAGGGCATCAGACCTAGCCCATGTCGCGAGAGAGGCGCTCGGGCACCATGTGGAGGCACTCTTCAAAGCGCGCTTCCCACGAGAAGGTAGCAGGCGTGAGGAACCAGGCGAGGGTAAGGAGTTCCGTGTCTGCATCGACATCCCTGTGCTCAACAGGGCCACGTCTCGACAGCTCATGTGGCCATCTCGTGTCGGCCGATGCAAGGGACCGCCGCACAGCTACGTCTGCATGCCTTTCGGCCTGGCGAGGGTGGCTGAGGCGTTCTAGTGCTGCATGAGGGACGCTCAGGCGGCCTACGAAACCAGGCACCAGGCGATCCTGGCGGAGACGGAGGAGCACCTTCAAGAGCCTCTCGTACGTCCGAGCCTCCCGAGGCCCCGCACTGGAGCGGATCATGAGGAACTGCTTCAGCAGCGCGCATTTTTTGGCTACTTCAACAACTCTTCAGCAACGGTATCAGGTGACATCTCTCTATGGCGTGTACCATTTTGCATTTACCAGGACTATCTAATCGTTTTCGTGAATTTATCTATGGTTGTCACCTCGTGACCTCCGCCTCATGGCCTTGATGCGTCTGACTAACTCTATTTCTTCACAACACACACACATCGGCACGACGCTTGTGCTCGGGTCCGTCCCTGCAATGCTGATAAACCCGGGGATCGAGCTCTGGTTTGTGGCCTGCTTCGCATACACCACCTCGCAGGTCCTCGGTTCCTCCATCTCACGCCTGGGGCTCTCGGCCTCCTTTGCCATCTGACTTGCCGGGTCACTCTACGGTGAGCCAAGGGTCGGCCCGGACGACCACTATCCAGCCTCGTGAGTCGCTTGCACGTTAAAGGGGGGCCTCCCGAGCATCCCGTCTCGGGAGCTCCTACTGGCTCTCCAGCCCTCACCCCTGGCCTTGACCACTGCATCACGACCTGGCATACATGTGGCAGCTGAGCTCCCTCAAGGGTCGGGTCCTAAGGACTTAGAGCACCTTGGCAAGCGAGGCAGGAGGGTGGCCAAGACGGACTGCTCCTGAAGGCACCGCAGGCGCGATGGCAAGCATTGCCTCTCCGACGGGCTCAGGCTACGAAAGATAAGTCTCAGCTCACTACGGCACTAGTTTCACTCCACACGCCTCACCCCACAGTTTCACTTGGCGGTTCAACTCCCCTTTTCAATTTTCTATGCAGCTGCTTGCACGCCAAGGGGGACCTCGTGAGCATCGCGTCTCATGAGCTCTTACCAGACCTTGGGCCACTCCCCTCCTAGCCTTGACCACGGCATCGCGACCTGGCATACTAGCAACGGCTGAAGCCTGCCTGAGGACTGGGTCCTGCCGGCGTACAGCACCATGCTGTCGAGGGAACAGAAAAGGGAGGAACTTAGCCGGACTGGAATACGCCCGTCCATTACAAAGTCAAAAGGAACAAACAATACTATTGAATACATCTCGGTCCTTACAAGCCCCATGGGGGCTGATCTTCATCTTGCGTAGGAGAGACAACTACAGGGCCTTGCGGCGACGCTGACGACACAGAGCGGCAGCCGCAGTAGCATTCCTCCCTCGAAGGGAGCTCGGCGGCACGTAGCTGTCGTCGCTCGACTCCGGAGAATTGCTAGGCTCAGGAGAGCCACTGGATTCCCAGGAGTCGTCACTGCTGCCGGGTGAAGCGCTGAAGGGGGCAGCCGCACAGCCGGTGCCCATCACGGCATCCCTTGAGCTGTCTCCTCCAGGACAGCACTCCGACCGCTCGCCCCACTCGTTGAAGACCTTGAAGAACAAGGTGGACGCACCGTCGTACTCGAAGTGGATCGCCAGGGCTCCCTCTTCTCGGCAAGCCCTAGTGACCTCGCCCCATCCTCGCGTCATGAAGACGTCTCCGAATGATAGCACCTCGACCTCAGCCCCGATGGCCAGGCTGCTGCACCTAGCATGCTGCAGCCATGGCTCCACGGGAATCGGATCCAGGTATCGGGAGGCATTGCTGTCGGATTTCGGGTTCCAACAAAACCCTTGAGGTTCGAACATTGGGGTGCGCACGAAGATTACCCCCTACCGAATCTCACTCTCAGCCTCGCCGCGATCCCTAAGCTTAGATCAATGAACTCATAGCACAAGAGACACAAGATTTATACAGGTTCGGGCCACCGTTGTGGTGTAATACCCTACTCCTGTGTGGTGGTGGTGGATTGCATCTTGGGCTGATAATGAACAGTACAAGGGAAGAACAGCCTCCTAAGGAGAGGTGTTCATGAGCTGATGTGGTTTGCTCGGGGAGGAATTGATCGTCCCTTCTACTGTGGTGGCTAGCCCTATTTATAGAGGCACTGGTCCTCTTCCCAAATATTGAGCGGGAAGGGATCCAACAACGACCAATTTGAAAGGGGACAGCTAGTACAAGCTATCCTGATTAAAGGTGGTGTTCGCCTGTCAAAGGCGCAGACGGTGACACTATCTTGGGCTCCACGACAACCTCCATCCTGCCGTCCTGCTAAACTTTGTCTCGTTGCATCGATATGGAAACCTTTGCCTAATGCCTCAGTACTCCGCGCCTGCGCTTGCCCCCTTCGCACCAAAGGGGAAACGAGGACACAGCATGCGCTGGCACCCACCTAGCCTTGGTCATCATGGCTTGCATCACAGGAACCTCGTGAGGTACCCTTTGCCTTGATCTCTCCGCCTCCTCGCGAGCCTGCCTGGTGAAGCCGCTCCTAAGGAGGCCTTGTGTCATCTGGCCCGTGAGGCTTGGCCCCTCGTGAGGGTCTTGAGTGTTTGGTCGATGAAGACGGGCCGTACTTGGCCACTGGTGGAGCCACGCCATGGGCCGCAGGCATGCAAGTCTGGGAACCCCCGTTCCCAGAACGCCGACAGTAGCCCCCGGGCCCAAGGCGCGATCGGACTTGGCTTAGTGGCGAAGACAAAGGGCAAGGGCAGAGTGCCGCGGGCCCCAATAGCCTGCGGCCTTGGTCGACGCGTGGTGACTGATTGGACGTGGGCGTCTCCGCTTCCCCACAGTGCCCCAATATCTTCCTGGCTAGGCGGCCACAGCGCCCTACACAGTTATTTCCTCCTCACAGGTAGCGTGCTTCCTATCCTCCCTTCTTCATCAAGCCCCTGCTTCCTCTCCCAATTTGACTTGAGCTATGCCCCCTCCATTTCCATGGCGCCGACTAGCACGGAGAAGGGGAAGAAGCCTCTGTCCTCAGCTAACCGACCTCCGACAATCGAGCCCGCCGTCGGCCGGTCGCGGGTGCTCATCCTGGAGGCCATGGGCAAGGTCTGCCCTGCGCTCGCCTCCAGCTTCAACGAGTGGGGAAAGACGGTGGCTTGGCATGCATCCCGGGCCTCCATTGACAGGACATACACTAAGGTTCGATTCTTCGTTGATGCCTTGTGGGCTGGCCTGGTTCCCGCTTTCTCTGCCTTCTTCAACGCAGTGCTTTCCCATTACCAGATTCACATGCTGCATATTGATCCCCAATCCGTTGCCTTTCTCACCGTCTTCGCCTTTGTTTGCGAGGCCATGGTGGGCATTGCTCCTTCTGTTGCCCTCTTGGACCATTTTTTCTCGCTGCATCTGACTGACCCCTTGCAGTGCTCGGGGTGCCTGAGCTTCCTGGCTGTGGCAGAGATGGCCGCCTCTGGGATTGATTTTGATCTCCCACAATCCACAAGCGGGTTCTGGATGCAGTGGGTGTACGTGGATGTTGGAGTGCTCTCATCTCCTTCGTCACCCGCCATCCCCAACTCCGGCTGGGGCCACGAGAGGCTCGCGAGCCCTCGCCTTTCCATCGTCTGGCTCCGGTTGAAGAGGTTGAGAGACCTTGGCGTGACTGCGCCCCAGGGTGTGAAGGAGTTCCTCTGGTGTCGCATTGCCCCTCTCCAGCGCCATTCCTAGCTGATGTGGGCACTGACCGATGACTAGGATCACAAGAGGCTTCAGGAGTCGGGGCTCTCACCCGAAGCGCAGAGGATGGTGCTTGAAGTCTTGACTGGCAACCCCTCGCCAGGCGATATGCCACAAGAGGGTTGTCTCTTGTATCTCTTCTCAAATAGGGTTGAGTTCGCAGGATAGCTGCCTTCCTTCGATGAATGGGGGCTGCACCCGGTTGGCCTTGTGGGGCCTCGCGAGAATCCTGTCATCGTGGCTCGCCTCCTCACTGCCAGCACTGAGCTTGCCCCAAGAGTGGTCGCAGGGAGGCAAGCATCGCTTGAGGCCAGAGGCACGGGTGTCGAGGTGCCGCCGCCACCTGGGGCTCCCGGGGTGCCATCCTCCAGAACCCGTGAGGCTCGCCTGGGGCAGTCGTTGAGGGGGAGATGCAGTCCGCGGCTCCCGAGGCCGGAGCTCCTAAGACCTCGTCAAGCCATCATGAGGTGGAGCTTGATTGCTCTTCCCAGCTTGGCGCTCCTGGGGTCGACCGCCTGAGTGCCTCTCCAGCCGCGTGCCGCACTAGCCCCCACGTCCAGCGCCTAGGTCGGTTCCGCATGGACTTCGCCGTGCTCCGCAAGAGGAAGGAGTCTTCGATCTGGAGTGCTGGCACCATCCAGCTATTGAAACATAGAAAGTACATCGCCATAGACGCGTAAGTTCCTTATCCTTGTGATTCCCCAATCGCTGCTTCCTCTCCTGACTGTGGCTCTTCAGGGCTCCTCCTGCCAAGCCCGCAGATTCTCCCTAGAAGCAACCTCCTCCGGCCTCGCCTTCATCGCTAGCCTTGAGCGTCCCAAGCCTGCATGCCGCCCTGGCGCGGGGTCGGCCGGAGAAGCAAGCCTGCCTGCAAGCTGCCTTGAGACCGTGCCCTTACCGCCTTTCCTTCGCAACCTTTCCTGGAATGCGGCCAGCCTACCCTGGGCTCCTCCTTTGGTTGTGGACGGCAGCTGCTGGCGTCAATCCTGGGCTCCTCTTCAAGTGGTGAGCCTGCACCGGTACGGGTCCCTTGCGAGGCCTGGCCGACGATCGCGGGGGCGCCAGCCCCCAGCCCCCTGCCAAGAGGGGGCGTACCGCTTCGGGCCCCGTCGACGGCGCCAGTGACGGGGGACGACATCAACAGCGTGCTCAAGCTCGCACGCGAATGAAGCGTCATCCGCTGCGAGTTCTTCCAAAAGGCGATGGACACGATGGGCGAGCTTGGTTGTAACGCCCCGGATTCGATGCGCTAGGTGTCCGCCAGTTATTCGTCGTCATTGCCATGTCATTTGCTTGGGTGTTGCATTTTGCCATGTCATCATCTGCATTTCATCTGCATGTTTTTCGAAACTTGCATCCGTTCAGGTTCTCCCGATTCTCTCCGTTGTCTGTTCGGAGTCCGGACCTCTCGCGCGCGCCCGTTGCCCCTCTTAGACCTTGTTTTCATGTGCGGGTGTTAAACTTTCTCCCCGAGTTTTTCCAAGTGGCCTTGGTATAGCACCGGTAGACCGCGTGTCAAGTTTCGTGCCATTTGGAGGTCGTTTGATACTCCAACGGTTAACCGGGTAACCGCAAAGGCCTCTTTTGTTTGCATCCCAACAGCCTTCTAAACTGGCCCAAAACCCATCCAAACTCCCTCCATGCTCTCGGTCGTTCGATCACGATCGTGTGGGCGAAAACCGTGCCTCATTTGGAGTCTCCTAGCTCCCTCTACCTATAAATATGTGCCCCTCCCCGAATTTTCGCGCAGTCCAACCCTAGCCCCGCTCCTCCGTGCCACCGGACAAGTCCGCCGCTGTCCGGACTCGTCCGCCGCCCCGCAGCCACGTCGCCCGGCCAATCTTAGGGCGCCACGTCAGCTCCGCCGCCGTCCGCACCCAATCCCACGCCGCCGCCTCACCAGCGCCGTCCTCCTACCGCGCCAGGCCCGCGGGTCCTAGATCCGGCCCGCGCGAGCCCGCGCACCGCCGCCGCCTTGTTCCCGCGCCCCGCACCCTCGTCCGCTGCCTGCCGCATCCTCCGCGTCGCGCGTCGCCGCAACCCCGCCAGGTGCTGCGCCCCGCTGCCCTAGGTCGCCGTGCTCCGCCGCTGCCGACAGGGTGGATCCGCCCGTCCCTGCCGCCCCTGGCCTCCCCTCGCCATCGCCATGGCGCTGCACTGTCGTAGTCTCCTGCTCGAGCGGGTGCTCGAGGAGAACGACGATGCCTCCGCCTGTCGCCCCGCGTGGGCCCGATCCCGCGCCGGCCCAGCAGCCCACCGCGGCCTCGTCCTCGCTGCCCGCCAAGCGCCTCCTCTGCAACCTGGGCCAGGCTCGTGGTGAGATGACCTTTTTTCCCCGCCCTGTGCGCCGTTTAGCTAATCGACGCTCACATGTTTTTCCCTGGAAAAAACGGCCAAGTCATGTAAATTTGCATATTCTGGTGCTAACTTTGACCTGTCATAACTTGATGCATACTAATCCATTTCGTGCGTGTAATATGTCAAAATGTTCGCTGTGAGATGCTCTACATTTCATTCCATTGCATCATGTTCATTTGAGTCCATATTGATGCCCGAATCATTGTTGCAAGAGTGCTATACGATGTTGTATGTTGTCTGTTAACCGAACATGTTCATTTGTCATTTTTGCCATGTTTGATGTGTGCATCCTATGAGGTTGATGTCTACATGTGTTTTGTGCTACATCATGCCATATTTACAGCGGTATATGCCATGTATTTTTGTGGTCAATTTGGTGACTAGAACAAGCATGCAAACTAGGCTTCGTGATGTTGCTGATTTCAGTCCCTTTCTGCTGTTATTTTTATGCCATGTAAACTTGATGCTACAGAGAGATACAAGCATATTTTGAGGTACTTCAGTAAGGATGATTTGAACATATGGTTATTCTCTATCCATTAATGCCCCTGTTTGCAATTATTGAGTAGTCTAGCATGTCATTGTGTTGCTCTACTTTTGCTATAAAATGTTTCCTGGCAGATTGTTTACATGTTATTCAATTTTGCCAAAGTTGTTGTAGTTGGTCCTTGCATGTTAAGAACTTGTTCTTGCCTTGGTTAGTTTCATAAACATGTCTTCTTGCTGATGCTATGTTTATCTTGTCAAGCAATGACTTGTGGTGAGTGAATCGAGCTTATGAAGTAGTGTACTTGCAGTTGCTGTTTTGCTAGGATGAATCTGTTATTTTGTGATGCTATGTAAACCTGCTGCTACAAGTCATTCTATGCATAATCTGAAGATGTTCACTAAGGATGTTTTGTTATACATGTTATGCTCTATCCATCCATGCCCCTGGTTGCATTTATAGCCTGTTGTAGCTTGTTGTAATCTTGCTCCAAAGTTGTTAAATATTGTTGCTGTTAGCCTGTTAACATTAAGTTCAATGTTGCCATGACTGTTGCTAGTGATCCATGTACCCTATGAACTTGTTCTTGCCATTCTTAGCTTCATAAACATGTCTTACTACTGTTGGTTTCCTTGCCATGCCATGTATTGCTCTATGGTGAGTGGTTCAAGCTCACCAACATGCCTACTTATCGTTGTTCCTGTCATGTTTGAATCTGTCATATAACTTGCCATGTTTATGTGGGTGCCATCATATCTTCTGATCCTTTTTGGATCATGGTTAGTAAAGGACTTATGTTCTATGGGTTTAGTAGATTCATGACATGCCTTTGTTTTCCATGATAAGTTCCTGTAGCATGTTGTTTGATAGCTCTAAACATTGCAACCTGATGTTATTTCTGCAAAGTCTAAAACTGTTACTATTTGCAATCTTGCCATGTGTGTTCGAGCATGTTCTAGTGATTTCAGGAGATAGCTCAGTGTTCATGTTTTGTTATGCTTTACCTGTACATCATGCCCATGCCTTTTGTTTTCACATTGAGATGTTGTAGCATATTGTTTTGATGCTTGCAATATGCCTAGTTGCTGTTTTGGACAGATTGTTGCTATAAGTTGTTTCATGTGTGCGTGTTGAACCGTTGCTCCGTTTTGAGTATGCTCTATATGAAACTTGCTTGATTTTGCATGTAGCTTTATATTATCATGTTGAATCCCTGTTTTGAGGTGTTTGCTTGATGTTTGTATGCATTTTGCATCTGTGCCATGTTTAACTTGATTTGCTCATATCTTCTAGGCCGTAGCCCCGAACTAAATAAACTTTATATGTAACTTGACTAGAATCTCGTGTAGATCATCTTGTTGCATCTTAACTTGCTGTTTAACAACTTGAATATAAGGTTTATTCAGATCTGGACCAATTTGGAAATTTGCATATGAGGACTGACCAGAATTGTTATATGTTGTTCCCGGCCTCATTTGAACTTGCCTTGATGTGTTGTTCTTGTTTGCATCATCTCTTGCCATGAGTAGCTTCATGTAGTCTTGTCATGCATCATGCTTGTTTGTGCATCATGCCTTGTTCATGTGTGGTGTGTTTACTATGTTGTGTGATTCTTCTCGATAGTTCCCGTTTCATTGCGATCATGAGGATTCGTTTGTCTACGCTTGGTTCGTATTCGTGGCTTCATCTTCTTCATGGACTCGTTCTTCTTCCTAGCGGGATTTCAGGCAAGATGACTGCTACCCTGGATCTCACTACTATCATTGCTATGCTAGTTACTTCATTCTATCGCTATGCTGCATTACCTATCTTTTGCTTATCAAGCCTCCCAAATTGCCATGAACCTCTAACCTTTGACACCCTTCCTAGCAAACCATTGCTTGGCTATGTTACCGCGTTGCTCAGCCCCTCTTATAGCGTTGTTAGTTGCAGGTGAAGTTGAAGATTGCCCCATGGTGGACAAGATTATGTTGGGATATCACAATATCTCTTATATTATTAATGCATCTATATACTTGGTAAAGGGTGGAAGGCTCGGCCTTATGCCTGGTGTTTTGTTCCACTCTTGCCGCCCTAGTTTCCGTCATACCGGTGTTATGTTCCCGGATTTTGCGTTCCTTACGCGGTTGGGTGATTTATGGGACCCCCTTGACAGTTCGCTTTGAATAAAACTCCTCCAGCAAGGCCCAACATTGATTTTACCATTTGCCTCACCACCACCTATATTTCCCTTGGGAGTAATTAACCCAAGGGTCATCTTTATTATAGCTCCCCCCCCCCCGGGCCAATGCTTGTGTAAGTGTTGGTCCGAACTAGAGCCCTTTGCAGCGCCCCCTCAGGGAAACTTGAGGTCTGGTTTTAGTTGTACAGATTGCTCATCCGGTGTTGCCTTGAGAACGAGATATGTGCAGCTCCTATCAGGATTTTCGGCGCATCGGGCGGTCTTGCTGGTCTTGATTTACCATTGTCGAAAGGTCTTGTAAACCGGTATTCCGAGTCTGACCGGGTCTTCCTGGGAGAAGGTATATCCTTCATTGATCGTGAGGGGCTAAGTTGGGACACCCCTGCAGGGTATAAACTTTCGAAAGCCATGCCCGCGATTATGGGCAGATGGGAATTTGTTAATGTCCGGTTGTAGATAACTTGACACCAGATCCGAATTAAAAGGCATCAACCGTGTGTGTAGCCGTGATGGTCTCTTTTCAGCGGAGTCCGGGAAGTGGACACGGTTTTGGGTTATGTTTGACGTAAGTAGGAGTTCAGGATCACTTCTTGATCATTGCTAGTTTCACAACTGTTCTGCTTGCTCTCTTCTCGCTCTTATTTGCGTATGTTAGCCACCATATATGCTTAGTCGCTGCTGCAGCGTCACCACTTTACCCCTTCCTTTGCCTTTAAGCTTTGCTAGTCTTGATACCCATGGTAATGGGATTGCTGAGTCCTCATGGCTCATAGATTACCACAACAACAGTTGCAGGTACAGGTAATGCGATGATCATGACGCGAGAGCGATGTTTGCTTGTTTTGGAGTTCTTCTTCTGCTTCTTCCTCGATCAGGGGATAGGTTCCAGGTCGGCAGCCTGGGCTAGCAAGGTGGATATCGTTTGAGTTTCTGTTTATGTTTCATCCATAGCCAGATGATGCTCTTATGTATTGTGATGTTGTATTCGTGAGGCATTGTATGTCTTATGTATGTATCCCTACCTATTATGTAATTTTGATGTAATGATATCCACCTTGCAAAAGCGTTTCAATATGCGGGTCTATCCTTGGTGGGACTTTCGAGTTCCTTTTGGATAGGGTCGCATATTGGGCGTGACATTGGTGGAGAGCTTGCGGATGTAGACGCGTGCCTTGAAGCCGAGGGCCTGCGGCAGATCGACGAACGACGTAAACTGAAGGTGGCCATCAACCTCGCGCGCCACCAGCGCGAGCTTGACAACTCGAAGGCCGACGCGTCCCTTGAGACCTCGCGAGAGGCCTGGTCCCGAGCTTTGGCGGAGGCCCGGGAACCAGATCATCGTCGCGAGATTGCACAGAAGCGCGGGTGGGAGCTCCAAGCCTAGAGCGCCTCCTTGGAGCAGTAGGTGGAGTTGCGCCAAGCCGCCCTTGCATCGCTGAGGGGGACACTTGTCGAGGAGGAGGATCTCCGGAAGCGTGAGGAAGCGCTGACGCTGAAGGCCGCCGAGCGCATTCTTGATCTTGAGCGGTTGGAGATGAGGGAGCGCTAAGTTACCCAAGCCCGGGTCCACGAGGAAGTCGACCACCGCGTGGCCAAGGCTCGTGCAGATCTTGCGAGCAGGTATGACCTGAAGCTGAAGCTGGTTGAAGCCGAGGTTGCAGGCAGGACTGCCGCCCTCAAGTCCAGGCTGACAGACGCAGAATGGCGCGCGGAGGCTACCGTGGCTGCCCTGGTCTCGGCGCAGGCCGCGCCGGCCTCTGCCCGTGCCAAGCTGCTTCCTCTTTAGTAGCGGGTTGCCGACGCCGAGTCCGTCATGCAGCAAAATAGGGAGGAAATGCTTCAACGACGGATGTTGGAGCACGTGCACGACCCCATGCTCCAGGATCTTAGGAACTGGGCCAACACAGCCCTTGGCAACATTTGTAATGAGAATGCCCCGCATCTCCATGCGACCAATTATGCCAGTCATATCTGCTTCTTTACCGACGTCGTGACGCGCCTAGAGAACCGCTCCGAGAGAGCTCACCAGCTTTTTGAGGAGAGGAGCCGCAGGCTGGTCGGGCGTGCATTTTCCCGCATCTTCAGCCATCTTCAGAACACCAATCCCGACTTCGACTTTGACGCTGCCATCGCCCCGATGCCCGAGGCCATCCGAAGCAACCTGGCCCAATGGTTGGAGGACAACGTGGATGCGCTTGTCAAGGCCTTTGCGTCCGATAACGACGGGGTGGTAGTCGCGGCGGACGAAGGCGACATGGTCGATGATGATGATGGTGGCGCCGGCGATGGTGTTGGCAATGCCAGTGACAGCGAGAGCAACACCAGCGATGCATCTGGAGGCGACCCGGAGGATGCGGTGAGCGATATGTCTGACTGATCCCATGTGTCTCTGTTGTTTATCCTGCATACAGAAGCTCGGGCGTGGCCCCAAAGGTTGTAAGAGCATTTTGGGAGGTGATGCCCCTCATGTAAAAAGATTGCCGTTTTTATGCCTTCAGGGCCAAGCTGAATATATACTTCTATGATCCTACGGGTTCTGCGGCGAGCTTGCCATTGTAGTTTACCATTAGCCAGGACAGGTCCTGAACCAGCTCGTGAGGTCGTGAGCTTCCGAGGATCCTCTGAGGGACCTGCCGACCCAGTCGAGAAGGCCTCACGAGAGCAAGTGCCGGCCGTAGTATGGCACGTGCGCAGTGTGCGTGCGCTTCTCCCAGCCGCGCCCGCGAGGGGCTCGCGAGGGGGAGGCAGCCGGTGCGAACTCCAAATTAAGGCAGGAACCAGAATGCAAGAAATCACACGAACGTGAAAAGTCACACTCCCCGCACACATAAACGAAAATTCAACTCCAACTTAAATCTGAAGCAAGGAAGCACGACTACAGAAAGGGAGTCAAAAAAGCAAATGGTCGCATCCAGCACCTAGTCTAGTCTTCGACGTCTTCTCACCAGCACGGAGCTAAGTGCTTCCACTAGGCGTGGGAGGGAGTCCACGGGGCCCAAGCGCGGCACTCCGGAGACTCCGGGGCGTGTACAGCCCCACTCATTATTACGTGAGAGTGTCACAGGAGGCGAGCTTCACAGGCACTGGGCCTTCTTCACAGGCACCGGGCCTTGCTTCATATCGACGGATGAGGGCCCTGCCTTGTGCCACCCTCGACTACCATTGGCAGCAACCGGAAACCAGGACGACGCCAAAGGGGCAAAGGGGACGCCAGCGGCGCCCTCGGCGACCACGGGTCCTCTATCGGGGGTAGTCTTTGCAGCACCTCCCCGGCAGAGGGCCTACCTCTGGGGGACCCCTTGCTCCGTGCACCGTGGGGAGGGGCCTGGCTCCCGGCCCCTATCCTGCAGCACCCAATGCACTCCTCCTAGTGGAAGGGGGCTGCTGTGCCGGGGCAGCCACCTGCTGCTGCTACCTGACCCTCGTGTGACCCATGGTTAGCATAAGCTTGCTCCCGAGGAATTAGCTGTACCTGGTAACTCCTGCTGTCTACGTGGTTGGTGAGGCTCCCTTGAGGCTCCTGGAAAGGCTCGGCCTCTCGCGTCTCTTCTTCCTAGCCTAGCCCAAGGAACGAGCCAGGGTCGTCTTCCAGCGCGTACTCCCGATCTACCATGCGGGGCACGTAAGCCTCCGAAGCTACCGCCTCGAAGACTTTGCCGTAGTGCCCCACACTCCATGTGGCCTGGCCTAGCACGCCGTCTTGAGGATGGTAGGGCTGCGGCCCGCCTGGGCCGCAGGCGACAACGCTCATACCCTCACTCACCGAAACTGGTGCGGGTGCGACCCGACATCCGGTGCCGATGGTTGAGCTGGTGTCAATGAAGCCTTGTGGCGTGCCTGGGGGTGCGCGGGCGCGGAGAGGTCCGCCGTGTGGTCCGGCCGAGACCCAGGGTGAAAGCTGGAAGCAGAAAGGCATTGCCCCCGAGGCCGCGACATCCAGGAGCTTAGCAACGCGTTCCAACAACGCACCCCGACCGCTCTCCATCAACCTGCACCGCAGCAGCTCCTGAGCCACGGTGAGCACGACTCTCATGTTTGCTTGTTCCCGTCGGGTGTGCAGCGCCATAGCCGCGGATTGGCTTGAGGCTCTTGCAGCTGCCCGCACCTGCTGCGAGTAAGGGCGGGCGGTGTGTGACCGCGCCGCCCATGCCCTGCAGCGTTCTGCGGCGCATGAGCCGCCTGGGGCACGTGTTGAGGTCTTCTGGGGCAGGCGGCATGGCCCGGGCAGGCTAGGCCGCCCAGCGGTCGGCGCTGGTCATCGGATCGCCAGACATGGACGCAACGAAGCGATGGGACGCGAATGAGAGGAAGGAAGACTTCGGCGCACCCCCTACCTGGAGCGCCAAATGTCTGATTTCGGGTTCCGGCAAAACCCTTGAGGTTCGAACACTGGGTGCGCACAAAGATTTCCCCCTACCGAATCTCGCTCTCAGCCTCGCCGTGATCCCCAAGCTTAGATTGATGAATTCACAGAATAAGAGACACAAGATTTATACAGGTTCGGGCCACTGATGTGGTGTAATACGCTACTCCTGTGTGGTGGTGGTGGATTGCCTCTTGGGATGATGATGAACAGTACAAGGGAAGAACAGCCTCCCGAGGAGAGGTGTTCTTGAGCTGGTGTGGTTTGCTCGGGGAGGAATTGATCCGTCCCTTGTACTGTGGTGGCTAGCCCTATTTATAGAGGCCATGGTCCTCTTCCCAAATATTGAGCGGGAAGGGATCCAACAATGGCCAATTTGAAAGGGGACAACTAGTACAAGCTATCCTAACTAAAGGTGGTCTTCGCCTCTCAAAGGCGCTGATGGTGATGCTGTCTTGGGCTCCATGGTGACCTCCGTCCTGCCGTACTACTAGTCTTGGTCTCGTTGCACCGATATGGAAACCTTTGCCTAATGCCTCGGTACTCCGCGCCTGCGCTTGCCCCCTTAGCACCAAAGGGGAAACGAGGACACTGCGCGCGCTAGCGCCCGCCTGGCCTTGGTCGTCATGGCTTGCGTCATAGGAACCTCGTGAGGTACCCTTTGCCTTGATCTTTCCGTCTCCTCGCGAGCCTGCCTGGTGAAGCCGCTCCTAAGGAGGCCTTGTGTCGTCTGCCCCGCGAGGCTTGGCCCCTCGCGAGGGTCTTGAGTATTTGGGTGATGAAGATGGGCCATACCGGGCCACTGGTGGAGCCACGCTGCGGGCCGCAGGTAGGCAAGTCTGGGGACCCCCGTTACCAAAACGCCGACAATCACCGCTCACACCACGAACTCGCGCAAGCTATCCTCGACGTGGGTCCGAGGTGCGGACGGCAGGGCAATGGCGGACCTGCCATCTCCTTGAGGCACCGCTCGACGACGCGCTCCTTATTCTTGCGCCCGGGCGTACAAGGGGAGGGGGAAGCCAGGCGGAGGCCTCGATTGCTAGGGCCTGACCACCTCTTGCCTCGCGCCAGCGTCATCATGGAGGTGAAATCGCTTCTTCGGTGGGAGCGGGTCCGGCACCTCCTTAGGAGTCTTCCCTTTATCTGCCGCAGAAAACCTCCTGATCGGCGCCATGGGAGAAAGGCGGAGAAGAAAGAAGCGAGCGGGAGCAAGACGAAAGAGAAATGAGCAGGGGCTCCACCCGCTCGCACGTTTATATCCAGGAGAAGGTAAATCATCAGCTTCCCATGATTTCTAGTAATGATGACCCTTTCTGCATGCAGCATGCAGTTGTCACGTCGAGCAGTTGCCGAGGCAGCATGGGGAAATGGAGCCGCCCATGTCCAATCAATCGCCATGCGTCATCAAGGCCGCAAGTGGTTAGGGCCCACGGTGCTCCTCCCTTGACCCTTAGCTTCACCTGGAAGCCAAGTCCGAGCCCACCTTGGGCCCGGGGGCTACTGTCGGCGTCCTGGACCTGGGGGTATCCAGTCCTGGCTGCCTGCGGCCCACCACGTGGCTCCATCGAGGGCCTGGTATGGCCCAGCTTCAACATCAACGCCACAAGACCCTCGCAAGGGGCCAAGCCTCGCGAGGCGGACGATGCCAAGACCCCCGAAGGAGCTGGCCTCCTCAGGAGGGCTCCTGAGGGGCGGAGAGATCTATGCAGCTACCTCATGAGGCTCAACTGACGTGAGCCATGACGACCAAGGTCAGGTGGGCGCCAGGCGGCTGCAGAGCGCATGTTTCCTCTTTGGTGCAAGGGAGGGAATCCACAGGCGTGGAGTCCTGAGGAATCAGCCAAAGGATTCCATTCTGGTGCAACGAGACCAAGACCGCCAGGATGGCAAGACAGAGGTCATCACTAAGCCCACCGCAGCGTCACGACCAGAGGCTTTTCGCAAGCGAAGACTACTTTTGTCAGGATATACTGCACTACTTGTCCCCTTTCAAATCCCGCTATTGTGGAGTCCCTTCCCGCTCATATTTGGGAAGAGGACCATGGCGGCTATATATAGGACTTAGCCATTACCAGAGAAGGGGAGGAGTACTGAAACCAGAACAACTAGAACACCACACCAGCTCAAGAACACCTCACCTCCTGAGGCTTGTTCATCCTTTGTAACCAGTTCATCCATAGCCCCTCGAGGCAATCCACCACACCACACTAGAGTAGGGTATTACACCACAACGGTGGCCTGAACTAGTATAAATCTCTGTGTCTTTGTGTCTCTGTGGGCTCTTCGCGCTAGGCTAGGAGGATCGCGAGTAGGCAGGTTGGGCAGGTTGAGATCTCTGCACACACCCCAGTGTTCGAACCTCTCACGGGTTGCCGGATCCCGAAATCCGACAGAATCTTCATTGAATTTCTTCACTACTACTTCTGTTTCTACCTTGGCCAATTTTCTTTGTCGTTTGGACCACTCCTTGGGAAATTCCTCACCTCTTCTGATGCTTGTGTAATCAGCTTCTTGGCCTAGAGCCAATGGAGGTCTTGTGCATTGATGATTGACAGCGAATTTCTTCATGTACTTGGGAGTGACATAACAATATTCCCTCCATTCTCTTGCCCATATATGTTCAATCCACTTAATGCGCACCTTGCGCTGATTTTTGTTCTCCTTGCCATGCTGGGCTTCATCAGGTGCAATATTCTTCATATATTTCATCAAGGATTTTGAAAGTAGTGTTTATTTCAGGCCTTTTCCTCCCTTTTGAGGACGCTTACCATCAGCCATTTTCTTCACCTGAGGGTTTTGAACAATTGAAGTCTCTGAAGAGGTATGCAATTTTTCTCCGAGGAACGCTGCAAATGAGTTAAGTTGATGAGAAACTAGTGATTCAGCAGCAGACATGTGTACCTGTGAATAGAGTATAGGTGCCAAGAATTTGGAGAGGTCATATGCGTTCTCAGAGTTTTGTTTTAAACGAAATCAACTTTGAGGAATTTGACCAGAGGAGTCTTGAGGAATTTCACTAAGAGTTCTTGTCTTAGGTTCGAGAGCTATATAGATTGAAAGTCCACACAATTGAGGAATCTTGAAGAAAAACACATCTTAGGGAAACAAATCAAGAACAAAAGCAACTTTGCTGTTTAAGGATATGGAAGTTGAAGAATAAACACCTTTTGAAGATTTTGTGGAAATCATCAGAATCAACAAGGGCACTAATAATAGATTTTATTTACCCTTGACGAAGAACATGACAGACTGAGAGGTGAACTCTAGAAGTTCGTCTGTTCAGATCTTCCACACCCTAACTTGGTCGAGGAAGACAACTACGACGGTGGCGGAGGTGAAGATTTCCGCTGTCGGCGTGAGTATGACGACGACGAAGTCGAGGCAGTGAAGCTCTTCCTCATCGGTGACGATGGAGTGTAGCGGCGATGCTAGGTCAGAGAGATCGAGTGAGGAGAGAGATCGAGCAGAGTAAATGAGCTCAAAGGAGGGCCAGAAGTATTTATAGCGGAAGTGAAAAACCGCTCGTCCGAGGAAATTGGACGAACGTGTCGCTAACCCTTGCTACATGTGTCACCCACTTACTGAGAGGTGGAGATCATGTTAGATCATGGGTGAATAGATTAATCCTGTCGTGGGATGCAGAAGAATTTGAGCGGCAAAAGCCGAAGAATTAGAATTGAAAATTTTAATGTTTCGTTCGCAAATTCTTCAACTGTCAAGGACACAGTGAAGATTTTGAACGGGTTTCAAATAGAACGCACATGAAGAACTTGTGAGCTGACTGGGTTGAGTTTAGCATAGAGGGGGAACGGGTCCGATTACATTCACTTAGATGAAAAATCAACTTGAATAATTAGCTATAAGTGAATGTTGTAGAGGACATGAAAAACTCAAATACATACGTAGCAATGAAGAACACAGTCAAAAAGACTGAGGAAATTTCTTTGAAGAATTTCAAAATTCGAGGAAATTGCAAAAACTAAAATTGAAGATTTTCAACATTGGTTGGTGGCGTAACCCACCGTATAAAAATGGTGATTTTAGACACCGCGTACAATTGTCTTAGGGTTCTGAGAATCAAATTCTTCATTAATTTCTTCACACTTAGAGGGGTATTCTTCATCGATTTAAGAAAAACATTACTTCGTGTGTCGCACATCTAAGTCATCAATTTTAAATGCATTAGTGTTAGATGTGTGTCCTTTTCAAAGGAAATTCAAAGATTCTAAGATATTTAGCTCACACTGCAACTTGCTAAATGTCTTCTCATCCAAGGGCTTCGTGAAGATATCCACCAGCTGATCTTCAGTCTTCACATGGTCGATGGAGATCTCGCCCATCAACACATTATCACAAAGAAAATGATGATGAATCTGGATGTGCTTTGTCTTCGAGTGGTGAACTGGGTTGTGAGCAATCTTGATAGAACTCTTGTTGTCGCAGTAGAGTGGCACATTCTTTACATTGATGCCATAGTCCTTGAGGGTTTGCTACATCTATAGCAATTGATAACAGCAAGAGCCAGTAGCAATGTACTCAGCTTCAGCAGTAGAGAGTGATACGCAGTTCTGCTTCTCCGAGGACCAACATACCAAGGATCGTCCGAGGAAATGACATGTGCTTGAGGTTGACTTGTGATCCACCCGATCACCAGCATATTCAGAGTCAGAATATCCAATGAGATCAAAATCCAAGCCCCTGGGATACCATAATCCAAGTGTTGGAGTGTGAGCTAGATATCGAAGAATATGCTTCACAGCCTTATGGTGTGATTCCTTCAGTGTAGCTTGAAATCGGGCACACATGCAAACACTAAGCATAATATCCGGTCTGGATGCACACAGATACAATAATGAGCCAGTCAGGGAACATTATACCTTTTGATCGAAGTCTTTACCATTTTCATCGGTGCATAGATGGCCATTTGTGGGCATAGGGATTTTGACGCCTTTGCAATCTTGCATGCCGAATTTCCTCAACACATCCTTGAGGTATTTTTCCTGGGATATGAATATGCCATTGTGTTGTTGACGAATTTGAAGACCTAAGAAGAATTTCAACTCTCCCACCATAGACATTTGATATTCCTCACTCATCATATAGGCAAATTCGTCACTGTAATGTTGGTTAGTACATCCAAAGATAATATCATCAACATATATTTGGCACATGAATAATTCATCATCATATGCTTTGGTGAAAGAAGTGGGGTCAAGTGAACCGGGTTTGAAGCCTTTCTTCATGAGGAATTCCTTCAATGTATCATACCATGCCCGAGGTGCTTGCTTGAGGCCATAGAGGGCCTTGTTGAGTCTGAAGACATGGTCTCGAAGTTTTGGATCCTCAAAACCTGGTGGTTGAGAAACATATACTTCTTCCTCAAGCTTAGCATTGAGGAATGCACTTTTCACATCCATTTGATATAAGGTGCTATTATGATGGTTAGCATAAGCAAGCAATATGAGAATAGCCTCAAGTCTAGCAATAGGTGCAAAAGTTTCATCAAAATCAATTCCTTCAACCTGTGTGTAGCCTTGAGTTACAAGATGAGCCTTATTCCTCACCACAAGGCCATTTTCATCTTGCTTGTTGCGGTAGATCCATTTTGTGCTGATGATATTGTGCTTGCATGGGTCTGGTCGCTTGACAAGGTCCCACACTTCGTTGAGCTCGAATTGATGCAATTCATCTTGCATAGCTTGAATCCACTCAGGCTCCAGAAATGCTTCATCAACTTTGGTCGGCTCTGTGATAGAGACAAATGCAAAATGCCCACAAAAGTTAGACAAATGTGAAGCTTTTGAGTGCATGAGAGGACCTGGTACATTGATGTCATTGATGATTCTCCCAATCTGCACTTCATTTGCAACACGCGGATGAGAAGGTTGATGACTTTGATTTGGCACAACATTTTCTTCAGGGTCATTTTCTTCAGTAGTACCAGCATGATTTTCTTCACGTTCTAGAATGACTTGTTCAGCAGATTCTTCGGTAGGGATGACAACCTCAGTAGCCTTGAACTTGATAGATTCCTCAGGTGACATTTCATTTAGCACAGGAGATAGGTGCTCTCTTTGCGAGCCGTTAGTTTCGAACAGCACATCTACAGTTTCAACAACCTTTGTGATGATAGGTGTCGAAGACTCTGTAGGTGTGCGAGTCCTTTCCGTAACCAAGCATAAAACCCTCATGTGCTTTCGGTGCAAATTTAGAATTGTGATGAGGATCTCTAATCTAGCATTTAGCATCGAAGACTTTGAAATATCCTACATTGGGTTTCTTGTTAGTGAGGAGTTCATATGAGGTCTTTTTGAACAATTCTTGACGATATACCCTGTTGATGATGTGGCATGCAGTATCAATAGCATCAGGCCAGAAACGAGGTGGAGTCTTGTATTCATCAAGCATAGTGCAGGCCTTCTCAACAACAGTCATGTTCTTGCACTCCACGACGCCATTCTGCTGAGGAGTATAAGGAGCAGATAACTTGTGAGTAATACCAAGTTCATCAAGATAGTCATCAAGACTAGTATTCTCGAACTCAGTCCCATTATCACTCCTGACGTGCTTGATCTTCACATCGAAGTTCATAGATGCTCTTGAGGAAAATCGTTTGAAGACTTCCTGAAGTTCAGTTTTGTAAGCGATGATATGCACCCATGTGTAACTTACGAACCCGTATACTTCATCAGCGAAGAATATAACATCAATTTCATCAAATTGAATTTCATCAACAGTATAATAGATATAGCAATATGAGGACGTGAGAATGAGTAATTCATTTCTTCATGATTAGCTTGCGTCTATTCAAGCATATTTAGGTCTCCAGCAAATTCTTCAGACGATTAAGTTCATCTGGAGACCTGACCCTGCATAAGAGATTAGTTCTTTTAATTCACCACCCACATCTGGAGGGTTGGGAAAGAGTTCATCATTTTGCGGGCTCCATATGAGAAAGATGGTGTTAAAGCCAGTGTATTTCATTTCACAGAAGAAGGGTTAGGGTAAGCATATGAATAAGCAGAGAAATTCTTCGAGGACTTATGAACATAATGATTTGAAGAATAATGCATATATTCATAGCCTTTAGACTTTCCCTGCCAAACAAAAGCGTTAACACGATGATGGTCATATGAGGATTTTGATCCATGTGAGGAATTTGATCCAACTGAAGAATTTGGTCCATCAGGTTCATCAACACATTAATGAGGAAATTAAAGGGTTGAGGAAATAAAACCAGTTGGCTTGGTGAAGATAATGATTTGGTAGACCAGTTCCATCTATTGTGACAGTTGTACGTCTAGTTGGAGCGGCTGGGTATTTAAACCTGAGGACACACTGTCCTCACCGTATTCTCCTTCAGATAAACTGACACAGACCTTGCCCAATCACTCATGGTAAGTCTTCAGGTGACTTCCATACTTTCACAGACTTGGTCACTAGGCGATCCACAATTCCTCTTGGATGCTCAAACCATGACGCCTAACCGTCTGGAGGATACACAGTCCTCAAAGGTAACAAGCGTCGGTTCCACACAGGAACAATCTCTTCAGTATGCTCAATCACTTTTGGTTGTAGGCGTTTGGGTTTTGGGTTTTTCCTCACTTGATGATTTTCGCTTAAAGTCCTAGGAGGATGGGATGCTCTCAATGACAAGTGTCGGTTTCTCTCGGAGTAGCTAACCAGGTAGTGGTTGTATGGGGCGGCTATTTATTTCCTAGGGAGCAACCCGTCATGATAAGACATAAATAGCCTTCAATGATATGACCGTTAGGTGGGTAGATATTTTGGGACAGCTGGCGTGTAGCACCGCAACGGTCGGATATTTGAGAATCAAATTCCTCAGGGATATCATGATCCTCACTCTGTAGGCAATCTGCACTGGCGAATTCCTAACTCCTCAGTCAGAACAAATTCCTCAGAGACCAGAAGATCTTCATCTCTGTCACTGAAGAAATTGACTGAATTGATATGAGATTTCCAATGGCTTCAGTCGAAAGAATTGGCTAGGTGTAGGATTTTTGAGTTGAGCATCACTTGGAAAGTGTTACCTTAATATTACCTCAACCCCCTTTAACAGTACGGTGTTTCCTATGACTCAAGAAAGAGAAAATGAAGCAATGAAACAAAACCTTCATGCTTCATAATCCTCGCATGAATATCCAAGTCTTCAAGGTCACACCAATTTCTTGACTTTCAAAATCTTGAAGAGAACCAAAGTCTTCAGCTGAAGACATACATTTTTAGGGGTCAACTTTCATCGTAAATATCAAACTCCTCATCAACTTATAAAGCATGTGTACACTCACAAACATATCAGTCCCTTAACCTATAAGTCTTCAATACACCAAAATCACCAGGGGGAACTAGATGCACTTACATTAGTTTGCTCATGTCTGTGCAAAACTTGATCAAGGTTACTTAAGCAATCTTCGAAAGAAGATCCACATACAGAAAAATCATCCATGAAAACCTCAACAATCTTTTCACAAAAATTAGAGAATATTACATTCTTACATCTTCGAAAGCTAGCATGTGCATTGCATAAGCCAAAAGGCATATGTCTATAAGCATAAGTTCCAAAAGGGCAAGTAAAAGTGGTTTTCTCTTGATCAGGTAGTGAAACAGGTATTTGAGAAAAGCCAGAATATCCATCAAGGAAGCAAAAGTGTGTGTGCTTGGACAGTATTTCTAACATTTGATCAATATAAGGCAAAGGCACTACAAAAAAAGACACATCCGTGACATTTTGGGCCGAACGAATTTTTTTCTGTCATACATATGACACTTCTATGACGATAATTGTGACAAAACCCGGTATCATCATAGATGTGGTGGGCTCCTACTTCTATGACAAAAAATCATGACAGAAAATGGGCTTTTCGTCATGGGCAGGCCGGAGACGTAGCTGCATGACATTCTTTGGGCCGTCCATGACGGAAAAAACCATGGTAGAAGCGAGGGGGATGAAAATTTCGGGGAGTTCCCGGTTACGGTGGGAGGTCGGGGGCCGAGCGATGCGCGTTTCTCTCATACACGTACACAAGTGTGCACGAGGCATTGGCTCTAACTGAACCCGAGCGAGGCGTTGGGCTCTAACTGAACCCGAGCGATTGCACTGCAGGCTACGCGCTACTGAACCCGAGCGATCGATCGATGGCTGTTAACTGAACCCGATCGAGCGATTCCTTCGCTACTCCTGCTAACTGAAGCCGATCGATGCTGCCTCTGGGATGAACAGTGAGTGTTGCGGGGGGGGGGGGTGGTTTGGATGAATAGTGAGTGATGGCGTTGCCTCTGGATGAACAGGACCCCGTGGTGTGGTGGAGGGCTAGATGAACAGTAGACGGTGGAGGGGTGCCCGTGGAGGGGTGGTTGAACAGGCCCCCGTGGTGTGGAGGGCTGGATGAACAGTAGACGGTGGACGGGTTCCCTTGGAGGGGTGGTTGAACAGTAGCCGGTGGAGTAGTGTGCGGTGGAGGCTGGATGAACAGGAGCCCATGGAGGTTGGAGGAGGTCGACGGTAGCCCGTGGAGGCTGGAGGTGGTCGACAGTGGAGATGAACAGTATCCGGTGGAGTTCCGTTTTGCGGTACACCACACCCCTCCCGATGAAGAGGACCCCAGTTTCGACAGTAGCGCTCCAACACAAGTCTGGTTCGTCCGTTTTGCAGTACTCCACACCCCTCCCGATCAACAGGACCCCCGTTTCGACCATAGGAGGTCTGTTTCCTCCGTTTTGTGGTACGCCACACCCCTCCCGATCAACAGGACCCCCATTTCAACCGTAGGAGGTCCGTTTCCCTAGTTTTGCGGTACGCCACACCCCTCCCGATCAACAGGACCCCGTTCCGAACCTAGGAGGTCAGTTTCCTCCGTTCTGCGGTACGCCAGGCCTCATTTCCATCGCCTGTTCCGTCCAAGCCCTCCCGATGAACACGACCACGTATTCCATTCTGACCCAGCCGGTTGGCTCCCATGCGTTCCGTTGCCCCCAATGAATACAACGCATTCCGCTGCCTCCCCATGAACACGACACATTCCGTTGCCTCCCCATGAACACGACGCATTTTGTTTCCTCCCCATGAACACGAGCCCTCGCCGTACGTATGCACGAGTAGGCGTTCGAGACCCCGCCCATATGTACACATACGTGGCCGTATTTTCTTTCCTGCACCCTGGCCGTTGTACGTACGTGTACATGCTACGTGCACGCCTCTACTACGACATGTGCACACCTCTACATCCACCAATATATATGTACGTACACGTTCGCGACCTGATTGACAATGCTACGTACGCTTCGACCAGGTGGGTCCCGACTGTCAAGCACTTCCTTGCGTGCGAAGATGTAGCCGGTGGGTCCCAGCAGTCAGGGGGCGAATCGTTTTTTTTGCCCGGATGCACTTCATTGCATGCGGAGGTGTAGCTGGTGGGTCCCAGCAGTGAGGGGGGCGAATCATTTTTTTTGCCCAGACGCACTTCCTTGCTTGCGAAGATGAACCTGGTGGGTCCCAGCAGTCAGGGGGAAATGTTTTTTCAGCAAAATACAGTGGCCCGTCTGGTGGGTCCTAGCTATCAGGTGGAGGAATCATTATTTTCCTCGTAATAAGGAGGCACTTCCTTGCTGCCACCATGGACCCAGCTGTCAGCCTCTCCACGTACAGTCCACGGCCGATGGAAGCCGTTCCTTGACCGCGTTGACCAGGCCACGCTGAGAGCACCATGGCGGTCGATGACGACAAGGCCTAGGAAGGGGACGACGCGGAGCCGGGGAAGACGCGACAGTGGAAGCCCGCGCGGAGAGGAGTATGAGGGTTCACTGGTTCGGCTGCAGTGTGAGGCTACCATCACCGCAGGGCCTGGCAAGCGGTGGGAATAGTAGGGGCGGTGAGGCCTACCCGGCAGCACAACCGGCCATGGGAGGCTGGAGCATGCGGCACGACCGGCGCTGCTTTGGGAGGCTGGAGCAAGAAGACCAGAGGTTGAAGAAGCACTACGGCCGTTGGATGGACATCGTACGGTCACTGGAGCTAGAATCGTTCATATTGACTAACTTGACAAATCCCTCCATCCCCGTCAACTTAGTTAGCCCACAAGTCATCCTCCCACTATGGTGGGTCCCAGCTAGCATGGGGTATTCATTTTTTGTGCATAATAAGGAGGCACTTCCTTGCGCGCGAAGATATAGCTGGTGGGTCCGACATGTCAGCGGGGGGAACATTTTTTTCACGAAATACAGAGGCCCTTCCGGTGGGTCCCAGCTGTCAGGTGGAGGAATCATTATTTTGCGCATACAGTCCATGGCCGATGGATGTCATTCGTTGACCATGTTGACCAGGCCGCGCCGAGAGCACCATGGTGGTGGACGATGGCAAGGCCTAGGAAGGGAACAACACGGAGCCGGGGAAGACTCGGCAATGGTTGCCCACGCGGTGGGGAGTACGAGGGTTTACTGGTCCGGCTGCCGTCGCCGGAAAATAACATGAGGTGTGCATGAGTAGAGGAATTGCATGGCCAGCAATGAAGTAGGGTGGGGCGATGCGGCCTGTGCGGCAGCACAGCCGGCCAAGGGAGGTGGGAGCAGGCAGTCCCACTAGAGCTGGTTTGGGCAGCTGGAGCAAGAAGATTAGATATTGAAGAAGCAGCACGGCCGGTGGATTAACATCCAGCGGTCACTGCTGCTAGAATCGTTTGTGGACCAAGTTGACAAAGCCAAAGTACACGTCAACCTAGTAGACCCACAAGCTCAGCCTCCAAATCTGTCCCAAACAGCATACAGCCCAAAATTTCTAGCCAGATTCAAATTAATTTTAAATCTAAATATACCCTAATTTAAATTCAATGAAATTTTACCCTCACAAAAACAATGAAATTTAAAATATCAAAATCCAAAAGAAAACAATATTTTGGAACTAATTGCCTGTTTGCTGTATTTTTTCATTTTACAGCCCATTTATTATTACTTATAGCCCATTTCTTATTACTTATAGCCCATTTTCTGGGCAAAATGCATCCCTCCTCGTATTGAAAGATTTCCGGCCCAGTAGGGCGTAGAAAAGCAAGTAGGCCCATGTTAGTTATTCCGCAAAAAACAAAATAGCTGGCTAGCCATTTTTAGAAAGGAAAAAAACAAACTGGGCTGGTCATATGCTAAACATATGAAATGAAAGCCTGGGCTAGACCATGTTGACAACACCGGAGGGCGGCGCCGCGGTGAGCGAACCAAGGCGGAGGACGATGGTGAGGCCTCGGACGGGAACGAACAGGAGCCGGGGAAGATCACAGCCAGCTATGGGAGGAGCGAGCAGGCGGTCCCGTCGGCGCTGGTTTGGCTTTCGCGGCTCGAGGAAGAAGAGACTGAAGAAACGCAACAGACGTTGAATGTCAATCCAACGGTCCAGGTTGGCATAATCGTTTATTGACTAAGCGGACACCAAGTAGCATACTTTTTTATATATAGGAAGAAAACTGCGAGGAAAATGTGTTCGTCTGCCGTCCTCCTCATAGGGAACGTTCGCCACATAAGTGACTAGCACCCTTGGTTTTCAACCGAGAGGTCTTGGGTTCGAGTCCGGGGAACTCTCAATTTTTTACTCCTTCCTTCCTCGCAAAAAAAGGGAAAGAAAATCAAAGACTTGGGAAGGCGTACAGAACAAGCTAGTGTACCAGTAAAGAGACAAGTTTTATAAAAAAGAAAGACGTGCTCCTGTAGCTGGTTCGAATCGAAACCTAGACTATTACTATATATGGTGCTATGCTACTCTACAAGTAATGAAACTGACATATCCAACGTTCGCTTCTCCTCTTCTCTACTTACTCTGCCTAGCATCAGAAGCTCTGGCCGCAGCAACCATGTCCGCTGGCTGCTCGTCCACCTGCTCTTCAGCAGGCAACAACCAGATATGCGCCAAGTCGCCACCCGTACCATCGCCTGTGGGTCTCATCACACCCCCGCCAGCACGCGCACCGCAGCCGATTGCTCATCGCAACCCGCTATCGTCGGTGTGGTGTCGCTGCTGCAAATCACGCAGAGTCATCCGTCGCGTCTCAACCACAATCCGCAACCCTGGCCGAGTCTTCTACAAATGCCCGAATCTTGGAGTAATAATATGTTTAAGTGTTGTTCTGCTGCTTTCAGTTGCTAATTTTTTTAATAGTTTGGTTGATGATCTTCCAATTTGATTTGTGCATAAAAGGGAAGATTCGTGTGATTTGTATTTCTGGGAAGTTGCTGATGTGGGGGAATGCAACTACGCTGACTATTTGGTTAGCCGAGGAATCCCAATACCAGCAGGTTGGGGTGTTGGACAAGTAACTGAAGGAACGACAGAAGAGGAAGATGCAGAGTAGAAGGTTAAAGATGTAGTTCCTCTGATCATGGCCAAGCAACAACTGCTGAACGGCCTTGACAGCAATGAGTAGATGAAAGAGCTTGTGAAGATAATGGGCAAAATCGATGTGCTCTGTAGGATGATTGTCTCTTTATTTGCAGTGTATGTAGCACTCGTGATGTATTCGGTGGCTACGACATGAGCACTTTGCTGAAACTAGTAATGAATGAAACCTGTGTAGCAGGCTAGGCGTAGTGTTGTGAACATCTAATGATTTCTATTAACGGCAATCAGGGGGTATCCCCTTTTGCTCATATAAATAAATAAATAGCAGAGGCCATGTCGGCTCAGCTTTGTTCTCATTCGAAGACATCGAGCAAATTGCAGTCCAACAACAAACTATGTCATCAAATTCAAGTTTCACAGCCAAATATGAGTACAACTAAACAACAATGTCATCATGTTTTAGTTGTCATACAATCACCAAACACAAATCAGCATACATAACAAGTGATGTTCTCACAGCAAAATACTAAACAACATGTTCATCAGGTTTCAGTTGTCATAGCAAACACAATTTCACATAGTAGATAAAAAACGTCTTCTGACAAGCAAATATGACAAAAGCAATGTAATCATCATCCGCAACAGCAGGGTCAACATCTTCGCCATGTGTATCAGTCTGAATCGTAATTCCCCACGGTGTCATCTTCTTCTTCGTCCTCAACGTCCTCGAACGTTGGCTTCTTCTTGATCAACTCTTCTATGTCCATAGCACGACATGCAATCTTTTCGCCGGCGTCATTGACATGATGGTTCTCGAAGATATTAGGAACATATGTGTTATCTTGTACATCCGGAGCAGTGTAAGCATCATCTTGTTGTAAAACTTCATTAAACAAATTCTTCTGCTCAAACCTTTGCAATATTCTCCAGTCATCTCTACATGCAAATGTGTCTTCCAGAAAAATATCTGTGTTGCTTGATTTGCCAAAATAAAAGGCTCGTTGGTCTGGTACGCCGCCTTGACATTGATGGATTTGCAATAATCATCAGCTCTGGGTTTTGCGATCCTGGAAAGCAGGTTATACCAGCGACAGCACAACAGAACCACACACCGATGATCCTCGAAACTAGAGATATACTGCAACTGAACAATGTCTGTTATGTTAGCATACATTTTAGTTGTCTTTTTGTCATACGTATTCGTGCTCATGATGGCACTATTTTGTGTCTTCCTGCCTTCATCTCGTGCAAGGGTGTTGTAGCGCACATCACCAACAACGCAAGATTCATAATGTCTTACCCGAGTATCAGGACCCATTGCTAGTGAGTAAAGGGCGTCATCAACTGCCTGCCCATCCTCCCGCATCTTCTTAACCTATGGTTAGAAAATAGACAAGCTGATCATCTTATGTACTCAATATATTAAAAAATCTGACAGTGCACTTCAAAAGCTTACATGGTTCTTGAACCATTTCGCAAATCCTGCCATAACTAGTTTGTCAATGTTTCTTGGATTTTGCAGCAGTAACTCCTCTTTGTAGATGCTGCACAACATAGTGATCGCGTCAAACATCTAAATATATAAGAATGTGCTGCAAGTTTAGTAGATTATGATGTATAAGCTGCAGTACTGCACTTACTTGATATAAGGTAGTATCTCAGGACAATTATTTAACACATACCAAACCATTTTGTCAAAATCTTTAGGTTTGTCCTCTTGTCGACTCTTCCCTGTAACTCGAACAAAATAATCGAAAACATTGAGCCCGAGATTGTCTTCACCCACCTCTTTGCTAAGCTGATGAGCTATTTCAATGTATTTTGAGCAGAATGTCAATGCTTCTATGGCAATGTAGGCCTCTGCAATGGAACCCTCGGGTCTAGCTCTGTTCCTAACATAGCCCTTGAAAGTGCCTAGCCGCCTTTCAATAGGGTACATCCAGCCATACTGTACTGGACCTCTAAGTAGTGCCTCATCAAGTAGATGAACAACCAAATGCACCATCACATCAAAGAAGGCTGGAGGATACATCTTCTCAAGTTCGCATAGGATAGTTGGTATCTTGTCTCTAAGACGCTCCAAAGCATATATCCTGATATTTCTACTGCAGAGTTCCCTGGAGAATTGTCCCAACTCTGCAACTGCTCTGTATAAGTCAGGGCGGCCCAATCCTCTAAGGATAACAGGTAGAACCCTTTGAAGTAGGACGTGGCAGTCATGAGTTTTCAACCCTTGTACCTTGTTTCCATCTGCACTGACTCTCCTTTCAGGGTTGGAAGCAAATCCATGTTGGAATTGTCGGGGGTTGGGTGACATATGCCAATGGATGGCTTATCATGGTGGGAGCGAGTAGAACGTCGCCGGTGCCTGGAAGCGGGGTAAGGCGTAGACACGAACGCCGACGTACTTTACCCAGGTTCGGGGCTCTCCTAGGAGATAACACCCCTAGTCCTGCTCTGTGGGTTCTCCGTGTGATCACTAAGGCACAAGCGATAGAATGGTGCTCCTTGAGCTGTATGCTAGAGGCAGAAGGAGGCAAGGCTAGCTCTCTTCCTGCTCTAGGGGGTGGCTAGTTCTAATGGGGTGGGAACCCTTTGCATGGGTGGCCTAGGGGGTTTATATAGGCCTACCCCCCAGGGGTACAATGGTAATTTGGCCGGCTGTTGGGCATGACCGTCAGTGTCTCCGGCCTCCGGCTTCTCCACCGATCGCTGGGGCCCGCCGCCTGGTTGGTGGCTGGTCACTATAGCCGTGTCGTTGGTGACAGGGGCTTGGTCATCGTAGCGTGGCTACAGTCCCGCCGCCTGGTGGGAGGCTACTGTAGCCACACCTGGTCTTATCAGCTTAATGGCGTGCTCGCCTCGGGATAAGGGATGGCCGCCTGCTGGAGCCGGCCCTTCTCGAATCCGCCTGGTCGAGCCTCCACCGTCTTCCTTGGGGTCATTGCCTGATAGGGCTTGCCTCTGGCAGGCCGTACTGACAGGCCGTCGTGGGGAACAGGGTTGCGCCTGCCCGGAGCGACGTCAGGGAAGATACGGCACACTGCTCCATCATGCGGACATCTCCGTCTGTGCGGAGCACTATAGCCACGCCCGTCTCGAACGTGGGAGGCGTCATTCCGCACTGTAGCCAAGCTTTGACTTGTACTCTCAATGATAGCACGGTCGCCCCGTAGTCATGAGGTGGCCGCCTGCCCGTTGCCGGCCTCCCTGGAGGGCGGCCGCCATGAGCCGGTCACCCGGAGCGCCGTAGTCTTGGGACGGCCGCCCTCTGGCAGCCAGCCGCGGAGCCAGCCGGCCCCAAAGGGCGGAGCTTCAGCTTGGGGCCCAAAGTCTTGATAAATCCAGGGACTCGGGTGAGCCTACCCATGGCCCATTACTCCGACAATAGTCCCCGAAGCCGGTGAGGCACCGTGGTCGAGGGGCTGCGAAGCCTCAGCGGCTTCCCTCCTCATCGGGCTCCGGGAAGATGCCGGTCCGCCGTGCGGTCGGCCGGCTGCTGAGGCCGACCTCTTCCAGGCGGAGCTTTGCATAGTAGGTTTTTGAATATTCAAGGCGGGAGATAGGTGGCGTGCCTGCTAAGCATCCCAGGCCGCCGGCCGCCACGGACGCGCCATGCGGCGCACGTTAGCCCAGTCGGCCTGCCACCCCAAGTTTGGATGGGACGTGACACTGGGCCGGGCCCGCCACTACCGTGCCTCGGCAACCGGGTGGATCCACTGTACCGAAGGGGACAGTTGCCGTTCCCCATGATTACTTACGACGTGGTAAATGCATGCGGGAAACGGGGGGTCGTGGGGGCGTGGTCGTAGTTAATCCCACGTCCCCACGTCCCGCCCCCTCGGCTACATAGCCCGCGCGCTATAAGTAGGGAGGGGGGGTAGGTGCGGCAAAGCTCCCGCGCCCCCTCCCACTCTTCTTCTTCCACTTCTCATCCTCCGCCGCTGCCGCTACCGTAACGCTGCTGCCATTGCCCACCGCCGGCGCGGTCCTCCTCTCTGTGCCGCCAGCCGGAGCCATGGGCGACTAGGATGGATCGACTGTGACCGAGGATCACATCTCCTTCCTCCGTGACACGCGCCGCATGCCCATCGCGGCCTTCGTCAAGGCGCGGGTGCCGCCGGAGATGGAGATCTTGCCGGTGCCGCACGAAGGCGAGCGGGTCGTCTTCTGCTCGCATTTCCTGCGCGGCTTCGGCCTCCCGGCGAGCGACTTCTTCCGCACCTTCCTCAACTTCTACAACCTTCAACCTCACCACCTCACGCCCAACGTCGTGACCCTGCTCTCCGCCTTCGTCGCGGCATGCGAGGGCTACCTCGGCATCCTCCCCACAATCGAGTTGTGGGGAGCATTCTTCTATGGGAAGCTCGGCACCTCCGCCAAGGAGATGGCGGCCGAGTGCGGGGGCTTTGTCGCCGTGTGCCGGCCGGCGAAGAGAAACGCCTTCCCCGTCATCAAGCTGGCGCAGTCGGTGAAGATGTGGCAGCAGTCCTATTTCTATGTCGAGAACGTGGACCCTGCTGCTGACTTCCTCAACCTGCCGGCCTACGAGGCCGGCCCCCCCATTGGAGCTCGCGCCTCATGGAAGTACAAGCCGAAGCCGGTGTCGGCGGACGCGGCGGCTGCCATCGGCTGACTCCGAGTGCTCCAGGAGTCAGAGGGCCTCGTGTCCTCCAACCTCCTCATCGCCTTCGTGGAGCGCCGGGTCCTCCCGCTCCAGAGCCACCCTCATCCGATCTTCCGGATGGGCGGACACCGCGATCCGTGCCGGCTGTGCATGAAGGGGATGCCGCATGCTGAAGTCTCGCGGATGGTAAACAAGATCTCCGACCTCAAGATGTCGGAGAAGGAGTGGCGGTACGGGAAGCGGCCATACTCTCGCCACAACCCGCCTCCCACTGTAAGTTTCTTCTTTTTGTCCTTCGAACTGTTTCCTTCTGCTTCGTTTCCCTTCATGACTCAATTCCTTCTTGGTTGCAGATTTATATGTCCGAGGCGACGGCCGCCCTCCAGGCGGACAGGGCGGAGAGTGATTTGGACGACCCTGACTTGGGGGCGGCCGTCCTGGCCGACGATGCGATAGGCGGCGGTGGCAGAGCGGATGACAGTAGTGGAGCAGGCGGCTACGAGGGAGGTGGCGGCGTGGAGGCCTGGCTGACGACGACGAAGACGAAGACGAACCGCGCCCGGCCCGGAGCTCTGCCACCGCCGCCGCCGGCCCCTCTTGTGGACTGCCCACCCCAGGCGGTAAGCGTAAGCGGAAGCATGGCTCGACCCTGTTCGGCAGCGCTCCAAAGAAGCCCAAGAACCCTGCCGCGGTGACTAGGCGGAGAGAAACCGCGGCCAAGGCGGCTCAATATCAGAGGCAACCGAAGGTGCCTGTTATGGTGTCGGCGTAAGCATCCTTCCCTTGCTCCTTGTCCTTTAATCGATCTTGTCGTAGAAGCCTTTCGACTTGTCTTCTTGTTTTAGGGCCCCGCTAACCCTCGAGAAGTCGGGCACCGTCTCGGTCCTCAGGTCGGCAGTGACCTCCTCGACCAGCCGGCGGATCGACCCGGCCGCCGACCTCCGGGAGGCGATACGGCAGAACGCGCGCGAGCAATAGGCCGACCGCCTGGCCAGGGAGCAGGCGGCCTTGTCCGCCGCGTCTGCTGAGCGGGCGCTGGCGCAGGCGGAAGCCCAGGCCGCGGAGAAGGAGCGGCTCGTGGAGGCCGCACGCCGCTAGGAGCCACTGCTCGTGGCGCCCCTGAACACTGCGCCGCCTCCGCCTGACTTCGAGGCAACGGCCGGAGGAGTAGGCGGCGACCACCCGATCGAGGAGTAGGGAGACGGTGATGTAGCCATGCCGGACGTCTTTGTGCCGTCGCCATAGCCTCCGCCGCCTCCGCCAGCCAGCGAGCCGCGGGACAAACAGCCAGTGGCGCCGCCGGTGCCACCAGTAGAAACTATGGTGGCAACGGTCCTGGTTCCTGCAGTCCACATTCCCACGCGCCGCTATCTGGAGAAGGCAGCCTTAGCACCGCGGCCACAGGAGATCGGCGCCATGAGCTCGTCGGTCCTTGATACCGAGGCGACCAGCGCCGCGCCCGTGGGTTGGGTACACGGGGGCGGGACTGGCGCCCAGAACGAGGCATCTCTTGATGTCTAGGCCAAGCTCCGGGTGGAGGCGGTGGCACTCAAGCGCTGCAACGAGGACTACTTGGAGTCGCGCACCGCCATCCGGGTATGTTGTCTCTGGGTTTCTTCTTCGGATGATCTTTTTTGCTTCTCTTGTGGGAGCGCGCAAGCGCACCCACTGGGTGTAGTCCCCAAGTTCCGGGCCGGCTACTGAGCAGGCGGGTCGGAACTTTATCTTGCAATTGTTCGACTTCTGATTTCATCCGATGCCTCTTCTACAGGATTATCACAACCTCCGCACGACCACCTACAACTCCAAGGTTCGGGAGCTAGAGGTGCAGACGGCCCATCTAGCCCAAAACCGGCGTAAGTTTCTGTCTTCTTTCTTCGCGGGGGCGCGCTGGCGCACCCGCGGGCTGTAGTCCCCGAGATTCGGGCCGACTGCTGAGCAGTCGGGCCGAATCTCCTCAGTTGTCTTTTTTTCCTTTGTCTTGTCCGCTTGACTGATGCCTTCTTCTTCTCTTTCTTTCTTCAGAGGCTAATGTCGCCCTACAGCAGCAGCTGGGCGAAGCCAAGACCGCCCTGCGTGGCAAGGAGGCAGAGTGCAGCAAGCTGGCGGAGGAGCGGGACCGCCTGGTCGCCCAACTTGCCAAACCGGCGGAAACCCTCAAGGCGGCCCAGCTAAAGGCGGAGACGGCGGAGACCAGCCTCCTCGCCGAGTTTGAGCTCGAGCGCTCTGCCTGGGCCAACAAGGAAGCCCAAGTGACGGCCTGCTTCAGCAGTATCGAAGATCTGGTCGATGGTAAGCCTTATTCTCTTAGCTTCTTGTTTTGAACTGTCAACCTTTGCTTATAGCCTTGGCCTTTTTCTTCTTCTGCCCGGACAGATTTCTTCACGGGCCATTCTGTAGCCGCGATCCAGATGATCGAGGCCCAGCGCGAGGAGCGGAGGGTAGAGGGTGCGCAGATTGCCGCTGATGCCCCACGGACACTTGGCGAACAAGTCATCAGCATTCAGGTCCAGCTTCGGCCTGCTCACCGCCTGCTGCGCCGCCTCCAGCGCACCGGAGCCGAGGCGGTCACGGCCCTCTGGCTAGGCCTGCCGGCTCTGCGCACCCCAAGTCGGACTTCCGACTGGCTAGAGGTGGCGGCTGGCCGCCTAGAGGCCTGGAAGGGCTGAGCAGCCCGGGCAGGAGCGCACGGGGCCTTGGAATTCGTCAAGGCGTCGTGCCCTGGGCTAGATCTAGCCCAGTTAGCCACGTTCCGGCTAAAGGCGCAGGAGGAGCTGGCGGTGGTGGAAGCTGAGCTCGTCAACAGGGTGTGGTCGAGGAAGGTGGCGAAGCTCCACACGAGTGGCTCGGGCTGAACCCGGAGGACAGCGAAGATTCTGCTGAAGTCATCGACTCCAGTGATGAAGGGGAAGACGGCGCGGAGGAAGGAGAGGAGGAGGAGGAGGAGGAAGACAAGGAGAGCGATGTCGACATGCCGGAGGTCGGTGCGGACGGTCAACCCCAGCCTGATCGGGCCTCAAGCAACGAGCCACGCACCGGAGTGCCGTCCGCTACTGGGGGCATCAAAGCGTGGGCAGGCCCGCTGCCCGTTCCTCCGACGTTTGCCATCGACTCCGTCCTCCAGCACTCCAGCGCCCCGCCTGCTACCGGTTACTCCTCCGTCCAGATGGAGCCGCCTGCTACGCCAGGTGGTGCAGCCGACTCTAGCGTCCAGCCGGAGTCCTTGGCCACGCCACCCGGCGTCGTCCAGCCGGATCCTTCTGCTGCGCCAGGCGGTGCCACCCAGCCGGAACCTTCTGTTGCACCAACCGGCACCACCCAGCCGGAGCCTTCTGCCGCCCAGCCGGAGTCTTCTGCTGCTCCTTAGGGTTTTATCTGCTTTCTGTTTGCTGCTCTGAACATTTTGTTAAACTCGCGCAATTCCACCCTCGGGGTGTATATCAAACTCTGTTTGAATGCTGGCCAGAGGCCTTTATCCATGTAAATATTTTATTACAGCTTACGCTTTGCGTTGCCGACTTCCATCTTTCCTTGCTTTTTTTACTCCCTGGTTTTTCCTTTGTCGTCCTCCCTTGGCTATCCTCTTGCCAGCCAAACAACTGCTCTGCGGACTGCGGCTAGGTTGAGTACTTAGTCGTTTGGAGGAGGGCTAGTACTTAGCCATTCGGGGTGTTTGCAATGAAAGGTAGGGGTCGGCTGGCCGGCTGATCTGCAGCTGGTCAAAAAAGGTGAGATGCCGGCCTCTGCTATATGCGTTTTGTCCTTAGTCATTTTTCGTGTAAGCGCCAGTTTGGGACCCCCGTCCGCCGTACAGTCGCTCTGCGAGCTGCAGCTTCTGGCAAGGGAAGTGTCTGGTGCCAGCACACTACTTGTTCGGCTACAGGAGGCGGCATATAGTAGAAGGCGGCGTGCTTCCGAGACGAATAGTCGAACCCGGTGCCAGGCAGAAAAAACTAGACATACTCATGGCATAATTCTTATCATATAGATAAAAGAGGGTAGTCCCCGAGCTCTTCTAGGGGGACCCGGAGTCTTTATACATAGTACAAAAGGTAGCGTGATACATACTGCTTTCAACTGTAAAACCTTCGGAGGAGGTTGGCGTTCCACGACCTCTCCGTTTCTTTGCCTGAATCATCTCTCTTGCCCTCTGGGCTTCTGGGCATCGATCAGATAATAGGCCTCGTTGCCCAACACCTTACTGATGATGAAAGGGCCTTCCCAAGGTGCCGAGAGCTTGTGTTGTCCGGCTGTTCGCTGGATCAGCCGGAGCACAAGGTCTCCCTCCAGGAAGGACCTTGGCTTCACCTTGTGGTTGTAGTATCTGCGCAGACTCTGCTGGTAGATGGCCGACCTACTGAGTGCCAACAGCCGGCCTTCCTCCAGCAAGTCGACGCCGTCTTCTCGTGCTTCCTTGGTGTCCGCCTCGGTGTACATGGTGACTCTTGGGGAGTCGAACTCAATATCCGTCGGGATGATGGCTTCGGCACCATAGACAAGGAAGAAGGGCGTGAAGCCCGTTGACTTGTTCGGAGTTGTGCGCAGGCTCTAGAGGACGACCGGCAG
The DNA here is from genome assembly GCF_018294505.1 of Triticum aestivum. NCBI lineage: Eukaryota > Viridiplantae > Streptophyta > Magnoliopsida > Poales > Poaceae > Triticum > Triticum aestivum. The sequence continues at coordinate 264,173,778 of NC_057804.1, read as the reverse complement.
CTTGTTGAGCCAGTAGCCGGCCGAATGCTCCAGAGGCTTGACAAGTCGGGGCTTGAGGCCGGAAAAAATGAGGCCGTTTGCATGCTCCACTTGTCCATTTGACTGTGGGTGGGCAACGGACGCTAAGTCCAGGCGGATGCCCTGTGTTGCACAGAAACGAGCCAAGGCTCCCTTGGGGAAGTTGGTGCCGTTGTGGGTGATGATGCTGTATGGGATGCCGTATCGCGTGGTGAAGTCGGCGATGAAGGTCACGGCAGTCGGTCCATTCAGCTTCTTGATTGGTTTTGCCTCTATCCACTTGGTAAACTTGTCCACCGCAACCAGCAAGTGAGTCATGCCACCGCGGGCCGTCTTGAATGGTCCCACCATATACAGTCCCCACACAACAATCGGCCAAGTTGTGGGAATGGTTTTGAGTGCAGAAGCCGGTAGGTGCGGCTTGGAGTGGAACCTCTGGCACCGTTGGCACTTCTGAACTAGCTCTTTGGCCTCCTCCATGGCGGTCGGCCAAAAGAACCCGTGGCGGAAAGCTTTGGCCACAAGTGATCTTGAAGCCGCGTGGTGGCCGCACTCGCCCTGGTGGATATCTCTGAGTATTTCTTGGCCTTGATCCGACTCCACACACCGCTGATAAACTCCTGTGACGCTTCTTTGCACCAGCTCTTTGTTGAATATGGTGTAAGCCGCAGCTCGCCTCTGTACTTGTCGGGCTAAGATTTCATCGATTGGCAGCTCTCTATTCACCAAGAACTTGAGGATTGGCTGAGCCCAGGAGGGCGCCGCAATTTCTTCGACTGCGACCACTGCTGTGCTCGCATGGTTGGGCCGGGAGGCGGTGGGTTGGCAGCTGCTTCCGCCTGCTGTGCTGAAGAAGTCCCCAGGCCGATTGCTGAAGTCCCTGGGCTGGGTTCTAAAGTCCCCGGGCCGGGCGCGACTATAGCAGTCCCCGGGCCGCCTGCCGAAATCCCCGTGCCGGCCTCTGGGATCGTCAAGTCGGATCCGACTACTTCGGGGGGAGCCGGCACAAAGATGGAGTCTGAATCAGGAGACGGCTTCAGAAGGTGGCGTAAGGCGACGCCGGCTGGTATTGCTTGTCGGGTGGAGCCAATCCGTGCCAAGGCATCTACTTGCTCGTTGTCATTTCTTGGCACGTGAAGGAACTCGCACCCATCAAAGTATCCCCTGAGTTGCTGCACGAGGAAGCGGTAGCTTGCCATGTTTGCATCCTTGGCGTCCCAGTCGCTTGACGACTGCTGGACCACCAAGTCGGAGTCACCATAGCACAGGATCCGACGAATGCCGAGTTCCTTGGCATGCCGGAGCCCGTGTATGAGTGCCTCATATTCTGCTACGTTGTTAGAGGCGGCAAAGTGGACTTGCGGCACGTATTTAAGCTTGTCGCCCTTGGGAGAGGTGAGGAAGACGCCGGCTCCCAGACCAGTGCGCATTTTTGAACCATCAAAATGCATCCGCCAATCAGTGGAGTCTGGTGCAAGCGGCAAATATTGGGTCTCGGCCCAATCGACGAGGAAGTCGGCCAACACTTGTGATTTGATGGTTGTGCGAGGCTGGTAGTAGATGGTATAAGGGGCCAGATCAATAGCCCACTTGGCCACTCGGCCAGAAGCATCCCAGCTTCCAATGATCTCAGCAAGCGGGGTTGTGCAGACGACAATTATTGGGTGCTCTTGAAAGTAAGGCTTCAGCTTGTTGGCGGCAAAATGCACACCGTAACACATCTTCTGGTAGTGAGGGTAGTATTGCTTGGAGGCGGACAACACTTCACTCAAGTAATACACCGGTCTCTGGATCAGCAATGCTTTCTCCTTCTCCTTGCACTCTACAACCATGACTATGCTGTCAACCGGACTGGTGGCTTCAATGTAGAGGAGCATGGGCTCCTTCTCAGTCGGAGCCGCCAGGATAGGCGGATTTGCCAACATCTTCTTGAGTTGGAGGAATGCCTCGTCTGCCTTGTCGTTCCACTCGAAAAAAGTGGTCTTCTTCATGAGTTGGTACAGGGGAAGAGCCTTCTCGCCCAGCCGACTAATGAAACGGTTGACTGGCGCTAGGCAGCTAGTGAATTTCTGCATGTCCAGCAGTCGGGTGGGCACTTTCATCATCTCAATTGCCTTGATCTTCACGGGATTGCACTCTATGCCGTGCTCTGCGACCAGGAAACCAAGAAGTTGGCCGGCTGGTACTCCAAAGACACATTTCTCTGGGTTGAGCTTGATCTGGAATCGGCGCAAATTCTCAAAGGTCTCCTGGAGGTCCTCTAGCAGCGTGCCATGCTTCTCCGTCTTCACCACCACATCATCCACATATACATGGGCATTCCCGCCGAGTTGCTTGAGGAGGCACTTCTGCATGCAACGCTGAAACGTGGCACCGGCGTTCCTCAAGCCGAACATCATGGTCAGGTAGCAGAAGGCTCCAAACGGCTGATGAAGGCGGTCTTCAGCCTATTGGCTGGGTTTAGCTTTATCTGGTGATAACCTGAGTATGCATCCAAGAAACTCAACAGCTCGCATCCGGCTGTGGAATCTATCACCTGATCAATCCTTGGCAGAGCAAAGGGATCTTTGGGGCAGGCTTTGTTGAGGCTGGTGTAGTCAATGCACATGTGCCACTGCTTGTTCTTCTTCAACACTAGGACTGGGTTGGCCAGCCACTCTGGAAAGAATACTCTCATGATGAATCCAGCTGCTAGGAGCTGGGCTATCTCTTCTCCGACAACTCTTCTCTTCTCTTTTGACAGGCGGCACAAGGGCTGCCTGACCGGCTTGGCGTCGGGTCGGACATGTACCTTGTGCTCGGCGAAATCCGTCGAAACACCCTGCATGTCCTTGGGAGACCATGCGAAGATGTCCCGATTCTCATGGAGGAAATCGACGAGCTCGCTTTCCTATTTGCTGTCAAGGCTTGTGCCTACGACAGCGTGCCTCTCCGGGTGCTCCGGGTCCAAGGGTATTTTCTTTGTTTCCTTCGCCGGCTTGAACGAGCCCTCAACCTCCAACTCCTGGGGGTGGGTGACATTTCCGGCTTCTTGCCTACCAACGCCACCACCCGGTCAAGGAGCCGCTTCTTGGCTGCGATCACGAGGGACTCGGCCAGCCCGCTGCTATCTGCGGCGCAAGCGACCGACTTCTTGTAGTCTCCGACTACTATCAGGATACCCTTGGTACTCGACATCTTCATCTTGAGGTAGGCGTAGTGGGGGACCGCCATGAACTTGGCCAGAGCAGGCCGGCCAAGTAGCGCATGGTAAGGGCTCTCAAGGTCCACCACTTCAAACCAAACTGGGTCTCTCGGCGGAAGTGACTCTTGTCTCCGAAGAGGACATCAATCTGGGTCTTGCTGATTGGTGAGTAGGAAAGGCCAGGGACTATGCCATGGAATACAGTCCGACTGGGGACGAGCTGCTTCTGCTTGATTCCCAACATCTCCATTGTATCGTGGTACAGGATGTTGATGCTGCTGCCGCCATCTATCAAGACTCTGGAGAAACGGGCTGCTCGCCTCTCCGTTGCAAGGGTCGCTTCTAGGACTAGGGCATATGAACCAGGGGAAGGCATCACTTCCGGGTGGTCGGCCCTACTCCAACTGATAGGCTTCTCGGACCAATGCATGAACTCTGGAGTGTTGGTGGCCACTGCTTGCACTTCTTGTTGTTGTTGTCGTCTGCTACATCTGTTGTCGGCCGCGCTGGTGAACACAACATAAGCTCCGTGTTCCTTTGGGTAATTGTCTTGTAGGGCGCCGACTGGTCGGGCCGCCGGCTGGTCGAGCCGCCGGCTACTGGGGCTGAGGAGGCGGCGGTCCGGCAGGCGGAGGAGGCAGGAGTCCATCTCCATTGGCGATTCTAGTGAGCCAGTGACACTTTTGAGTGGTTTGGTTGGACGGCTTCGCACCACTATGGAACTTGCAGGGTGCATCCAAGGTTTGCTCGTAAGAGAAGGCAGGAAATCAATTGGACTTGCCGGCCTTCTGCCGCTTGCGGGCTGGCTGCCCTTCTAGCTGCTGATCCTCGACTGTTGCCACCTGCCGGCTGGTGGAAGCCGGCTGGCTGGCCTTCCGCTTGTTATCACCTGGTTGCTATGGCCGACTGGTGTCACCAGCCGGAGTCCGAGGGGCCTGAGGTGCCACCTTGCTAGACACATCTACCAGGATTTCTGCCTTCATGGAGGAGTCGGCCGTGGCATGCTTGTCGGCGATGACCAGCAGCTCATCGAGGGTCTCGGGCTCATCGCAGAGGAGGCGGTGCTTGAGGAGGGTGCCCTCTCGGCACCCGGCGGTGAAGTACTCGATCACCTGCACCTCGTGCACGCTCTCGCAGGAATTGCGCAACTCGGTCCAGCGCGTGAGGTAGTCGCGAGTTTACTCCGTGGGCCCCTGGATGCACAAGGAAAGCTGTCGGGGCTTGGGAGCCCGCTTGTAGGTGCTGCTGAAGTTGCGGATGAATACCTCAGTGAAATCAACCCAGCTGTTGATGCTGCGGGGCTTCAGGCTATTGAGCCACATCCGGGCAGTGCCTTGAAGCACGAGCGGGACGTACTTCACGGCAACGCGCTTGTTGCCATTTACTATGCTGACGGTTGTGGAGTAGTCGACCAGCCAGTCCTCTGACTTCACGGAGCCGGTGTATTTGGGCGTGTCTCTTGGGAGGGTGAACCCCTTCGGGAAGGGCTCATCGCAGATTCGGGGGCCGAAGCAGGGCGGGCCCCATGCATCTTCTTCTTCAAGTGCCAGGGATCGGTTGAGACAATCGATCCGATGGCGAGCATCATTCTCTCCAACTCCCTCTCAGCGGCCAGGGCGGTCGCCGAGTGTCGGATGTGTGACAGGAGGCGGAGTGGGGTACATCTCCATAAGGCGGGGGAGGCGGTAGGTCGCCTCGCTGGTCTACTGCACGAGGGCGGCCGTCCTCGTCCCGCTCGATGGAGAGGCGCGTCCGACTGCGGCTAGCAGCCAGCTCATTACCCTTTCCACCGCGGGCACCACCAGTCGGTGTCCGGGAGGTTGCCCCATGATCTCGGCGTGGGGGCGGCTCATTGTTTCGTCTGGCTGGGACTTCAGCATGGCAGGCGGCCTCGTGCTGCGCGGCAGCCGCGTCCAGGAGCTGCTGGACTCGCTCCGTCATATGGCGGAGCTCGTCGCCGTTGTACTTGTTCATCTCATCCGTTATCGCCTGGGCGGCCCAGATGTTCTCTGCAGGCGTGGCGTAAACGGGGCGCTCTACCCCGAACATGCTGGCGATGGTCGCGCCATGCTGCCAAACCGTGCCGAGGCGGCTAGGCCCCCCAGGAGCCGGCGTGCCGCCTATGGCCCGGTCCATCTCGTGTCAATAGGCGTCCGATAGCCGGCGCATGCTGGCCAAGCGGCCAACACTCTCGATAAGCCAGAGGCGACGTGCCTCCAGCACCTCAGCATCCACGCCCTCGGGAATGGGAGCCGTGAGGTCGCGTAGGGTGGCCTCGAGGGGATCTTGAGCAGGCCCGTCCGAGTGCTCCTCGCTGTTAATGACGAGTACCTCCGTGACAGTGCTCCCGCCGCTGTACTCGCGAGGAGGCGGCTCATCGTAGAGCACCATGTTGGTGGGGAACACGTCGAGCGACACCGTGTCGGAGTCGACGATCATCAGATCGGTCGAGCCAACGGACTCCAAGTCCACAGCAGGCTCGCTGGTGACATGGAGCTGGTCGAGGAGGCTGACGAGGCGGCTCTCAGGGCAGCTTGTGCCCGCGTCAGAGGCCGGCTTGTCGGAGAGCTTGATCTCGCGGATGAGGTCAGCGAGGCAGCTCGCCGCGCAGGCGATCTCCGCACCGTGCAGCGCGTCGAGGCTGACATCGTCGGGCGTGCTGGGATGGCTTTGCTCGCCAGGAAGGAACAGGGTTCCCGTCCAGAGCAGATCTCCGGGAGACGATGCACCTCGCCCCATGGTGGGCGCCAAATGTCAGGGGTTGGGTGCGACATATGCCAATGGATGGCTTATCATGGTGGGAGCGAGTACAACGTCACCGGTGCCTGGAAGCGGGATAAGGCGTAGACACGAACGCCGGCGTACTTTACCCAGGTTCGGGGCTCTCCTAGGAGATAACACCCCTAGTCCTGCTCTGCAGGGTCTCCGCATGATCACTAAGGCACAAGCGATACAATGGTGCTCCTTGAGTTGTATGCTAGAGGCAGAAGGAGGCAAGGCTAGCTCTCTTCCTGCTCTAGGGGGTGGCTAGTTCTAATGAGGTGGGAACCCTTTGCATGGGTGGCCTGGGGGGTTTATATAGGCCTACCCCCAGGGGTACAATGGTAATTTGGCCGGCTGTTGGGCCTGGCCGTCAGTGTCTCTGGCCTCCGGCTTCTCCACCGACCGATGGGGCCCGCCGCCTGGTGAGCCCCGCTGACTAGTTGGTGGCTGCTTACTGTAGCCGTGTCATTGGTGACGGGGGCTTGGTCATCGTAGCATGGCTACAGTCCCGCCGCCTGGTGGGAGGCTACTGTAGCCACACCTGGTCTTATCAGCTTAATGGCGTGCTCGCCTCGGGATAAGGGACGGCCGCCTGCTGGAGGCCGGCCCTTCTCGAATCCGCCTGGTCGAGCCTCCGCCGTCTCCCTTGGGGTCACTGCCCGATAGGGATCGCCTCTGGCAGGCCGTACCGACAAGACGTCATGGGGAACAGGGCTCCGCCTGCCCGGAGCGACGTCAGGGCAGATACGACACAGTGCTCCGTCGTGCGGAGATCTCTGTCTGTACGGAGCACTGTAGCCACACCCGTCTTGAACGTGGGAGGCGTCGTTCCGCACTGTAGCCATGCTTTGACTTGTACTCTCGATGGTAGCTCGGCCACCCCGTAGTTGTGAGGTGGCCGCCTGCCTGTTGCCGCCCTCTCTGGAGGGCGGCCACCAGGAGCCGGTCACCCGGAGCGCTGTAATCTTGGGACGGCCGCCCTCTGGCAGCCGGCCGCTGAGCCAGCCGGCACTAGAGGGCGGAGCTTCAGCTTGGGGCCCAGCTAGGCGGAGCTGGCCCAAAGTCTTGATAAATCCAGGGACTCGGGTGAGCCTACCCATGGCCCATTACTCCGACAGGAATCTCACATGTGACAGGACCTCGCAGAATTCTTTTCTTTTTACCTTATCCAAGACATACACACCTGGTGCCATATCCTGTGGTTTACCTTCATCTTGCACCTGCAAATCCTTTCTGATACCCAGGTGTGTCAAATCAATCCTAGATTTTAAGTTATCTTTCGTCTTGCCTTCAATGTTAAGAAGTGTGTCGATAATGTTGTCACATATATTTTTCTCGATGTGCATCACATCAAGATTATGCCGCAGATCTAAATCTTTCCAATACTCCAAGTCCCACAAAGTGGACCTGCGTGTAAACAATAATCTCTCTTCTACCGTGCCATGCTTCCTTTTCCCGCTACCATTACCAGGATGGTTTCCTGGTGTAATATGCCTGACCTTCTCTAATTCCACTTGCAACTCATCGGCGGTGAGCCTCTTTGGCGCATCACGGTTTTCATGCTTTGCATTGAACACATGTCTTTGGTATTTTCTAGGATGCGGCTTGTCCTTGGCAAGGAAACGGTGGTGTCCAATGTAACAGATCTTGCTAAGTATTGCGTATGACAACGGATTCCTGTCACAGCGAACACATGCATTGTAACCATGTGTCGTTCTCCCTGACATAGTGCCCAAAGCCGGATAATCATGGATGCACCAAATTACAATAGCACATAGAAAGAAATCAGCTGGTGGGCTGCTATATAGGTCTCGAGTGAGGACACCCTTCCATAGCTATTGAAGTTCCTCCACAAGAGGCTCCATGAACAAATCAAAATCCTTTCTAGGACTTTTTGGACCTAGGATGAGCAAGGCCATCATGTAGTTTGATTCTTTGGTGCAGACATTTGGAGGCATGTTGTAAGGGATAACAAGCACTGGCCACATGATATATGTGGCGCTCTGGTGGCCAAATGGGTTAAATCCATCTGAAGCTAAGCCAAGTCTAATGTTTCTCGGGTCAGCAACAAACTCTTTGTGTTTATCATTGAAGCTTTTCCACTCACTACCATGAGATGGATGGCTCATTACATTCTGACCTATGTACTCCTGGTTCCTAGAATGCCATAGTACATCCTCTCTTGTTTCAGCATCATGAAACAACCTCTGCAATCTTGGTGTAATTGGAAAATGTCTCAGAACATTATTAGGAATCCTCTTCACAGCATGACCATCTTTCCATCTTGATGATTTGCATTTCGGGCATGCAAGTAAGTTGGCATAATCCTTCCAAAACAGAACACAATTATTCTTACAAACATGGATCATATCATATCCAATTCCAACTGCACGAAGGAAATTCTTCATTTTACTGTAGGTGTGTGGCAGCTCAGATGCATCTGGGAAAGATTTGCGGAAAGAAGCCAACATCACATCGAATGATTTGTTGGTCATCCGATCAGATGTCTTCACCTGAAGAAAGGTGACCATAGCTGAGAATACTCACAGCTTATTTCCTGGGCTGACAGCAACGTTGCATTGTTCCAACATGCGGGCCCACCATTTTTTTCTGCAGGTGAAAGTTCACGGAATGCACGAGCATTTCGTAGCATTGTTTCAATGTTGGTTAAACTCACTGGCTCCGCCGCCACCACCTCCTCCTCCTGTTCCACCTGAGCATCAGGCAGATCAAGATGGTGATCTGCTGCTTCCACGTAGTCAATAACATTGACGTTCACAGCTTCACCATGATGAACCCATCTAGTATATGTGACCGACATCCCATACAAGTGTACATGATTTTGCACAATTGACTAGGGTCTTGTAACTGAATTCATACAACTGCTACATGGGCAGAGCACATCTGATTTCAGACCAACGTACTCAACTCTCATAAAGTTCATGAAGTTTTCAACCCCCTCGACATATGCAGCGGAGAATCTTCGAGCAGAAGTTATCCAAGTCCTGTCCATCTGTTAGACATACAACTTAGTTCTTCTACTAGATATTACAGGAAAAACATATATGTTTTTTTATGAAGTCCAGAAAAATATACCTAGGTCGATGTCTAAAGCTATGGCAAGATATTTGAACGAGCAGTTCTAAGTAACGAAATATATGTAAAGCTAATTCAGCAACTAGATTTGAGTGATAAATTATGGCAGGCTGTTTCGGCAGTCAATGAGGCCGAGCACACAGCCATCAAACTATCGAAGGCCATCGCAGCAACAAAGATCGAGTATAAAATGGTGTAGAGCTATTTCACCTAACAGATTGGCTACTAGACCATGGCAATCTATGTCACAATAAATATATGGCAGGATATTTTAGCAACTAATCGGCCTTGCATGCCATCTCAGCTAAGCAGATTGAGTGTAGAACAGGGCAAGGAAGCTTCTTAAGCAGAGCATATTGACAGTAAACTACTTCGGCAAATAGTGAGATTAACAACGTCTATCAGCTAACATTCAATGCTATACCGACATGAACGGGGCCTCAGTCTAGAATGCGTGTACCATGGGAGAAGCTGACTGCCGTGCGTCTCCACACGAACGTCGCCAGCGGTGGCGGCATTGACCGCCGTGCGCCTCCACAAGAACGTAGCCAGAGGTGGCGACGCGGCTAGAGGACGGCAGTCTACAAGAGCGTACTGTGGGAGCGGGACGATCGCCGAACCGCGGCGCCGACGTATTGGCGCGGCGGGGAGGGAGGCTTTGGCGGAGCGAATGGAGTGGAGGGGGGCAGGGGGGAGGGGGGTTTGGGGAATTTTCGCGCGGTGGGCGGGGCGAGTTTGGCGCATGGTCGGTTTCTCCAAGTGCAGTCCCATGTGTTAGTGATGAGGCAAGCCGAAGGGCGTTCGGTTTGCGTGAGCCGTGTGCAGGACCGAACGTGTGTGGGGTGCAATGCGACGGCGACAGGAGTGCTGTGAGTGTACCGCCTTTTTTCCTTTTAAACTAGGTGCTTCGCCCCCTCAAAAAAAACTGTTGCTTCGCGCGATCCATCGATACTACTACTAGTAATCCAGTAATCCCAACTAAAACGGCGCGGCCAGGTCTTTTCCCACGCGATATGCTGGGAGGTTGGCTTAGTTGGGTTTTTTAGGATGAGTAATGCTACACCTACGTAATCCTAGTTACGTAATTAACATAATGTGAAATGTGTGAGCTATTGACTGTAGATTGGGGGGAGGGAGGGGCCCACCACCATGAAAATCAGGGGAGGAGAGAGAGAGGCAATTTACGGTAACCCTTTCGTTGGTTCCCGTAGATGTAGAAAGATGTGAAATGCATGAATGTGTAGTGGACGTACTATTGGAGTGCCAAAGATAATTTGCATATGTATAGACCCTATGTGTTTATTTTACTTCGCATGGTAGATTTGTCTCGGTTCAATAAAAAGCAGAGTTGGTGATGATGGTGTGCCTGTCATCCTGCAATATAGGCCGTCTGATCTATATCTAATGGGTAGGAAGGAAACTATGACAATTTACCCGCACTCGTCTCCACATTTGCAGATAAGGTTTTCCCTCGTTCATCCTTTTCTCCCACAAGATCTTGATCTTCCTTGCAACGCACGAGCATCTTGCTAGTACTCCTACAATATGTATATTATTGTGAAAGTTCATATACACCGGCCGAGATTAATGCAAACACATCAGATTTTCATTACATTTCGAACTTTTATAGGACATAAAAATAAAAGAAACCCGACCCTAAACCAATTCTACGGCGGCGACCGATGTCCTCCGTCTGCGATCTCTATATACGGGGGCAGGGTTCAAGACCCGTGAAGTGAAGGTGCGGTCTCCGGCGAGGAAGAGTAGAACACGGGATACGGACAGGCCAGTTGGCACACCATGCCCTGCCGCCTCCCATGCCCTACTCATCCTCGAAGGAGTCCCCGACCTCGGCGGTGCCGGGCGTTGGACGGCGGCAAGTAGGACACGTGGATGACGGTGCTCCCATCATCGGCCGCCAGCTTGGCCACCGCTTGTGCGGTCGCGTCCGCGTCCGGCTATGCCGCTATTGCGCCGTGAGAGGCGACTTGAGTGAGGGCGGCGACCTCGAGATTCATCCCCGAAGACAAGATCTCCCGCAGAGCGTTCACACTTGTGGTCATGGCGGATGTGGTGCCAGGTAGGAGGACAATGCGCTATGGTGTGGAGGTTAGCTGGGCGTTGCCTCTTTAAGTAGCGCATTCCGGTGAGGCCAAGCGTCCGGGTGCGTCATTAAGTCTCCGGAGTTGGTTCCTCGGGCACCGAGCCTCTTAACGACGACATACGAACGGATGGCATGAATGCGGGCAGGTGGCGCCGGCTGGGAACGCACCACGCGACGGCGCGAGGGACGATGGTTTTGGTGTGCCAGGGTAGTCAGCTATGGTCGTGGCAACGTTGGAGATGCCCTTTGCTCACATGCGATCCCCGCATGTCATTAAAAAAGCAAGAGGACCCGGCATGGTCTCAGGTTCAGAGGATGCAGTTGGCCGCGCTACACCACTCCACGGATGCGTCGCGGCGCCTCGTGCATCCTCGACGAGCTGGGTGTTGGGGTGTGTTTGGATTGTGGCCAAAGTGCACCTTACCAAAATTTTGGTCATGACCCAAAGATTGGTCTTTGTTTGGATGGTTGCCATTTTTTTGGCATGCCAATAAACTCTACCCAAGTCTAGTTCATTTTTCTTGCCAATGTCGTCCAAATTATGGGCAACCAATACCTCAACCAAAATTTTGGTCATGACCCAAAGATTGGTATTTGTTTGGATGATTGCCATTTCTTTGGCATGCCAATGAACTATAGCCAACTCTAGTTCGTTTTTCTTGCCAATGTCGGCCAAATCATGGGCAACCAATACCTCAACCAAAATTTTGGCTACCCAATGCTTTGATGGGGCAACATTGGGCACAAACCAAACGCCACCCTCGGCACACTGAAACCGACCGTGTCTAGTGATGATATGAGTGTGGCGCTCACCGCGGTCGCCGTGTCCAGAGGCGGTGCTGGAGCTGCGCCCCGTTTTTGGCCCCAACGACCCACATGAACAGTTGTCGGTGGCGAGGAGGTCATGGGCCAGCTCCTACAATGGAGTAGTCTGCGCTATGTCGTCCCGACGGGTGTGCCACATGTTGGTTTCCCTGTTTTCCCGGTCATATTCGAGCGTCAGTGCTCCGCGTTGTGCATTAGGCCTTTCACTATGTAGTCCAAGCGAGACAACTTATTGTTTATTTGAGCCGTTCAAGTATAATCATGTGGCGTTTGCTTATTTCTCGTTCCTCTCCAACCCTCTTCTCCATCGATCATGTCGCCGTCCAGTCGAGTCCATCCTCCCGCATGTCTCATTTGAACATTCCACCGAGTATCATTCGCATGTACCCACCCTAGTACTCTTTCAATAGATCTCCAGACCCCGAGATGAAATTGAGAGGGAACGAGTGGGGGCACGTGATACCTAGCATCCGCAAATCATATATAAAGGGTATTCAATGTTCGTTTCGTTTTTGAACGTACAATATACTCCCTCCTATCCTTTCTAGTTTACATATAAGTTTTATGTGCAGTCAAAGTATCTCTACTTTTATCAAAAAGGTATCAACATTCAACAACACCCAATCAATATTGTTAGATTTGTACGTACTCCTAGATTTGTACTCGAGATGGTTTCCAATTTGACTATTGACAAGATCAATAGTACAAGAGATATATAATGTGAAAAGTATATCATTGGAATCTCCTTTCACATACGAATTTGACCATATGCTTTGTTTAAGTTGCATGTCATATATTATTACTCTAACATTTGGTCAAAGTTTGCCTCGAAAAGCGCATTAGACCCTGTATGCTTTGTGTAAGTTGCATGTCATATATTATTACTCTAACATTTGTGTAAGTTGCATTTCATATATTATTACTCTAACATTTGGTCAAAGTAGTATAGTGGAAGTGGATCCTCTGACATAGGTATCCCTGCCTTACCCTCCCTTTTGGTCACTTACTGGCAGACCCCATGCTTGCTAGGCCCCGCATGTTAGTTACTCAATGGGTTCGGCCATGTCAGGTGATCCTTATCCGTAGTATATGCCCTCTGTTTTTATTTACTCCCCATAAAACGAAGGGAGTGGTGGTATAATAAATGACGCGGACGGGGGAGGGGGAAGGACGTCAGTTTGCTCTCAACTGCAGTCCCACAAGACGAAGTGCGTCCATTCGATGAGCGACATGGAGTGTCCAGTGTGCTGGGCTGCAACGTGAACGCGACAAGAGCGATGTACAGTCAAAACCGATTGACCGGTCGTCACCGGAACCACTATTCACACCAGAACCTTCGCTGCTCAGCCTACGCCAGCCACTGCCCTAAAACCACACCAAATCTCTAGCCCATTCCCCCACCTTTCGATCCCCTAGTCTGCATCAAGCGTCCCCTAGTTCGCCGGAAATCCATGGTGCGCCGCAAGATCACTTACTACAAGATGCTGACGCCGGAGCCCCATGCAGAAATCGCGGTAGCGGTCGGCACCACAGACTTCCGTTCCCAAGCTCGCTTTGCGGCGGGCCAATCCCCGAGTTCTCTAGAGCCAAGCTACGAGGAGGAGGAAGCCGATCCAATGTTCATGGCGGAGGTCACGGCACAGAAGGCCCCCGATGGGTATGAGACGATGGACGTCGACTTCGTTCCGGCGTCCGAGTCCCCCATGGTGCAGGCGGACCAGCGGTTCAACATGGAGATACTAAAGGAGCACCGGGAGGCAGAGGCTCAACTCGATGTGGAGCGCGTGCATGCCACTGCCATCGAGGCTCTCCTGCAGGTGGAACCGGATGTCGTGGATGCGAACCGGGCGGCAGAGGCTCAACTTGATGCGGAGCGCGCGGATGCTACTACCATCGAGGCCCTCCTGCAAGCGGAATCAGACATCCTAGACTTGAACCGGGCGGCAGAGGCTCGACTCGACGCAGAGCGCGCGGATGCCGCTCTCATCGACGCCCTCCTGCAGGCGGAACCGGACGTCCTGGACTTGAACCGGGCGGCGGAGGCTTGACTCGACGCGGAGCGTGCGGATGCCGCTCTCATCGACGCCCTCCTCCAGGCGGAATCGGACGTCCTGGACTTGAACCGGGCGGCAGAGGCTCGACTCGACGCAAAGCGCGCGGATGCCGTTGCTATCGATGCCCTCCTGCAAGCGGAATCGGACGTCCTCGACTTGAACCGGGCTATGCTCTCGTCCATGCAGAGCGCCCGCACGCTCATCTTGAACGACTAGCTAGAGGCCAAGGACAACCACGGTGCGGAGACACACGTCGGCAGCAACGACTGGTTTGCGCCGGCAGCCAAAGACGACGAGGCTGTCTCTTTCCGCGAGCAGTGATAGTGTTTCTTTATGTTGTTGTTTTTATGGATCTTTTGCTGTGTAAAAACATATATTTGTTATGCAAGTCACCTGACTTGGGTCAGTCTACCATTTCAAGCGGTTGGATGAGTATCCTACGTCTCCTAACCCATCTTGCCTTCTTCCTCACCTGTTCTTCTTTCCCAAGAGACAACCGCACGGGCCATACAGATACTCCCCAACATGTGGCTGGATAAACATACTCTATGAACAAAATTATGTGTCAGCGATAGGATGGCTGAGTTTGGTTTGTTCACATGCAACAACACGTGTCAGTGACGGTGCGTTCCCTTGGTTGGGTTTGTAGCGTGCAGGAGCGACTGTGTGAGGGTGCGATGCGACAGTGACGTGCAGGAGCGACCGTGTGAGGGTGCGGTGCTACCGCCACAGCCGTGCGCAAGTGTACCTCCTTCTCATTTTGAAAACTTTAGGCAAGCTTGGCAAAAATGTGTGGCGAAGTTTGGCAATGCAAGGCCTAGACCCAAACAAGATAAGTACGTACATACTAGGAGGACTAGTGTTAAAAAAGAAAGGCGGGGTTTTCCTTCGCGGGATTTAATCGATACAAATCCTCGTCTCACGTGTCAATTAATGCGTATTTTTTCTCCAAAGACCAAAGAGCTAACCATCTCACTCCTCATCGCTTGATTAATGCAGTGCCACGCAAACCAACCTTCTCACATCCACATGCATGCAGGGGATATTAATGTCCTTGGTTGCTAACCCCATCAATTTTTCCTCGATTATTTTTAGTGGCCCTTTGCAAATTGTAATTTTGATATACTAGACTTGTGTACAAAAAAATGGAGGTAGTAACTATATTTGACTTCCTTCCCCATTGCGGTGACGTTGACGATATCTTTTTTTTGTGGTTTGGCGAAGTGCGTTCGACGGAGAACACCATTGAGGGAGACCACGGTAAGTCGTTCGCAAGTGCCGCCTACAAGCCGAGACAACCACCTTATTTGCATCCAGGAAGTCCTTTACTAGTACTACTAGGAGTACTAGTGCGGTGAGATGATTTCTCGAAGAAGACGATGGAGAAGCAGATTCAGCGAAGAGTGAAATGATGGTTGCTTCGTCCGTGCTTTTATGATTTGACGCCTCACCGCTTTGTGATTTGTGATAGAAGGGACAGGGGAGTAGGCTCTGTGCTCTATACTGTACTACATGCGTCCAAGCATGGGAGAAAGAGGAGAGATGTTGCATTTTTCTATTACTTCAATCAATCAATCAGGAAGCTTCGGTTCCATCTTTTTGGCTTTGGCAACACCGTCCACAATGCTTCCCATGATGCCAAAAGCTATTGTCACATTTGGCTACACTTTGTGGATGCCCTTAACCGTACCACTTGGTTATGCTCCTGTCTGCTATCTATACAAATCTCAATTATATTGATCTAAAAAATTATAGAATCAAGATTAGTAAAAAGGAGGTGATTTTGCCACACGGATGGCGGGGGAGGTTTCTTATTTGAGCAATGCTACATCCACGTAATGGTTTACGTAAAGTTACGAACTGATGTGAGGTGGGACTATTTGATTCGATTAAAGGAGAGGATTAGGCCCACCACAACTGAAAATCAGGGGGGGCATATATAGATTAGATGGAAAGTGTACGTAGCAGCTACGTAGCCCTTTGTAAGTCTAGGATTAGGAGGACGTTGTCCTGATAGTTTGCTAACATGCGGTCCCACATGTCAGTGCTTTGCCAAACCGATCTGCGTCCCACATGAGGCAGAACAACGGCAGAAGCAACACGTGGTTAAGTTGAAGAAGATGAGGGAGAAGCGGATTCAGCAATGAGTGAAATGATGGTTGCTTCGTCCCTCCAACTTCTTTTTTAGGATTATTACTTCGTCCCTCCAACTTAACTGCGGGAAAGGTGCAGCTTTGTGATTTGACGCCTCATTGCTCATTACTACGCCGGCGCCATGACTGGGGTGCTTCACCCCGGCTGCTCTGCACTGTATTCCAGTATGGCACGTGGACCCGGTAGCTTGATGTCCCACATGTCGGCGAAAGGGACTAGAAGATTTATGAAAGCGAGCGCTCCACTCTTACGATGGAGGAGTAGACGACACGACGGCCCAGTGAACTATCACTTGTACTGTATAGTACTATAGTTTTGCTGTTTCACACGATCCATCGATACAAACCCGATTAAACAGGAAAGGGCAGGATTTTTCCCGCGCGGTAGATGATACTGGCCATACATTTCAAAGGCAATTTAATGTATGCAAACTGAATAATTATAAGTAACAATATGATATCTAGTAAAACTAAAAACACATATGATTTATTGTGTTAAAGTGTAGTAGTAGTGCTGTATTGCATAGTTGTTAGATGTAACATGCGAGAACATGTAGAGATGTAGTTTTGGAGGGCCTACAGAGAGAAAAGCGTAATACGGTCACCAAACTTCAGAATAAGCTGATTACGGTCACTATATACGTTTGGCGGTGATTATAGGGTCACTTGCTCACAGTTCAGCATTGGATTGCACTCTGTTAACCGGCCAAATAGTCTGCGTGGCACCATGTTGACTAGTTAAATTGACCATGTTCCTTGTGGGTCCCACCTGTCAGTTCGCATAGGGAAAAGGTCAGATAAACACCAATTTACGCAGGCGTGACAAGGCTCCAACCCGCGCGCGGGAATCACCGGATTGTGTATGTGTCTGTGAGGGCCTGATGTGTGCGCATGCACGTGTAGGTTGAGCACTTGAGCGTGGGAGTGTGTGTTGGTCGTGTGGTGTACTAGTGTTTGCATGCATGCATGCGTGTGTGTGTGTGAGTGTTGCGTGCATTCGTGGCTGCATGTGTACGTGTGAGTGTTGCGTGCGTGCGTGGGTGCATGTGTTTGTGTGAGTGTTGCATGGATGTAGTTCGTGTGCATGCGTGCGTGTGTGTATAATCACCACACCAGCTCCTGTGTGTTAAAACAGACGGCTCAGCATACCAATACAAGGCCACCTTGTCCGCTATGCCCGCAGTCATGACTCTAAACCACCATCCAAATATATTTTTCTCGTTTGTTTTCATTCTCACTAGCAAGATGCCCGTGCATTGCATGTAACATCAACATGCATTTGTATGACTTGTTTATCTTGTGAGAGAAAAGGATGAACGAGGGAAGTCCTTATTTGCAAATGTGGAGAGGTGTGTGGGTAACTTTTTGCAAAATTGCCATAGTTTCTTTCCTATCTGTCAGATATAAATCGGACGGCCTATATTGCAGGATGGCAGGCACACCATCATCACCAACTTTGTTTTTTATAAGAGTGTATTTTATGTATTTTATCAGAGTGTATTTTATCGACAGTTGGGCACGATGGTAGTGAGATAATGTGATGCAACACTAGAGGTGCCACGTGGAGCATTTAACTGGTCAACCAGTCATCTCATGAGCAAATACAGAGTTGTACAGTAAGCCTGTGACTGTATAATAACCACTAAACGTAAATGGTGACCGTAATGAGTGGATTTTGAAGTTCAATGTACGTATCGTGCTTTCGCTTCAAATACAATGATCGTCATTGCAAATCTCGCGAGAGAAAGATGAAACATGCGTGAATTTTCCGGGGGCTTACTTTTAGAGGACCTGGAGATAGTTTCGTGTGCATACGTGAAAGTGGGTCAATGACAGGAGGGTCCCGCCTCCAGAACGTTAAAAAGGGATAAAAAGATAAAAGAAATAGCTAATTAAAAATAATGATTAATTAATTAATAACTTAATTAATCATGTTAGTTAATCTAATTAAGCCTAATTAATTAACCTAATCACTTTAATTAAATTGACTAATACTGTTTAGTTAACTGTGTCAATGACAGACGGGACCCACACGTCAGGTTGACCAAGTCAACCCTGTTGACTGCTGACGTCAGCATGACATCATGCTGACGTCATAAATTCATTTTCGAATTAAATAAATAATTAATTAAATTCCAGAAATTAATAAAATCTTTAAAAAATCATATCTTTTAATCCGCAACTCGGATTAAAATACTTTCTACATGAAAGTTGCTCAGAACGACGGGACGAATTCGGATACGCAGTCCGTTCGTCCGCCACACCCCCTTAACCTATCGAACCCGCAACTTTCCTCCTCCGGCTCCTCTGCCCGAAAACACGAACCACCGGGAATACTTTCCCGGATGTTTCCCCCCTTCGTCGGTATCACCAACTACCGCCATTGGGCGCACCTAGCTTCGTACTTGTCATGTCATGCATCGATATGCATTTGTTTGCATTGTATTCATTGTTTCTTCCCCCTCTTCTCTCCCGTAGACTACGAGACCGACGCTGCTGCTGCCCAGTTCGACTACGGAGTTGACGACCCCTCCTTCTTGCCAGAGCAATCAGGCAAGCCCCCCCCCCCTTGATCACCAGATATCGCCTATTATTCTCTATACTGCTTGCATTAGAGTAGTGTAGCATGTTACTGCTTTCCGTTGATCCTATTCTGATGCATAGCCTGACATTGTTGCTACACCTGTTGCTATACTATTGGGCCGTGATCACTCGGGAGGTGATCACGGGTATATACTATACATACTTACATACTATACAGATGGTGACTAAAGTCGGGTCAGCTCGAAGAGTACCCGCGAGTGATTCACGGATTGGGGGCTGAAAGGACCTTTGTCCCGACGGCCCTCTGTGTGGATCTTTATGGCGGAGCGACAGGGCAGGTTGAGACCACCTAGGAGACAGGTGGGCCTGGCCCTGTTCGGCGTTCGCGGATATTTAACACGCTTAACGAGATCTTGGTATTTGATCTGAGTTGGCTACGAGCCTATACGCACTAACCATCTACGCGGGAGTAGTTATGGGTATCCCGACGTCGTGGTATCAGCCGAAGCCCTTCAGACGTCAGCGACGGAGCGGTGCGCGCCGGATTGGAACGTAAGCCTGCTCTTGTATTAAGGGGGCTAGTTCTGCTTTCGACCGCGTACGCAACGTGCAGGTGTGCTATGGGCGATGGGCCCAGACCCCTGTGCGCTTAGGTTTAGACCGGCGTGCTGGCCTCTCTGATGAGCCTAGGTGGGGCTGTGACGTGTTGATCTTCCGCGGCCGGGCATGACCCAGGAAAGTGTGTCCGGCCAAATGGGATCGAGCGTGTTGGGGAATGTGGTGCACCCTTGCAGGGAAGTTAATCTATTCGAATAGCCGTGATCTTCGGTAATAGGACGACTTGGAGTTGTACCTTGACCTTATGACAACTAGAACCGGATACTTAATAAAACACACCCTTCCAAGTGCCAGATACAACCGGTGGTCGCTCTACCTCAGGGATGTGAGGAGGGGATCGCCGGGTAGGATTATGCTATGAGATGCTACTTGGAGATGCTACTTGGAGGACTTCGACCTACCCTCTTCTGCCTGTTGCAAGACGAAGGTGACCAGAAGCGTAGTCTTCGATAAGACTAGCTATCCCCCTCTTATTCTGGCATTCTGCAGTTCAGTCCACTGATATGGCCTCCTTACAAATATACCCATGCATATGTAGTTTAGTTCCTTGCTTGCGAGTACTTTGGATGAGTACTCACGGTTGCTTTCTCCCCCCTTTTTCCCCCTTTCCTTTCTTTCTGGTTGTTGCAACCAGATGCTGGAGTCCAGGATCCAGACTCCACCATCAACGACGACCCCTACTACACCGGAGGTGCCTACTTCTACGTGCAGCCCGCTGAGGACGACCTGGAGTAGTTTAGGAGGATCCCAGGCAGGAGGCCTGCGCCTCTTTCGATCTGTATCCCAGTGTGTGCTAGCCTTCTTAAGGCAAACTTGTTTAACTTATGTCTGTACTCAGATATTGTTGCTTCCGCTGACTCGTCTATGATCGAGCACTTGTATTCGAGCCCTCGAGGCCCCTGGCTTGTATTATGATGCTTGTATGACTTATTTTATTTGTAGAGTTGTGTTGTGATATCTTCCCGTGAGTCCCTGATCTTGATCGTACACATTTGCGTGCATGATTAGTGTACGATTGAATCGGGGGCGTCACAAGTTGGTATCAGAGCCGACTGCCTGTAGGAATCCCCCTTCCACACTCCTTGACCGAAATCGAGTCTAGACATTGCAAACTTTTACTAACATGGCTGTGTGTCTTACGGGCACACGTCACCATTTGGGTGGTAGTAGGATCTTTTACTCCTCGACCTTTACTCTGGGACTCTGATCTCTCTCCTATTCGGGTTTGATGAATTTACTAAAATCTAACTTTAGGATCTCGTTACTACTTCCTCCCGGAGAACCCCTCACTACAGGTGATTGCTCTGTGAACCAGAAGGGTTTGAAGATACCCTCCGATATTCTCTCGAGATCTTATGCCTGTCGCTTTTGCAATTCCCTACCACCGAAACATCCGTATGGATAAATACTTACACATGTCGTTCTTACTTTTATTCCCAGTTAATCTTGTTATCACAAGATACCCCGAAATTCTCTCTAATGTTCCGAGAATCCTTTTGTGCCTACTGCCTTGCAGTTCCTTGTCGCCTGAATACCCCTACGGATAAATTTCTCGCACTTACCGAGTATCCACTCATCCCCAGTTGGTGCATGTATGTCACGAATCCTCGAAGTACCATTCGATCTTCCGAAAATCCTGAGCATCCTATTGCTCTTGAAATTCTTGATTACTTGCTTATGGTTAATCCCATAAGTCTAGTAATCTTGTTGACATCCATTGTCATTATCATCTGAGTCCGTTGATTCGATTTGTTGCGAATGCTCGCAATCCTCAAACAGATCCTAGAATTCCTCCTTCCGGCTCAGACATCATTTTTGAACGTGAGCTGGTTCTCGACCAATCAATTGCCGTCGATTGTGCCCCTAAGTATATTGAACTTATCCATCCTTGGTCCGAGCGTCTGCTTCTGATCCCTTGATTTGGAAATCATAATTCCTTTGCATTTGACAATTGAGTTAGTCAGTTGTTTCTATAATCTGATCTCCTTGCAATCTTCTTCCTCTAGTTGAGTACCGATGCTCACGTCAGATTCCTTGTGGACCACCAGATCTTTTGTTGGATTTTATCTAACAACGCCCTTCATATTCAATAACCTTGAGAGCCTTTCCTCTGATACATAATGCCTTTGGTAAATTGTATCCTCTGCTTTCTTAACCATGCTCTGTCTTCGAGCTTGAGTTAATTACTTCTAAAGATTCTGGTATATGATTCTAAGATGCCCCGATGGGTTGAACCTATGCCTTCCTTAATAGGTGTGAACTCGAAAGTTTTCACGAGTCGTACTCTTCTGGTATTTTGCCAGATAAAATTTCAAAACTACAACTTCATTGAGCGTGAGAAGTGAATGAAAGGTTGTCCATTGGAGAAGTGGGAGTCGACCTTGAGCTTTGCGTTCGTGCCCATGGACACGATGTACATCTTCTCATCGAAGCTTCTTTTAAAATCAATTCTTCCCTTGGTATAAGTTCATCTTATATCTGAGATCTGGCCTTTTTTTGCAATCGTGGTTCTGACCATGTTCTCCTTTAAATATCATGTCATGTGCAAGTTTAAGCACTTGTCTTCTATAGAGCAATACCCCAGTTCAACTTCTAGTTTGATCTGTCGTCGAGTATTACCACCTGGTATCTCGAGATTATCATGGAACTGCGTAACTTCATATGAGTTCTTCATCTAGTGCTACATTCCCACTGATTCCATTTTTTTTACGGGCTCTGAGTTTTTAAACACTCAAAGGCACCAATAACTGAACCGAGTCTGCATTACGGTTCAACAACTCTTGATAATCTTCTTTAAGTACGAGTTTCTACCCGATCACGCCATTCCTAGTCTGATCGGCCATATCATTATCGTGCAACATTTTAACTGTGCTACCTGGTCCTTCTTTCCGGAGCACAATTTTCGACGTTGAGCTAACCTTACGTCGATCTTCCTCCTCATATAACTTCGCCTTAAAAACAGTGAGCTTGATTTCGAGTTTGTGTCGTATCTGTGGCTCCAATAATCTTTTGTTGCATGAGTCCTTTTGCTTGATGCAGTCGTTGTTCAATTGCTTCTTCGTGGATTCTCTCGACAACAAATTGTCGTGATCATCATCAACATTTTGACTCCTTCCAGGATATCAATGGAATTCTTGATGATAAGTGCCATCCTCGTTCATTGGTAATTTCAGTTACCATCAACAACATCCTTACCTTCCTTTCATCACAAATTTGATCATGTTATGGATGCAACTTACTATCCAGCCCGTATTATGATCTACCTTGAAGTATTACTGCCTTTTGTCAAGGATGTTGTGAGAAATTCACCACCCTTAAGAATTCTTGATACCAGTGATACTTATTAACATCACCATTCTTTTCTTGGTCCCCGTGATGTTTCTAACCGGAATACCGACAAATGGTTAGTGACGTGTAAATTCTAAACTTCGAGCAACCCTCTTGCTTTGAAGTTATTGGTCTATAGTTTCATTCTACGACTATGGCTTATTGAATCACCATTCTGGCATTGGTCGTGCAACCCAACCCATATTTCGGGCGCACCTTTCAACCAATGTTTAATTGTGTATGTTTTCCTCGAGCATACTTCCTTATATCATTTGATCTGACAAATGTTATCTCCTTGTTCACTTAATGGAGGAAATCCATCTTTTGGGAATCTTGGTGAATTGCCGTTGAGTTCACCAGACACCTCCTTGTCCTCTCCTTGGGTTAATGATGGACTCTTGTTAACGGAAATCCCTTCATAGTTCATTTCCCCGAGAATCTTACAATGTCATCTTGTCAATTTGCGTTGCACCTTTTCTTCTCAGGTATCCTAAGCCTGAGGTATCCTGACACCAATCGGATCTGAATCTCGGTCAGATATGATGGTTGGGACAACTTTCCAAGAGTTATGATGTTGATCCTTTGATGACCCGGTAACATGATGTCATGCCTAGCACCCCCCCCCCCGGCTGGAGGACCTATCATTATAGATTCCCTTTCAGCAAGATTATCCATTCATCCATGAGGAAATTGTAAGACTTATTCTACAAGTTATTCCTGATGGATCCTTCATGTTTCCAAAGTCTGACCTTTGCTCGAAGACCATGTCGATGCTATCTCGAAGCATGTTTGTGGTACTCCGATTTTTGACAAGAACATTTCAAGCCCAATGCTAAATGTTTCCTGATCAGTTATCCAAACACCGCTATATGGGTATTGTCATCAAATTCCTCTCCCCTTACCTAAACGGTTTCTACTTTCTATCCTGTCATGGATATCATGCTCCGCTTGTCCTTGGAAGGGATATACCCTTGAAATATGTGTTTAAACACATTTTCCTTTCCATTGTTATGTTTAACCTTCTTGAGGTTTATATGATCTAAGCAGTAATAAGTCACTGCTTTTGTAAGCACCTCGGCGTACAACTCTGTCAGTAAGAACCTGTTACTATTGTTGATGACATTTCGGTATCCACCGATGGACGAGAACCTTGCCTATTGGCCCGCCTCCTTCAACGAGCAGGAAAATGGTTCTCCTCGTCCCTCGCCCTTGGTATCGAGGTTGTTGCCGACATAACTGACAGGCTACCCTCTGGCATGCCTTGCTATCATGACCATGCAAGATGTCAACGCCCTTCCCTATTTTAACCCACATGGTGGGCCCATAACCCACAGATCCATAGGATCGAAACCTGACTCTCTTGTACACTCTGTTGTCAAAGTTATCCCTCGTGCTTGACTTTCTATGTAATTCACGGGCCACCCGCCTGTTGATCTATTCTGTATCGGACACAATACTTATTCCTGTTGCCCTGAACCCCATTCACACTCTGTTCCAGGCAATGAACGATTGCCTATCCGCTTGAAAATTCTTATTGCACCGTCTTACTTTGCTCTCGATGTGTTTCGTTTGTTCAGCTCGAGAGATACTCATGTGTTCATACTTGGGAAACCCCCAGAAGATTTTCCCTTATAAAATCCTATCGTTGTAGAAGCTGCACCTTACCTATTCATAAGTACGTTGGAGTTCCCAAAGAAAAGGATGCCGACTTCACCATGATGACCTGAAGCAAAGAAATGAAGACATCAACGAAAGGGATCAACCTCTTCGAAAGGGAAGCCAAGACCGAGAAGACTCGTTAGGTTTTTCGCTACCAACACCTTTCCCCCCCTTACTCCACCGCTTAAATCTCGGGACGAGATTTCTTGTAGTGGAGGAGAATTGTGACGCCCGGATATTTAGGCTACAGTAATTCCACGCTAATGATGCCACGTCACCTCGGTTATTGTTGTTAATCTCGCGATGGTTCAAAAACGATTCAAATTCAGATTTAAAATCAAGTCAAACAATTAAAGTTTTCATAACTCAAATCTAAAATGTTCTTAATGTGACAAATAAATCATGGATATTATTGGTGGAGTAACAACATCTTTATAAGATATTTAAATACCCTAAAGTGATTAAAACAACATCAAAACAATTAGTTATACTCCTAATATATTTTACCAAATACTAAACTATTTTTATTCTGAGGTAAAACTTCTTAGAACAGTGGATTATTTTGACACACTATTTTTGGGGCTATTTTTATATTTTGCTAAACCAAAAATAAAGTGCAACTAAAATAAAACAGAAAAGAGAAATGATAAAAAAGGAAAAGACAAATCTAACTAAAAATAAAAAAAAGGCAGAACCCCCCCCCCCCACTGGGCCATCTGTGGCCCAGCTGGCCAGGCCCAACCAGCCCACCTGGCCCTAACCGGCCCACCCCGCCGCCATATCCCCCCCCACTACCCAAACCCTAACCCCATCGACACCCACTCGCCCCCCCACTCCCCCTCGTCGGTTGGACCTGGATCGGGATCTTGATCCCCTCGCCCCTCCACCCCGACGCCGACGATCCCCGCCGCCCGACGCCGTTCATCGCCGCTCGGAGCACGACGTCGCCGAGCTACATCGCCGGCCTGCTTCCTCCTCCCCACCGGCTTGCCTCTTCTTCGCCGCGTCGTCCCCGACCCCCTCCTCGACCCCCGTTGCCCCGTCCTCTGCAACCCATGGTGAGGCCCTCGGCCTCCTCTTCCCCTCTCCGCCGCTCGTCGTGCTCCTCGCACGACCCCGCCCCGTGCTGCTCTGCAGCGTGCGCGACGAGCCCACGCGCCCGTCGCCTTGGCCGTGCCCATGTTTCCCCCCGCTCTGCTCCGCCTCCGGCCGCGACCAAGCTCGCATCCGCTTGGCCCGCCTTCCCTGCTCCCGTGGGCGCCGAGCCTCCCCACCGGCTCCGGCGTGAGCCCCCCGCTGTTGCTAAGGCCACTGCAACCGCCGTGCGCACGCGTCGCCGCCCCTGGTGCCACTTCGCCCCTGGTGTTGGCGCCGTCGTCTCGCCCCCCCCCCGCCTCCGCCTCTGGCCCCGCAGGCCACCGCCACGCCGGCGGCCAGTTCTGCCACCCCGCGGCGTCTCGGGTCTGCCCTGCGGGTGCAAACGCCCGGGCGCCCGCTGCCCGTGGCCCCGCTAGCGCCCGATCCACTAGGCCCCCTAGGGTCAATGACAGGAGGGTCCCGCCTCCAGAACGTTAAAAAGGGATAAAAAGATAAAAGAAATAGCTAATTAAAAATAATGATTAATTAATTAATAACTTAATTAATCATGTTAGTTAATCTAATTAAGCCTAATTAATTAACCTAATCACTTTAATTAAATTGACTAATACTGTTTAGTTAACTGTGTCAATGACAGACGGGACCCACACGTCAGGTTGACCAAGTCAACCCTGTTGACTGCTGACGTCAGCATGACATCATGCTGACGTCATAAATTCATTTTCGAATTAAATAATTAATTAATTAAATTCCAGAAATTAATAAAATCTTTAAAAAATCATATCTTTTAATCCGCAACTCGGATTAAAATACTTTCTACATGAAAGTTGCTCAGAACGACGGGACGAATTCGGATACGCAGTCCGTTCGTCCGCCACACCCCCTTAACCTATCGAACCCGCAACTTTCCCCCTCCGGCTCCTCTGCCCGAAAACACGAACCACCGGGAATACTTTCCCGGATGTTTCCCCCCTTCGTCGGTATCACCAACTACCGCGATTCGGCGCACCTAGCATCGTACTTGTCATGTCATGCATCGATATGCATTTGTTTGCATTGTATTCATTGTTTCTTCCCCCTCTTCTCTCCCGTAGACTACGAGACCGATGCTGCTGCTGCCCAGTTCGACTACGGAGTTGACGACCCCTCCTTCTTGCCAGAGCAATCAGGCAAGCCCCCCCCCCTTGATCACCAGATATCGCCTATTCTTCTCTATACTGCTTGCATTAGAGTAGTGTAGCATGTTACTGCTTTCCGTTGATCCTATTCTGATGCATAGCCTGACATTGTTGCTACACCTGTTGATACCTTACCTGCAATCCTAAATGCTTAGTATATGATGCTAGTTTATCATCATTGGCCCTACATTCTTGTCAGTCTGCCTTGCTATACTATTGGGCCGTGATCACTCGGGAGGTGATCACGGGTATATACTATACATACTTACATACTATACAGATGGTGACTAAAGTCGGGTCACCTCGAAGAGTACCCGCGAGTGATTCACGGATTGGGGGCTGAAAGGACCTTTGTGCCGACGGCCCTCTGTGTGGATCTTTATGGCGGAGCGACAGGGCAGGTTGAGACCGCCTAGGAGACAGGTGGGCCTGGCCCTGTTCGGCGTTCGCGGATATTTAACACGCTTAACGAGATCTTGGTATTTGATCTGAGTTGGCTACGAGCCTATACGCACTAACCATCTACGCGGGAGTAGTTATGGGTATCCCGACGTCGTGGTATCAGCCGAAGCCCTTCAGACGTCAGCGACGGAGCGGCGCGCGCCGGATTGGAACGTAAGCCTGCTCTTGTATTAAGGGGGCTAGTTCTGCTTTCGGCCGCGTACGCAACGTGCAGGTGTGCTATGGGCGATGGGCCCAGACCCCTGTGCGCTTAGGTTTAGACCGGCGTGCTGGCCTCTCTGATGAGCCTAGGTGGGGCTGCGACGTGTTGATCTTCCGCGGCCGGGCATGACCCAGGAAAGTGTGTCCGGCCAAATGGGATCGAGCGTGTTGGGGAATGTGGTGCACCCCTGCAGGGAAGTTAATCTATTCGAATAGCCGTGATCTTCGGTAACAGGACGACTTGGAGTTGTACCTTGACCTTATGACAACTAGAACCGGATACTTAATAAAACACACCCTTCCAAGTGCCAGATACAACCGGTGGTCGCTCTACCTCAGGGATATGAGGAGGGGATCGCCGGGTAGGATTATGCTATGAGATGCTACTTGGAGATGCTACTTGGAGGACTTCGACCTACCCTCTTCTGCCTCTTGCAAGACAAAGGTGACCAGAAGCATAGTCTTCGATAAGACTAGCTATCCCCCTCTTATTCTGGCATTCTGCAGTTCAGTCCACTGATATGGCCTCCTTACACATATACCCATGCATATGTAGTTTAGTTCCTTGCTTGCGAGTACTTTGGATGAGTACTCACGGTTGCTTTCTCCCCCCTTTTTCCCCCTTTCCTTTCTTTCTGGTTGTTGCAACCAGATGCTGGAGTCCAGGAGCCAGACGCCACCGTCGACGACGACCCCTACTACACCGGAGGTGCCTACTTCTACGTGCAGCCCGCTGACGACGACCTGGAGTAGTTTAGGAGGATCCCAGGCAGGAGGCCTGCGCCTCTTTCGATCGGTATCCCAGTTTGTGCTAGCCTTCTTAAGGCAAACTTGTTTAACTTATGTCTATACTCAGATATTGTTGCTTCCGCTGACTCGTCTATGATCGAGCACTTGTATTCGAGCCCTCGAGGCCCCTGGCTTGTATTATGATGCTTGTATGACTTATTTTATTTGTAGAGTTGTGTTGTGATATCTTCCCGTGAGTCCCTGATCTTGATCGTACACATTTGCGTGCATGATTAGTGTACGATTGAATCGGGGGCGTCACAGGCCTAGAGAGGTATGTGTGTGTATTACATATTCGAGAGAGACATGGATAGAGGGGCCGACGGGGGGGCATGGGAGAGATAGCACGAGAAATGAGAGTGCTCTAGAGAGAGAGAGACGAATATGAAGTGCGTGTGTATGTTTGCGTGAGGAAGAGTGCTTGTGATAAAGGTTAGTGAAAACAGTTGCAAATGGTTATGAGAGGGAGGGAGGGTTATATCTAGAGCATGTTGGCGAGAAAGACACCTTGGGAGAGAGTGTGTGAGCATGTGTGAGAGACCACCGATGGAGAGTGAAATTACACATAAAAGACTGCTCTACACATTGATTAAAGATATAAATTGTATCCAAATATGAGGATGGGATCATGATATTTGCAATTCGTGTAAGGAGCGGTCAATGACCCATCAGACATCTAGATTCTATTGAATTTGAGCATGTCTATGTTATTATTCGACACAATTGATCCACA
Organism: Triticum aestivum; assembly: GCF_018294505.1. Classification (NCBI taxonomy): domain Eukaryota; kingdom Viridiplantae; phylum Streptophyta; class Magnoliopsida; order Poales; family Poaceae; genus Triticum; species Triticum aestivum. The sequence goes on along the minus strand of NC_057804.1, from coordinate 264,144,972 downwards.
TAGTTAGTACTTTGAACTCCAGACAATGCATCGCTTTAGCAATCAAATATAAACGTGAGTATAGTTCATGTTGTGTGTGTAAAGCACATTATACATACGAAAGTTACACAATGGACATTATAAATAGCTACCTATGAACTAGCATACATTTGAATTTAACTTAAGGTGGTTTAAGAAAATCGAATTCAACATGAAGTCCATTCAATTATTTAAATTTGATATCATGGCATTTGTAAACCATACCTAAATTATGGGGGCACCAATCTTTGCTCTGATTTTCTACATAATAGCATATGTAGTCGTGTACAAAATAGATTCAAATTTAGCTCCTCCATTCCAAAATAATCGTAGTTATAGGATTTTCAAGTGTCAAACTTTCAAAAGAAGAGGATAATTTAATGAGGTTTTCAAACATACAAGGTCAATATAACTTGTCTATTTAGGTCTATCCTCATAGTTCAAGAGTACTCTAAACGTGAATGCTTGTGTTTCAAAATTTCGAACGAAGCGCCAAAAGAGCCTCCACTCACCCGAAACCGCGTGAGACCAATGTTTGGTACTACCTCCGTCCTGGTTTATAGGTCCATTTTGTAGTTTGTGCCAAATTTTGACTAAAGATTTAATTAATAAAATGTTAATGCATGTCAACAAAAATTATCTCATTGGATTCGTATTTGAACATAGTTTTCAAAAATATAATGTTTGGTGACATCCGTGAACATTTTGTTAGTTTAATCTATGGTCAAAATTTGGCACGAAATACAATGAGGACCAATAAACCCGGACAGAGGTAGTAGTACAAGGAAATTACTTTTCTAATAACTCCGACCCGTGAAACCTACCGGCCCGACGTCCAAAGGTCTAAACCGGGGTAGGTTTGTAGCTTCATCTAGACGCCACGCAACCGCCGCCGAAAAACATCATAGACAATGGCCGCCTAAGCACACATGCGCGCGGCCGAAATCGCTCCAGCCCACTATTTGGGACACCTGGGATTACCATCCTACCCCCGACCTGTAGTAGGTCCGAAATTTAAGAGGGGGGCAAAGTTTGTACTTACCCCAAATTTCAAACAAGCGCATCCCATCTTCTGTTCAAAAAAGCCAAAAACAAGTGCGTCCCAGACCGAAACATGGTTCCCACCCCACCCGTCTTATTCCCCATTCGTACTCCGTGGGCGCCAAAACTACCTCTCCACCAGCCGTGGAACCCCGGCGTCCTCCGTCCGCCACCCCATCCCACCCATCAACCGCCGCCCTCCTCCATCACGCCGGAGCCGATACCCCGACGTCGTCGTCCACCGCAACCTCAACCGCAACGCCCTCCACGGCTAGTAGTTCAAGCCGAGGCCGATCCGTCTGTACCCAAGCCAGTTCAACCACGCCGTCCTCCGCCTCACCGTTGTCGCTCCAACTTCAGCACCCTCCACCGCACTGGAGTTGTTCCTTCTACGCCGTCCTTCGCCGCCTCGGATCTACTTCCCCTCCACCGACATACGGCCACGGTAACACAGTCAACAATTTGGCCATGGGTTCGTCCAAGCCTACACCCTCCATAATATCGGTTTCCCCGGTAAAAAGAAGAAGATCAGCGCGACATGTGGAGGTGACCACACCGGAAACTGAAAAAGGTAGTCCTCTTCCCTTATTCGTGCAAATCTTACGTCTCTGCTTGCACGATATTCATCCCACAGAAGACACTAGTTGACCGCTTCTTCTTGATACTAGATGTTCCTAGTAACTCGCGATGCACAAGGTTTCTCCTCATATACTATTTCATCTTAGCTAGAGGTCCGTCACCCCCTGAATTTCAATTTTTGGCCAGTTGATTCCCAATTAACGGAGGCATTCCCTAGTGTAACAGGCGCTAGTACGCCTATTACGTCGGGGAAGCAGCGCCTTGGTGTTTATCTTAGGGGCGTGTGTGGCCTAGAGCTACTAGCGCCCGATCTAGAGGTCGGCCGGGATTAAAGGGATGGCCTGGGGGCGTTGCCAAGCAGGGCGGTGGTGTGAGGTCGATGGGAGGGCGGGGCGGCGGAGGTAGGTGTCTGGGCCGGTGGTCGCTGGCGGTTCGAGAAAGATCGTCAACAGTGACTGGCGGGAGGTAGACAAAGGCCATCTGCTCGTTCCTTATAGATCGGACAGTTCATTAAAAAAATCGACTGACCGATTTATTTTCAGTTGACTGTTATCTTAGATATGACCACATGTGGTGGTGTGTTGGAGGAGTACCTGTATTTTCTGTGCTCATATATTACAAAATCATACGGAGTAGAATCTAATTTTGTTTGCCATGCAATGTTGTAGAGCTATCATATGTCTCCTGTCATTTATTTTTCAACCACCTGCTATCTACTACTTTTACAGTGCACTAGTTCTGCACACACTTCACCCATACTCTCACTATTGTGTTTTTATGCAAGGGTATTTCAGAGTCTATCGAAGGAGAAGCAGCAAAGAAAAGAGAGAAGTCACACCAGCTTTCTTCGCGGGTATGCACGAGACGTTACAGCGCTATAAAGGGTGCAGTGTCAGCAGATGGAGACGGTAAACGTAGCTCTGGAGTTGATGACCTCGCTCGCAATGAACCACCATCCCAGGTGCTTTCTTTAACTTCGCGGTGTCATATGTGATTGCATGTCCCATATGGTGTCTAGCTTGTATTCGAAAGGCCGAAGTTAGTAAGATAAGGAAAGATATTTTTTTACATGAACCACCATCCTATGAGCACCAGAAGACAAATAGCTAGTCAGGGCACTGGCCGAGCCAGTGACAAGCCCAACAAATATAGGCATCACCTGGAAGCCAACTAAAAAGTTGCGATGGTGGCGAAGTAGCCCGCCTCCTACCAGGCTCTCAGGTCCTAGATGATCATGCTCACCACTCCAGCCGGATGTCTAGCTTGTATTGCTTCCAATTTGGTTAAATTGCATCTGCTTAGCTTACACATTATACCTTTGAATATGGCATGCCTTTCTGTTTTTGGTACATACTAGTACATCTGTGTATTAACCATGTTCTTACATCAAACTAATGTTCTTGTGTATCCCTCATTAATCACATATGACGAGGCGGGCAGGCAAGGGGACTACTCCTCATTTAAAGAATGTAGCGTCAGCCTCCCGACATTATTCTCAAGAAACAGAAATGCTAGATGAAGATAGTGAACATAGCTCTGTAGTTGATTACAACATTTCCCCTACACTAGCATCGCAGGTGCTTGCTCTATCTTGGCAGCGTGATATGTGGTTTCATGTTGCATATGGTGTCTAGATTGTAATTCTTCCAATCTGGTTAAACTGCATGTGCTAGTCTGCTTAGCTTATACATATACCTGTTAATGTGACATTCCTTCTTGTATTTAGTACATAGTACATCTGTCTATTAAGCATGTCCTTACATAAAACTAGTGTTTTTTTGTATCCCGCATCAATCAACATGACGAGACACCTTTGGTATATGCAGTGCGATATTAGTTGCATCTTTCATATGATTTATAGCATGTGCTGCTTCTAATTTGTTGAAATTCCATTTATGATGGACGCTTTTAATTTGGCAGAGTCATATTGGTTGGATCTTTCATGTGGTGTCTAGCTTGCATTGCTTCTTATTTGCTGGAATGGTTTCTGCTTAGTTTACACAAACAGTTGTGAACATGCCATGCCGTCCTATTTTTCTTACATATTCCAGCCTGGTATCATGTGTTTGCCTTACATCAAAGTAGTGATTGTCAGTATCATGCATGAATGAGTTCTGAAGAGAGAATTTTATTGCCTTTTCTTGTCGGTTTTACTTGACAATTCAAAATCAGTAAAGCGGAAGGAAGTTAGCAAGGCAGCGGATAAAGGTGCTCCTTCCGAACGGAGGGCCTCTACTGTTTCTACTCTTCCACAACCCCGAGATGATTTCCAAGACAACACATGCATAGAGACTCAACAAAGCTATGTTTATGATGAGCATGTCTCCCCTAGTGCAGCATCACCGGTGCTCCTTCTAACTTGGCACTGTTATATGTGGTTGCATGTTATGTGTGATGTCTAGGTTGTATTGCTTCTAATTTTGTTGAATTCCATCTGCTTACTTTACACATTATACTTGAATAAGACACATGTTCATGTTTCTAGAAAATACAATATCTGTCTAGCACACCATGTTCTTACATCAAATTACTACTTTTGTGTAACCTGCAATAATCACTTATCATAAGACACATTTGACTTCGGAATGTAATATAGGTTACATCTCACATTCTTTTCTAGCTTGTACTACTAATTTGTTGACATGACACTTATGACGAGACAGTTTTAACTTGGTAGAGTGATATTCGTTGCATCTTTCATATGGTGTCTAGCTTTCATTGCTTCTAATTTGTTCAAATGCCTTCTCCTTAGTTTACACATCATAAGCTGTGAATATGCAATGCTCTGAATATGCAATGGCACTAATGACGAGAGACCTCTAACATGGTAGTGTGATGTTCTTTGCATCTTGCATATGATTTATTTCTTGTACTGCTTCACATTTGTTTAAACGCCATTTATGATGAGACACTGTTAACTTGGCAGAGCGATATTTGTAGCATATTTCATATGGTGTCCACCTTCCATTGCATTGCTTCTAATTTGGTGAAATGTCTTCTTCTTAGTTTACACATCATAGTTCTGGTTATCTCTTCCGTCCTGTTTTTCATACATATTACATCCTCCTATCATGTGGTTGTCTAACATCAAAGTTTAGTTCGTCTGCAACATGCATCAATTTTTTCTGAAGGACTAAATTTTTATTCATTTTTATTTTTGGCTTGACTTAACATGGCACAGAGAAAGAGGAAGAAACACAGAATGGTAGGGAATGAGAAGCGGATGAATCCTGCAGGTTCTGCTGGTACACATGGTGCAATAGAAGGTCAAAGTCCAGCGGAAAATTCTACAAACACGGCATCCATGCTACACGAGTTGCAAAAAAAGTCAAACAGAAACAAATAGCTGCCACCAAACAAGCAGAGAGAACCCTAGTTCTTGCAACACCTACCATAGTACTACCAGCTGCACGACTTACTCGTGCGTCAACTGAGCTAGCAGCATGTTCCCAAGCTCCCTTGCCACCTGACACTACTTCCCAAGCACTCTTGACACAAGACAAGTTGGCAATATCAGATGATCCTTGTGAGCTTCAACAGCAAGAAGGTAGTTGCTGGAGTCAAGTTACAGTTGCATGCTTCTTTATATGTAGTCTCACAGTTTGATGTACACTAACACTTCCTATGTTCGTTCTTGGACTAGCACCTAGGGGCAAGAGGAAACAAACATCAGGGATAATGCTCGATAGGTTAACTAAATATAGAGGAGGAAGAATGGAGATCCGTTTTGAGGCAGGTTTAAAAAGGCCACGTGATGCTACAGGGTCAGCCAAGTTAGCGTCAGAGGCAGCGGTTGCCGTTAGGTGTCATGTACGTATCCTCCCAACATGGATTCAGTACAGGAATGACAAAGACGAAACCCAGTTCAACACCTTCCTCGCCAATTTATCTGTAAGTATGGATATGTATGGAAACTAGTAATATCGTCTTGCTCTGTCCCATACTTTCTAGGTTGCTGATAATGAGACTCCCATAATTTTCAACAGATGAGGTTCAAGTTGGATAGCCAAGATGATGCAACCAGACAAGCTTGCACCCATGTTTTCAAGTCTGCTCTGCAACAGTATCGGTATAACTTGAGGAAAACTCACTTTGAAGGCAAGGCTAATAGTGAACTTTCCCAAACATCTCTAGTGGAAAATATATCGGATGAAGACTGGAGGGGCCTTGTTAAACACTGGTCTGATCTGAAGTATTAGGTACATTGTATATATGTGATCAGATCACATGTTGAAGTCCTATTTACGCATGTGCCACACAAATCTATCTTCTTGTAGGTGAACTGTTCAAAGAACAAGGCCAACCATACGAAAGTGAAATTCCAATAGACGATAGGATCTCGTAGCTATACTGCACACTGCGAGGCTCTTGTAATTAGCTGTTGTTTCACTCTTTTCAATGTACCATATTATCAGATCTATATTGACTTGTTCGAAATGGAGAGGAAAGCCCGCAAGGACCAAAAAGCACCTGAACCGAATGCTATGGAAATCTTCAAGGACTGTCACACCGGCAAGAAGAAGGGCATGACTACACCAGTCAAAGCCGCTGTTGTAAGTCCTTAATCCTCATGCCTTTTAACTACTACTTACTCTGACTTGTGCCCTGAACTGCATGGTTTGCAGCCAATGTCTATTACTCTTTTCAATTTTATACACAATTGTCTTAGCGTATCATTGCACCTTATAAGGTTTAAAAGAGAGGAGTGATGTTCCTTTGATCTTGACCCGGAATCTAGTTCTGTGCTGGACTTGCCCACACAATGTTACAATTGCATGTTTGTCTGTTCTCAATTGTTTTGTGATATGAATGATGGCATACTATGCTTACCGTATTATATACTTTGTCTCTTTATCCTTAGCCCTCAATACAATGTGAAGAAATAGACAATACATTAGTGATGGTACATGGTCATATGTTTGGAACCTGGTTTTATTATGTACTTTGCAATAAAATATAACTAGTATTTTACATGGGTTCACCAGAATAAGTTCTGTATATAGACCAAAGCTATGTTTGGTTTTGCTGCCTCCTTAATATCTTCTGTTCTAGTACTACTAATGTAAAACCTCAACTTTTCAGCGAGCTATGGAAAAAATGGTGGAACCGCCACCTTCTAAAGCTGGCGAGGCAACTATAACCGCAATGTCAGCTCTTGCTGCACTGGGTCAGTACCTGTCCACTAACAGTGCCAAAAGCACGTTCCTGCGTAATACTGGGTTGGTTGTTAAGGCAATATCATCCAAACTGCCTCATGATCAAGATATGCAAGCTCAAAGCAATGTTGTATCTACGCACCAGACACATGTCCATTCCCTAACAGAGACCCTTTGTGAAACAAGGAGAGAAATTGTTCGATTGCATCAAGATATGCATGGTTTTGAAACCAGACTATCAGACATTTGCTATGTTGTTCAGGAGCCTAGGGGAAATGAAGGCGAGGGCTATGGTGCTCCATCGGACAATACAGCATGAAAACATAACAGTCAGGTCAAATGAACTGAGCTTCTGAACTTCTGGTGGTGCATTTATCTGCTAGACTATTAATTTTTATGCCAACCTTCCTTTTGTTATATAGTTGTAATTTGTTTTGGTGCAATACAAAATTTATTCTTAACGCGCAGCCACTGGCTGAAGAAAACAGCAAGCCATTTTTTATAGTGTAGGGTGTTCCCTATGTTTGCACTGGTGGCGATCTTTGGTGCCTAGTGGATGTAATCTATGCAATCGCCTTAATACCCTAGCGGTAGTTTCGACCTTATTTATTTCCTAGTCTTCTTTTTCCCTAGTTTGCTAGTGGCCGCAACTACCATGGGCCATATACGGGTCGTAGGATCCATGGGTCTCCTACGGGCCGTCAATAAATGTGCATGTAATCAGTGGGCCTCGGGCCGTTAGATAAATGAGTCTACATGGGCCGTAATCGGGCGTAATTGGTATCAGCCCAGCACGATAATCAGCCGTTAACAGGACGTAGGACAGCAAAGGCTTAATTCTGTCACAGGCATAATGGGTCGTTAATGGGCCAGAACATAGGACAGGCTGGGAACGGCGCAACGTGTTAACAGGCCAGAAACGGGCCGACTCTTGCCATGGGCCGAGTTTGGCCCATTAGGGTAACAGGCCAGTAACAGGCCGACTTTTGCCATGGGCCAAATTTGGCCCATTAGGGGAACAGGCCAGTAACGGGCCGACTCTTGCCATGGGCCGAATTTGGCCCATTAGGGGAACAGGCCATTAATGGGCCGGAAGTAATCGAGGGCCGAAAAGGAGCCCAAGAACGTATGGGCCGTCAATAGACCGAAAGCTAACACGGGCTGGAAACGGCCCATGTAAATCACAGGCCGTTAACGGGTATAAAGAAAATTACTGTTCATTATGGGCTGGAGTCACTGTGGGACTATAAAGGGCCGAACGATACGAAGGCCTCATATGGGCCGAATGACGTCGTGGGCCATACATGGGTCGAAAGTGAAATGGGCTGGTGTTATATTCGATGGCCCACATGACGTTGTTGGGCCGATTTCCTTTAGGGCCTAACGGGCCGTAAAATGGTCTATTTGCAAAGAGACCATTAATAGTCTTTTCATGGGCCAGCCCGTTAAACTTTGACCAAGTCAAACGGGCCGGCTTTGTAAGCTAAGTGTGCTAGTGGTGGGCCGTGGCACGTGTCGACATATCATAGGCGCCTATCTGACCCACTGACGAGCTGACACATGTTTCGTCTGGCCAATAAGAATTTTACATGTGGAAATTTCCCATTGGTCGGGGCTGTTAACGGGTTATCGGATCCAAAACCCGACCTGATAGCTTAACGGCGTTCCGTTACGGTGGATTCCACATGTCGGTCACCCTTGACGAAAGCACTTTTGTGATGCGCGATTTATTGTCATGGAAGTGGACACTTCCGTGATGATAATTTTGGTAATGTCATGGAACACTTCTACGACACCACGGGTATGACTATCTTGATTCTGTCATAAAATCGTCATGGATGTACATGCATGACAAAAAACGCGACCTACTGTGACAAACACGTATCATCACGGAAGTGTATTTTTTTGGTAGTGAGGGCAATGGTTTTTTCTAGTTTCTTTATTTAATTATCTAAAATCAATAACCATTCTATAAAAAGTAACAATTCTTTGTGGAATGAGTTCATTCTTATGATTGGGAACAACAGTAATACCTCCCTTCTTAGGGACACAATGAACGGGACTTAACCATCTACTATCTTCTATGGATAGATTATACCTGCTTCCAGAAGCTTTAATATTTCAGTTCTTACCACTTATTTCATCTTAGGATTCAAACGTCGTTGATGATCAACAACGGGTTTAGCATCAGGTTCTATTTTAATGTTGTGCTGACAGAGAGTGGGAAGAATGCCCATAAGATCGTCAAGAGTATATCCAATAGCAGCTTGGTGCTTCTTCATAATTTTCAATAATCCCTCTTCTTCATATTCTGAAAGGTTAGCACTAATAATAACATGATATATCTTTTTCTCATCAAGATAAGCATACTTCAAAGTGTCAGGCAATTGTTTTAAATCAAACACAGGATCACCTTTGGTGGAGGAGGACCTCCTAGAGTCTCAATAGGCAAATTGTGTTTAAGCAGAGGTCGTTGTTCAAAGAAAATTTTATCTATTTCATTTCTTTCATGCATATGCATATCATTTTCATAGTCTAGTAAATATTGTTCTAATGGATCAGTGGGAGGTACAGCGACAGAAGCAAGACCAATTATTTCATCCTTATTAGGCAATTCTTTCTTATGAGGTTGTCTATTAAACTTGGAAAAATTAAACTCATGAGACTCATAACCAAAACTAGCACTGACGATTTGTTTATGATAATCTATGGTGGCATTCACAGTGTTCAAGAAAGATCTAGCAAAGATAATGGGACATAAGTCATCTTGTGGGGAACCAAGAACTAGAAATAGGATATATTATTTTCCCACACAAGACATTAACATCTCTAACAATCCCAAGTGGTGTGATGGTGTCTCTATTAGCAAGTTTAATAGTAACATCTATGGTCCTCTATTTCAGTGGGTGCTATGTCATTCATAATTTATTGATATAGGGTAAAAGGGATAGAACTCACGCTAGCACCTAAGTCACATAAACCATGATAATAAGGATCTCCTATTTTAACTGAGACAACAGGCATGCCAACAACAGGTCTATGTTTATCTTTCTCATAAGGTTTGGCAATTCTAGCAGCTTCATCACAGAACTAAATAGCATGCCCATCTATATATTCTACCAAGAGATATTCAACCATAGCAACACTAGGTTCTACTTTAATTTGTTCGGCAGCTTTAGGTCCTCTAATATTACTTTTGCGAACCACAACTGAAACCTTAGCATGTTCCTTTATCCTAATAGGAAAAGCTGGTTTTTCAATATAAGCAGTAGGTACAACTGGATCAACATTATAAATAATAGTTTCATATTTAGCTATGTTGGGTTCTTTAATTTCTTCTTTAATACGTGGGTGGTATTTGAACCACTTCTCCGTAGGGAGATCAACATGCATAGCAAATGATTCACAGAAAGAGGCTACTATCTTAGAGTCAAGTCCATATTTAGTGCTAAACTTTTGAAAAGCATCTATTTCATAAAAGATTTAACACAAGCAAACTCAAGCATAATACCTGACTCTTTACCTTCCTTGAGTTCCCAATCTTAAGAACTTCATTTTAATTCTTTCTGAAAGATCCTTCCTAAATTCAATAATCTTCTTCATAACAGAACCAGTAAAAGAAGTATTGAGCATGGATTGATCATCACAAGAAAGCCGGGCATAAAAGTTCTGAATAATAATTTATCCTGAGAGCTCATGATTGGGGCATGAATATAACATTGACTTAAGCCTCCCCCAAGCTAGAGCGATACTTTATCCTTCACGAGGCCAAAAATTATATATGTAATTCCGATCACGATGAACTAGATGCATATGATAATTTTTTTGGGTGAAATTCCAACTTCAATCGATTCCAATTCCAAGATCAAATATCATCGCATAGCATATTCCATGCCAATGCTTTTCCTTTCAAGAATAAAGTGAAATCCTTCTCATTAGCTTCATCTCTGGATGAACCTGCAAGCTTAAATAATCCACAAATTTCATCCACATATATCAAGTGCATATAACTTGTTCGGTTCCATCTCATGCATAAGGATTAGCTAGCAGTTGTTCTATCATACCCAAAGGAATTTCATAACCAATATTTTCAGTAGGTGAAGTAGGTTGAGGGGAAATTAATTGTGGTTCCGATAAAGGTGAAGATACCACGAACAAACCCATCAAAGGATTGTTCTCCATAGTAACAAGTGATAATAAATTCCAGCACGTAGTAATAATTTTTCCTACAGATTTCCACTTACCAAGAGTGCTTCACTCCCCAGCAATGGTGCCAGAAAACAGCCTTGATAACCCACAAGTATAGCAGATCAATCGTAGTCCTTTCGATAAGTAAGAGTGTCAAACCCAATGAGCAGAAGAAGGAAATGAAAAGTGGTTTTCAACAAGGTAATCTCTACAAGCACTAAACTTGTAGGTAACAAGTAATTTGATAGCAAGATAATTTGTAATGAGCAAGTAACAGTAACGGTAAATAAAGTGCATCAAGGTAGCCCAATCCTTTTGTGGCAAAGGACAGGCCAAAACATTCTCTTATGATAAGCAAAGCATTCTTGAGGGTACACAGGAATTTCATCTAGTCACTTTCATCATGTTAGTTTGATTCGTGTTCGCTACTTTGATAATTTGATAAGTGGGTGGACCGGTGCTTAGCTGTTCTTCTTACTTGAACAAACCACCTACTTATGATTAACCCCTCGCAAGAATCCGCAACTACGAGAAAGGTATTAAGATAAAATCTAACCATAGCATTAAACTTTTGGATCCAAATCAGTCCCTTACGAAGTAGCACATAAACTAGGGTTTAACCTTATGTCACTCTAGCAACCCATCATCTAATAACTACTCCACAATGTATTCCCTTAGGCCCTAATAAGGTGAAGTGCCATGTAGTCGACATTGACATGACACCACTAAGGGAATCACAACATACATATCATCAAAATATCAAACACATATCAAGTTCACATGATTACTTGCAACAAGATTTTTCTCGTGACCTCAAGAACAAAATTAACTACTTACAAGTGATAATCATGCTCAAGATCAGAGTGGTATTAAATAGCATAATGGATTTGAACAAATAATCTTCCACAAAATAAACCATATAGTAATCAACTACAAGATGTAATCAACACTACTAGCCACCCACAAGTACCAATCTAAGGTTCCGGTACAAAGATTGAAAACAAGAGAAGAACTAGGGTTGAGAGGAGATGGTGATGTTGAAGATGTTGATGGGGACCCTGGCGTTCCCAGGTGGGTCGTGCCCACCTGGTGGGCCCCCTCTAATAGCTATTTGCTCCAATAATTCTTAAATATTCCATAAAAAATCTTCATGAAGTTTCAGCTCATTTGGAGATGTGCAGAATAGCTAACTCTGATGTAGAATTTTCAGGTCCAGAATTCCAACTGCCAGGATTGTCCCTCTTTGTGTAAACCTTGCATAATATAAGAGAAAAGGCATCAGAAATACGCCAAAAGGCTTTATGATGCATAAAAACATTATAAAAAATAGTGGGAAAACATGATGCAAAATAGACGTATGACACGACACCTAGCAGTGCATTTAATTCACATTGTCCTAACTGCTAGAGTTAGGTATTATAGCATTGTTGGCTATCTAATCACACCCAAAAGATTGTTTTGCCATTGTGGTCACCCGTTAACCTATAAAAGGAGGCCTGAGGCAACCTAGCAAGGGGTTGGGGCATTTTTTGATCCCACCACACTTGTAGCTCATGTCGCTCTCCCCAAGGCACCTTGCCAGGTTAGAGCACATCGAGCCTTCGTGTTCCTCCAGATCAATCCACCATAGCAGGAGTAGGGTTAGACGCTGCAAAGCGGCCCGAACCTGGTTAAAGAGAGAGAGTTCATCGTCGTGCTATCCCTCACAGCTTCCGCTCTTTGTGCAACACCGCCGTCCCCATGCCGAACCACAAAGGGGAACCCATGCCAAATAGTTGATCGTGCTTCCACACTGACATCTTTGGTGCGCCAGGTAGGGGTGTCAGGCTTCCTGTGGAACCAGGCACTTTTGTGCTCCACCTCACCCAGCCAACAGTCTCTCCATCAGCCATGGACAAAAATAGGACGAAACTCAACATCGGCAAACATTTTATGGCAGAGCTCCCTAGAGCCGCTGGAGAAAAGGTTGCTGGCGTAAACCCCGCGCTGACTGGTGATCCACATGCTCAAGAAGAATCCATAGTTCCAGTCGCTGAAGGAAGTCCTCTCACAGCTGAGGAAATGCCTTCAGTCCTTGTCGTCGAACCTCAGGCTCCAACATGGGAGCATCACTTAGTCTGATTCTTGCAAACTGGAGAACTTCCTGATGATCCAGAGGAATCTGAGAAAGTAGCCTACCAGTCGAGTATGTACCAGTTTGTGGACAACATTCTGTATAGAATGAGGTCGAACGCTATAAAGTACAAGTGCATCAGTCAAGAGGATGGACTAGAGTTGTTGGTAGAGATACATGGAGGCACGTGTGGCTCACATATGGGTTCAAGGGCACTTGTCGGGAAAGCTTTCCAGCAAGGATTCTACTGGCCCAGCGCCCTCCAGGATGCAACTGAGCTCATCACCAAGTGTCAAGCTTGCTAGTTACATTCCAAGAAAATCATCAACCAGCGCAAGCCTTGCAAACCATCCCTCTATCCGGGCCCTTTGTGGTCTGGGGGCTCGACATCTTGGGCCCGTTTTCCCGTGCTACCGGGGGTTTGAATTCTTGTACATGGCAACAACATGTTTACAAAGTGGCTTGAAGTGGAACTAGTGGGAAAGGTGAAGCCGCAATAAGCTATCAAGTTCTTCAAGGGTCTGGTGTGTCGTTTTGGAGTACCCAACAGAGTAATCACTGACAATGGCACCCAGTTCACAAGTCGCGCCTTCATGCAGTACATCCAAAGCCTTGGAAGCAAGGTCTCTTTTACCTTAGTTGCCCATCCAAAGAGCAACGGATAGGCTGAAACGACCAACGTGGAAGTGCTGCGAGGACTGAAAACAAGAACTTTTGATAGATCAGGAAATGCGGCAAACGCTGGGTTGATGAGTTGTCAATGGTTCTTTGGTCAATTAAAACGACACCAAATCGAGCTACTGGCCAGACTCCCTTCGCTCTAATATATGGGGAAGAAGCAGTGCTCCCCACGAAACTCATATACGGGTCGCCTCGGGTACTTGCCTATGATGAGGTAGCGCAAGAGAAGCTATGGCATGACGATGCCATGCTCCTCGAGGAGGACCATCTTCGGGTAACTGTACATGTGCATGATACCAGCAAGCCCTGTGCCGCTATCATAGCCACAGGGTTCACGTCTAGAGCCTTGAGGAAGGTGACCTTGTCCTTAGGCACGTTCAGTTCGCCAAGGGTTCAAGCAAGTTGACACCTTAGTGGGAAGGCCCTTACCAGGTAGTATGTGTCACCAGACCTGGCGCAGTTCGTCATGAGACCGAAGATGGCATCCCGATGCGAAACTCATGGAATATTGAGCATCTTCGAAAGTTCTAGCTGTAAGGCGTAGTTGCTTCGCCTGCTCTGGCAGTCTGTTTTGTACAAGCATATTCCCCTGGACTTGTAACCCTTTGTACAATGCCAGGCGAGGACCCTGTGCAAAGTAATAAAATGAAGCGTTGGCACAAAACTTGCATGCATGTTGAATTAAGTCTGGCTTTAGTGTGATTATAATCACCCTAGCATAAGATAATTCATCCTTCACAAAAGATCATATGCAGCTGTTTTCTCCCCTGCATTTCTTTTTGATCAATAGCAGGGCCCCTACCGTGGATGCACTCCCTGGATTTGCCTTTCAAGTTGTCGGGCCTCTAGCCGTAAAGGTCCTCCGTGTGCCTCAGGTCCAAGGAGGACTCCGGGACTATGTGCTCCTACTTCGCCTGCTATGATGCTGCCACAAAAAGACATATTTCAGCCTTATGTTAGGCCTAGCTACTTTCTGTGATGTAATATCACTTTTAAGTAGTTGTGTAGACAAATGCTATCCTTTTAAGCTTATATTGCACATTACTTTTGTGTGATTGTGAATCATGCGTGTGTTGGGAGCCTGCCGGGGCAAACAATAGCTGTGCTGTTGTCGGGAGCGGGCCCTTAGCATTCTGCAAGCATATGTGTCACTGGCAGGTTACCTTTCGACATCCTCGGTGCGGCTTCCTGGTCTGCTGAGCGACTGGAAACAAACGAGGACGCAGGTGAGAACGGAAGAGTCCCTTTGCGGTACGGATATCTCACACAAAATGCTAGGGTTTAAGCTAGAGGAGTCACAAGGGACACACAAAAGGATCCGAAACCATAAAAAAAGGTGGTGTAACTTATCTTTTTCTTTATATGGCAGTTGTTGTTGCCGCTAGGGTGCAAGTCCTCCCTTTCCCTGGGAAGCCTCCAGGCATACAGAAGGCAACTATTAACACATGCGCAACATGTGTGCTGAGGCTTGCCGGGGTAGGATGAGAACGAGCTCCGCCGCGGTTTCCTTTCGAGGCAGTTCTGCTCCACGGGTTGGGGCAGGGTCCCGACGGACTTGTCACGGCCCACATCTTAGCAGATCATTTGTTGTTCCAGGAAGAACGCCTGCATCGCCGGGTGCAGCTTGTCAGCAATCAGTTCCTTAGTCTCCATGTCGCCGCTTCGCCAAATGTACGAATGAGGTCATGGTAGGATTGATAACAACACTGGCTACGATGGTTGTGCCGCCCATCGTGCCCAACTCGTCAGCGATGGCCGCAGCGTCCAAGGTGCTCGTAGCCACAGGCAGAGGAGCCGGTGTATCAGGGAGTAGCGCCATCGCTCCATTCTCCCCTTCTTGGGAGCCAATGCCAACAAAGGTTGGTGAAGATCAACGCGTTGGTCACTGCTTCAAGTTCGCACAAGCGACGTCCCCTACCTGGCGTGCCAAAGATGTCATGGAAGAACGATCACCTATGGGGCATGGGTGCCCCGTTGTGGTTCGGCATGGGGACGACCACGTTGCACAAAGAGCAGAAGTAGTGAGGGACAACATGGCGATGGACTCTCTCTTTTTCCCCAAGTTCGGGGCGCTTTGCAGCGTAAAACACTACTCCTACGGTGGTGGTTTGATCTGGAGGAACACAAAGGCTTGGCACTCTAACCCAGCAAGGTGCCTTGGGGAGAGTGACGTGACCTTACAAGTGTGGTGGGATCAAAAAATGTCTGAATTCCTTGCTAGGTTGCCTCAGGCCTCCTTTTATAGGTTAAGGGGTAACCACAATGGCAGAACAGTCATTCGGGTGTGATTAGATAGCCAACAATGCTATCATACTTAACTCTAGCAGTTAGGACAAAACGCATTAAATGCACTACTAGGTGTCATGTCGAGGGTGAGGCCCGGCAAGTATGTTGCGCCGCTTATCTGCCTCTTCTTATCAGCTTGACACGCCTCCTGGACAGGTGTCAATAAAGCTAATCTCTTCTCCTTGATGTCGCCACGATTTTGATATGATCCACCTAGTTGCTTAGCACCCTGACACCACACTGAGTAGTGACTTGGGAGTTCCCCTTAATGCCTTTCTTGTCCCTATCCTCCTAGGAGTTGGAGGATAGAGTGCAAAAGGAGCGCCTGCGCAGAAGCCCAGCCTGACCCCGTCAGGGCCCGCGGGACATGATAACCCACAAGTTTAGGGGATAATTGTAGCCTCTTTCCATAAGTAAGAGGTTCGAACCGAACGAGGAGCTAAAGGTAGAACAAATATTCTCTCAAGTCCTATCTGCCACTAATATGACTCTACGCATGCTTAGTGTTCGCCTTACCTAGAACAAGTATGAAACTAGGAGTACTTTGTAGGTGTTGTTGGATAGGTTTGCAAGATAATAAAGAGCATGTAAAAATAAACTAGGGGCTGTTTAGATAAAGAAGCAATAAAGTAAATATAGCGAGTGTGGCAAACTGGTGGTAGGAGTTGTGGAATTGTACCTAAGCAATTGACTACTTTACTAGACCGGTAATCACTATTGCAATTCTATTTGAGGGAGAGGCATAAGCTAACATAGTTTCTCTTCTTGGATCATATGCACTTATGATTTGACTCTAGCAAGCATCCGCAACTACTAAAGATCATTAAGGTAAACCCAACCATAGCATTAAAGTATCAAGTCCTCTTTATCCCATACGCAAACAACCTACTTACTCGGGTCTGGGCTTCTGTCACTCACGCCACCCACCATAAGCAAATCATGAACATATTGAAAACCCTATAGCGGGGATCCTCACGCTTGCGCGACATGGAGAGCACCATAGGACAACACCAATAATGAAACATGCAACTCAAACCAATCACGATCATCAATTAACCCATAGGACAAAACAGATCTACTCAAACATCATAGGATAGCCATACATCATTGGGAAATAATATATAGCATTGACCACCATGTTTAAGTAGAGATTACATCGGGTAAAAGAGAGGTTACACCGCTGCATAGAGGGGGGAAGAGTTGGTGATGAAGGTGGTGAAGTTGTTGGTGTAGATCGCAGTGATGATGATGGCCACTCACGGCGTTCCGGTGCAACCAGAACGAAGGGGGAGAGACCCCCCTTCTTATTCTTCTTCCTTAACCTCCTCCCTAGATGGGAGAAGGGTTTTCCTTGTGGTCCTTCGCTCCCATGGCATGGGAGGGGCCAGAGCCCCTCCGAGATTGGATCTGTCTCTCTGTCTCTCTCTGTTTCTGCGTTCCCAGATTCTGCCCTTTCACCATTTCTTTTATATCTAGAGATCCGTAACTCTGACTGGATTGAATCTTTCGCCCAGATTTTTCTCATAAAATTAGCTTTATTGCGGCAAAAGAAGAGCATCAACAGCCTTACGGGGTGTCCACGAGGGTCCAGGGCGCTCTTGCCCCCCTGGGGCGCGCCCCCTGCCTCGTGGACCCCTCGGGCACCGTCTCGCGTTGATTTTTCCTCCCAAAACTCACAAATATGCCAAAATAATTATCCATCCGTTTTTATCCCGTTTGGACTCCGTTTCATATTGGCTTTCTGCGAGACATAAAACATGCAACAAACAGGAACTGGCACTGGGCACTGGATCAATATGTTAGTCCCAAAAATAGTATAAAAAGTTGCCAAAAGTATATGAAAGTTGAATAATATTGGCACGGAACAATAAAAAATTATAGATATGACGGAGACGTATCAGCATCGCAAGGCTTAATTCTTGCTCGTCCTCGAGTAGGTAAATGATAAAAAAGTTAATTTTTGATGTGGAATGCTACCTAGCATAATCTTGATCATAAGACTAATCATGGCATGAATATTAAGACACGAGTGATTCAGAGCAATAGTCTATCATTTGACATAAAACGATAATACTTCGAGCATACTAATAAAGCAATCATGTCTTTTCAAAACAACATGGCCAAAGAAAGTTATCCCTACAAAATCATATAGTCTGGCTGTTGCTCTATCTTCATCACACAAAGTATTTAATCATGCACAACCCCGATGACAAGCCAAGCAATTGTTTCATAGTTTAGTAATCTCAAACTTTTTCAACTTTCACACAATACATGAGCGTGAGCCATGGATATAGCACTATAGGTGGAATAGAATAGTGGTTGTGGAGAAGACAAAAAAGGAGAAGATAGTCTCACATCAACGAGGCGTATCAATGGGATATGGAGATGCCCATTAATAGATATCAATGTGAGTGAGTAGGGATTGCGATGCAATGGATGCACTAAGAGCTATAAGTGTATGAAAGCTCAAACTAGAACTAAGTGGGTGTGCATCCAACTTGCTTGCTCATGAAGACCTCGGGCATTTGAGGAAGCCCATCATCGGAATATACAAGCCAAGTTCTATAATGAAAATTCCCACTAGTATATGAAAGTGATAACATAGGAGACTCTCTATATGAAGAACATGGTGCTACACTGAAGCACAAGTGTGGTAAAAAGGATAGTAACATTGCCCCTTCTCTCTTTTTCTGTCATTATTTTATTTTATTTTATTTTTATTTTTGTGGTGGGCTTCTTTGGCCTCTTTTTTTTCATTCGGGCTTCTTTGGCCTCTTTTATTTTTCATAAAGTCCTGAGTCTCATCCCGATTTGTGGGGGAATCATAGTCTCCATCATCCTTTCCTCACTGGGACAATGCTCTAAGAATGATGATCATCATACTTTTATTTACTTACAACTCAATATTACAACTCGATATCTAGAACAAAGATATGACTCTATATGAATGCCTCCGACGGTGTACCGGGATGTGCAATGATCTAGCGTAGCAATGACATCAAAAAATGGACAAGCCATGAAAACATCATGCTAGCTATCTTACGATCATGCAAAGCAATATGACAATGAATGCCCACGTCATGTATATGATGATGATGGAAGTTGCATGGAATATATCTCGGAATGGCTATGGAAATGCCATGATAGGTAGGTATGGTGGCTGTTTTAAGGAAGATATAAGGAGGCTTATGTGTGATAGAGCGTATCATATCACGAGGTTTGGATGCACCGGCGAAGTTTGCAACAATTCTCGAGGTGAGAAATGGCAATGCACGGTACCGAAGAGGCTAGCAATGATGGAAGGGCGAGAGTGCGTATAATCCATGGACTCAAGATTAGTCATAAAGAACTCATATACTTATTACAAAAATATACAAGGCATTGAAAACAAAGTACTACGCGCATGCTCCTAGGGGGATAGATTGGTAGGAAAAGACCATCGCTCGTCCCCGACCGCCACTCATAAGGAAGACAATCAATAAATAAAATTGTGCTCTAACTTCATCACAAAGCGGTTCACCATACGTGCATGCTTCGGGAATCACAAACCTCAACACAAGTATTTCTACTAATCAACAAACACCCACTAGCATTACTCTAATATCACCACCTTTATATCGCAAAACTATTGCAAGGAATCAAACATATCATATTCAGCGATCTACAAGTTTATGTAGGTTTTTATGACTAACCATGTGAATGACCAATTCCTGTCATCTATCTAAATAGATATAAGTGAGGCAAGAGAATTTAATTATTTCTAAAAAATATATGCCCACGCTCTAACAAATATGTGAAACCAAAGATCATTCTACAAATGGCGGTTTTCTATGTGAAGAAAAACAGGCAATCCAAACTTCAAATGATATAAGTGAAGCACATGAAGCATTTTATAAAGACATACTCAAAAGATTTAAGTGAGGTGCAATGAGTATTCTATAAATAATCCAAGGACTATCTCATACCAGCATGGTGCATAAAAGAAAAGTGAAAATTAAATGCAAAAGATGCTCTAGGACTTGCACATATCACATGAACGAAAGGAATCCGAAAACATACTGATACTTGTTGAAGAAAGAGGGGATGCCTTCCGGGGCATCCCCAAGCTTAGACGCTTGAGTCTCCTTCAATATTTACTTGGGGTGCCTTGGTCATCTCCAAGCTTGAGCTATTGCCTCTGTTCCTTTTCCTCATATCGAGATCTCCTCGATTAGACACTTCATACACACAAAACTTCAACAGAAAACATGGTAAGATCCGTTAGTATAATAAAGCAAATCACTACTCTAAGTACTATTGCAAAACAATTCATTTTTCTTTAGCATTGTGTCTACTAATATAGCTTTTCCATGGCTTAATCCACTGATAGAAATTGATAGTTTCATCGAAACAAGCAAACTATGCATCAAAAACAGAACATTCTATAGCAATCTGAATATTCACCGTACTTCTGGTACCCCAAAAATTCTACCAAAATTAGGAAAAATAAACAATTTGAACATAAAGACAGTGCAAAAAGAATCAGAACCATTTGATGTTCTAGTAAAAAATGTAAAATCATGCACTACAGCCAAAGTTTTGTCCTGCACCATACAAACCAACAAGCATTGTAAACATCCTAAAGGCAAACCTTAGCACATTATTTTTATAATACAATGGAATTGTACAAGGGGATAATTATTTTTGACGAAAAGTTTCTGTAATTAAGATTCACAAAGTTTCCGTGAGCATGAACAAAGTTCAAGAAGCTCTCCCACTTCAACAATGCCTGTGTTTCTTACTTTCACTTTCCTTTTTGAAAAGTTTTAGGCTCCCCTCTTTATTTTTGTGTTTTTAGACTATATAAAAGCATTACACAGAAATAAATGACTCTCTAAAGCTTCCGGGTTGTATCCCTGGCAGCGCTTTCTTTAAAGCCATTAAGCTAGGAATATAGTGCTCGAGTAATGAATCCACCACTACAAGGATTTGGGTCTATTGCAACAAAAACATTTGTTGCAAATACATGTTGTTTCATGGAGATAAGTACCTATGGCCATGAAATGACATTCGTTGGTAGCCATTACGACTAGACACATGGTAATAGGTTATTACCACAAAAAATCAATTGTGGCAATAAAGCGTGCTATTGCAACATCCATGCGGGAAGTTGCCACATGTTTTCCCGTGGCAACACTCACCTGATGCCACAATTTGATTTGTGGAGATAACTCTAATGCAAGATGTAGCGAATCATGGTGACTGATATCTCGTAGCCGTAGACATTTGTGGCAACAACCTATGGCAACGACGGTCGTTTCAGGCTCATTACTCTTCCGTGGCAATAGTCAATTGTGACAATAAACCATGCCCACAATCCTTGTTTTCGTGGCATTAGGCATGTTGCCACGACCCACCAGACTTGTGGCAATAAACTATGGCAACAATCCTTGTTTTCCTGGCATTAGGCATGTTGCCACGACCCACTGCACTTGTGGCATTAACTTATGGCAACAAATATTCCAGTCGTCGTAATAGGAAATTGCAACATACTTGTTTTGGTGGTAATAAATAGGTATCACAACAAGTAAAATCTTTGTAGCAAGGAACTATTGCAACAATTTAAACTTTCCGTGGCGATACTCTATTTCAACAAAACTTACTTTGCTGGCGCCAAACAGTTATCGCATCGTGTAAAAAAATGGTGCCAAGTTATTGCGACTATATAAAGTGCCTTGTTGCAACATCCTTGTGCAACAAAACAGGTAGGCGTAGTAACTGAGATATGACGCGACACTATATTTTTAGTGGTGCTAGCACGTGGCAACCGAAAGTGGGTTGTGGTAATAGCCTAGTGCAACCGTAAAAAAATACATGCTTTCAATTACAATATTCAAAACCATACGTATAATATGTAAATTCAACAGAAATGTAATTTAGCTATCCTAATTAACTACGGAGACTAAACTGTCTGTGATCTATAGTGCAGTCCAACTAGTTCTATGGATCCTGCAATCAAGAAATAAAAAGAGTTCTAGTTAATGAGTCGAACATAACATATACCATACAATTATTCCAGCTCCATTGTTAAAAAGAACTATCGCCAAACTAACTGGACTAATACTGTGTCAGCAAGCTTGTACTTGAGGGATCCGAACAATTATACAAGTGTAAATGTGTAAAGCATAAGCACAAGTACATCAACTAAAATCTTCTCTTTTGAGAAAAGACATTGCTTTATAACTTAACGGTGCTAGGATGAATCACCCAAAGCACAGGCAACCGCAAGGGCTGGTACTTCGGCCTCCTATTCCAGATAGTCGTTAGTTTTGTACATCCTACCAAGACTAGTAAGCTCATGAGCAACAGAGTTTGTCGAGCGATTTCATACATTTATTTCATAATAAGAAAACCATGATTTGAGTTGGTACTTCGTATCCTCAATAACAGCAGCATAGGTCGATGAGTCCACCTTATTGATATTCAGTGCTTGCATCGGGAGTTGTGAGTCCGTTTCAAAAATGACCCTCATGACCCACATATCAGCGGCAAGAGATATTGCATGGGACATTGCAATGGAGTCAGCAGCGAAGGCATCACGCCCATGCTCATGACGTCCTGCTGTTGCGTACAGAATGGTGCCATCGTCCGATCGTACATCTAATAAAAGCTTCTGCTATTGATTTAAGTTGTGACTCGATGTATAGTTTCAGTCAAGTTCATGTCCGTAGCTAGCATATATTCGTTTTTTGTTTAAGTTGTGACACGATGCAGCAACAACACATGGTCAAAGAGAACAAGCAACTAGCTAACTATGAAGGCCAATGACATATAAAATGCAGGTGAACATGAAGAGAAACCAAGGTTGTGACTTACCATTGCTTTAAACATTCGAGAAATCATTGCTGCAACCTGTATGAGCGCATTTGAAGAAATAGCAGTTGGCCTTGAACATAAGCAAGGTTCTGTCACTCACGCCACCCACCATAAGCAAATCATGAACATATTGCAAACCCTACAGCGGGGATCCCTCACGCTTGCGTGACACAGAGAGCACCATAGGACAGCGCCAATGATAAAACATGCAACTCAAACCAATCGCGATCATCAATTAACCCATAGGACAAAACGGATCTACTCAAACATCATAGGATAGCCATGCATCATTGGGAAATAATATATAGCGTTGAGCACCATGTTTAAGTAGAGATTACAGCGGGTAAAAGAGAGGTTACACCGCTGCATAGAGGGGGGAAGAGTTGGTGATGAAGCCGGTGAAGTTGTTGGTGTAGATCGCAGTGATGATGATGGCCTCTGACGGCGTTCCGGCGCCACCGGAAGGAAGGAGGAGAGATGCCCCCTTCTTCTTCTTCTTCCTTAACCTCCTCCCTAGATGGTAGAAGGGTTTCCCTTGTGGTCCTTGGCTCCCATGGCATGGGAGGGGCGAGAGCCCCTCCGAGATTGGATCTGTCTCTCTGTCTCTCTCTGTTTCTGCGTTCCCAGATTCTGACCTTTCACCGTTTCTTTTATATCCGGAGATCCGTAACTCCAACTGGATTGAATCTTTTGCCCAGATTTTTCTCATAAAATTAGCTTTCTTGCGGCAAAAGAAGAGTGTAAACCACCTTACGGGGTGTCCATGAGTGCCTAGGGCGCGCCTGCCCCCCAGGGGCACACCCCCTGCCTCGTGGCCCCCTTGGGCACTGTCTCCCGTTGATTTTTCCTCCCAAAAATCACAAATATTCCAAAATAATTCTCCGTCCGTTTTTATCCCGTTTGGACTCCGTTTGATATTGGGTTTCTGCGAAACATAAAACATGCAACAAACAGGAACTGGCACTGGGCACTGGATCAATATGTTAGCCCCAAAAATAGTATAAAAAGTTGTCAAAAGTATATGAAAGTTGAATAATATTGGCATGGAATAATAAAAAATTATAGATACGACGGAGACATATCAGCATTCCCAAGCTTAATTCTTGCTCGTCCTCGAGTAGGTAAATTATAAAAAAGATAATTTTTGATGTGGAATGCTACCTAGCATAGTCTTGATCATAAGTCTAATCATGGCATGAATATTAAGACATGAGTGATTCAAAGCAATAGTCTATCATTTGACATAAAAACAATAATACTTCGAGCGTACTAATAAAGCAGTCATGTCTTTTCAAAACAACATGGACAAAGAAAGTTATCCCTACAAAATCATATAGTCTGGCTGTTGCTCTATCTTCATCACACAAAGTATTTAATCATGCACAACCCGATGACAAGAAAAACAATTGTTTCATACTTTAGTAATCTCAAACTTTTTTATCTTTCACGCAATACATGAGCATGAGCCATGGATATAGCACTATCGGTGGAATAGAATAGTGGTTGTGGAGAAGACAAAAAAGGAGAAGATAGTCTCACATCAACTAGGCGTATCAATGGGCTATGGAGATGCCCATTAATAGATATCAATGTGAGTGAGTAGGGATTGCCATGCAACGGATGCACTAAGAGCTATAAGTGTATGAAAGCTCAAACTAAAACTAAGTGGGTGTGGATCCAACTTGCTTGCTCATGAAGACCTCGGACATTTGAGGAAGCCCATCATCGGAATATACAAGCCAAGTTCTATAATGAAAATTCCCACTAGTATATGAAAGTGATAACATAGGAGACTCTCTATATGAAGAACATGGTGCTACTCTGAAGCACAAGTGTGGTAAAAAGTATAGTAACATTTCCACTTCTCTCCTTTTCTCTCTTTATTTTATTTTATTTTATTTTTATTTTTTTGGTGGGCTTCTTTGGCCTCTTTTTTTCATTCGGGCTTCTTTGGCCTCTTTTATTTTTCATAAAGTCCGAAGTCTCATCCTGACTTGTGGGGGAATCATAGTCTCCATCATCCTTTCCTCACTTGGGCAATGCTCTAATAATGATGATCATCACACTTTTATTTACTTACAACTCAATATTACAACCCGATAACTAGAACAAAGATATGACTCTATATGAATGCCTCCAGCGGTGTACCGGGAAGTGCAATGATCTAGCATAGCAATGACATCAAAAAACAGACAAGCCATGAAAACATCATGCTAGCTATCTTACGGTCACGCAAAGCAATATGACAATGAATGCTCAAGTCATGTATCTGATGATGATGGAAGTTGCATGGCAATATATCTCGGAATGGATATGGAAATGCCTTGATAGGTAGGTATGGTGGCAGTTTTGAGGAAGATATAAGGAGGCTTATGTGTGATAGAGCGTATCATATCACGGGGTTTGGATGCACCGCGGAAGTTTGCACCAATTCTCGAGGTGAGAAAGGGCAATGCACGGTACCGAAGAGGCTAGCAATGATGGAAGGGTGAGAGTGCGTATAATCCATGGACTCAACATTAGTCATAAAGAACTCATATACTTATTGCAAAAATCTACAAGCCATTGAAAACAAAGTACTATGTTCATGCTCCTAGGGGGATAGATTGGTAGGAAAAGACCATTGCTCGTCCCCGACCGCAACTCATAAGGAAGACAATCAATAAATAAAATTGTGCTCCAACTTCATCACAAAGCGGTTCACCATACGTGCATGCTTCGGGAATCACAAACCTCAACACAAGTATTTCTACTAATCAACAAACACCCACTAGCATTACTCTAATATCACCACCTTTATATCGCAAAATTTTTGCTAGGAATCAAACATATCATATTCAGCAATCTACAAGTTTATGTAGGATTTTATGACTAACCATGTGAATGACCAATTCCTGTCATCTCTCTAAATAGATATAAGTGAAGCAAGAGAATTTAATTCTTTCTACAAAAGATATGCCCATGCTCTAACAAATATAAGTGAAACCAAAGAGCATTTTACAAATGGCGGTTTTCTATGTGAAGAGAAACAGGCAATCCAAACTTCAAATGATATAAGTGAAGCACATGAAGCATTCTATAAAGCCATACTCAAAAGATTTAAGTGAAGTGTAATGAGCATTCTATAAATAAACCAAGGACTATCTCATACCAGCATGGTGCATAAAAGAAAAGTGAAAATTAAATGCAAAATATGCTTCAAGACTTGCACATATCACATGAATGAAACAAATCCGAAAACATACCGATACTTGTTGAAGAAAGAGGCGATGCCTTCCGGGGCATCCCCAAGCTTAGACGCTTGAGTCTCCTTGAATATTTACTTGGGGTGCCTTGGGCATCCCCAAGCTTGAGCTCTTGCCTCTCTTCCTTTTCCTCATACCTAGACCTCCTCGATTAGACACTTCATCCACACAAAATTTCAACAGAAAACTCGGTAAGATCTGTTAGTATAATAAATCAAATCACTACTCTAAGTACTGTTTCAAATCAATTCATATTTTATTTTAGCATTGTGTCTACTGTAATATAGCTTTTCCATGGCTTAATCCACTGATAGAAATTGATAGTTTTATCAAAACAAGCAAACTATGCATCAAAAATAGAATCTGTCAAATACAGAACAGTATGTAGAAATCTGAATATCCACCATACTTATGTTACCCCAAAAATTCTACCAAAATTAGGAAAAATAAACAATTTGTATAGAAAGAAAGTGCAATGCTAATCAGAACAATTTGACAATACAGTAAAAAATGTAAAATCACGCACTACATCCAAAGTTTTGTCCTGCACCATACAAACCAACAAGCATTGTAAACATCCTAAAGGCAAACCTTAGCACATTATTTTTATAATAAAATGGAATTTTACAAGGGGATAATTATTTTTTATGAAAATTTTCTGTAATTAAGATTCACAAAGTTTCCATGAGCATGAACAAAGTTCAAGTAGCTCTCCCACTTCAACAATGCTTGTCTTTCTTACTTTCACTTTCCTTTTTGGAAAGTTTTAGGCTCCCCTATTTATTTTTTTGTATTTAGACTATATAAAAGCACTCAACAGAAATAAATGACTCTCTAAAAGTTCCGGGTTGTCTCCCTGGCAGCGCTTTCTGTAAATCCATTAAACTAGGCATATAGTGCTCGAGTAATGAATCCACCACTACAAGGATTTGGGTCTATTGCAACAAAAACATTTGTTGCAAATACATCTTGTTTCATGGCAATAAGTACCTATTGCCATGAACTGACATTCGTTGGTAGCCATTGCGACTAGACACATGGTAATAGGTTATTACCACAAAAAATCAATTGTGGCAATAAAGCGTGCTATTGCAACATCCATGCGGGAAGTTGCCACATGTTTTCCCGTGGCAACACTCACCTGATGCCACAATTTGATTTGTGGAGATAACTCTAATGCAAGATGTAGCGAATCGTGGTGACTGATATCTCGTAGCGATAGACATTTGTGGAAACAACCTATGGCAACGACGGTCGTTTCAGGCTCATTACTCTTCCGTGGCAATAGTCAATTGTGACAATAAACCATGGCCACAATCCTTGTTTCGTATCATTAGGCATGTTGCCATGACCCACTAGACTTTTGGAAATAAACTATGGCACCAATCCTTGTTTTCCTGTCATTAGGCATGTTGCCACAACCCACTGCACTTGTGGCATTAACTTATGGCAACAAATATTCTAGTCGTCGTAATAGGAAATTGCAACATACTTGTTTTGGTGGTGATAAATAGGTATCACAAGAGGTAAATCCTTTGTAGCAAGAAACTATTGCGACAATTTAAACTTTCCGTGGCGATACTCTATTGCAACAAAACTTACTTTGGTGGCGCCAAACAGTTATCGCATCATGAAAAAAATGGTGCCAAGCTATTGCGACTATATAAGGTGCTCTGTTGCAACATCCTTGTGCAACAAAACAGGTAGGCGTAGCAACTAAGATATGAGGCAACACTATATTTTTAGTGGTGCTAGCATGTGGCAACCGAAAGTGGGTTGTGGTATAGCCTAGTGCAACCGTAAAAATATACAGGCTTTCAATTACAATATTCAAAACCATACGTATAATATGTAAATTCAACACAAATGTAATTTAGCTATCCTAATTAACTATGGAGACTAAACTGTCTGTGATCTAGAGTGCAGTCCAGCTAGTTCTATGGATCCTGCAATCATGAAATAAAAAAAAGTTCTAGTTTATGAGTCAAACATAACATACACCATACAATTATTCCAGCCCCATTGCTAAAAAGAACTATCGCCAAACTAACTAGACTAATACTGTGTCAGCAAGCATGTACTTGAGGGATCAGAACAATTATACAAGTGTAAATGTGTAAAGCATAAGCACAAGTACATCTACTAAAAGCTTCTCTTTAGAGAAAAAACATTGCTTTATAACTTAATGGGGCTAGGCTGAACCACCCAAAGCACAGGCAACCACAAGGGCTGGTACTTTGGCCTCCTATTCAACATAGTCGTTAGGTTCGTACATCCTACCAAGACTAGTAAGCTCATGAGCAACAGAGTTTGTCGAGCGATGACATACATTTATTTCATAATAAGAAAACCATAATTTGAGTTGGTACTTGGTATCCTCAATAACAATAGCATAGGCCGACGAGTCCACCTTATTGATATTCAGTGCTTGCATCGGGAGTTGCGAGTCTGTTTAAAAAACGACCCGCATGACCCACATATCAGCGGCAAGAGATATTGCATGGGACATTGCAATGGAGTCAGCAGCAAAGGCATCACGCCCATGCTCATGACATCCTGCTCTTGCTTACAGAATGGTTCCATCGTCCGATCGTACATCTAATAAAAGCTTCTTCTATTTATTTAAGTTGTGACTCGATGTATAGTTTCAGTAAAGTTCATGTCCGTAGCTAGCACATATTCATTTTTTGTTTAAGTTGTGACTCGATGCAGCAACAACACATGGTAAAAGAGAACAAGCAGCTAGCTAATTATGAAGGCCAATGACATATAAATTGCAGGTGAACATGAAGAGAAAGCAAAGTTGTTACTTACCATTGCTTTAAACATTTGAGAAATCCTTGCTGCAACTTTTATGAGTGCATTTGAAGAAATAATAGTTGGCCTAGAACATAAGCAAGGTTCTGTCACTCACGCCACCCACCATAAGCAAATCATGAACATATTGCAAACCCTACAGCGGGGATCCCTCACGCTTGCGCGACACGGAGAGCACCATAGGATAGCACCAATAATAAAACATGCAACTCAAACCAATCACGATCATCAATTAACCCATAGGACAAAACGGATCTACTCAAACATCATAGGATAGCCA
Organism: Triticum aestivum; assembly: GCF_018294505.1. Classification (NCBI taxonomy): domain Eukaryota; kingdom Viridiplantae; phylum Streptophyta; class Magnoliopsida; order Poales; family Poaceae; genus Triticum; species Triticum aestivum. The sequence goes on along the minus strand of NC_057804.1, from coordinate 264,115,713 downwards.
TACATCATTGGGAAATAATATATAGCGTTGAGCACCATGTTTAAGTAGAGATTACAGCGGGTAAAAGAGAGGTTACACCGCTGCATAGAGGAGGGAAGAGTTGGTGATGAAGGTGGTGAAGTTGTTGGTGTATATTTCGGTGATGATGATGGCCTCCGACAGCGTTTCGGCGCCATCAAAAGCAAGGGGGAGAGAGCCCTCTTCTTCTTCTTCTTCTTCCTTAACCTCCTCCCTAGATGCGAGAAGGGTTTCCCCTCTAGTCCTTGGCTCCCATGGCATGGGAGGGGCGAGAGCCCCTCCGAGATTGAATTTGTCTCTTTGTCTCTCTCTGTTTCTGCGTTGCCAGATTCTGCCCTTTCACCGTTTCTTTTATATCCGGATATCCGTAACTCCGGTTGGGTTGAATCTTTCGCCCAGATTTTTCTCATAAAATTAGCTTTCTTGCGGCAAAAGAAGAGCATCAACCACCTTACGAGGTGCTTACAAGGGTCCAGGGCACGCCCCCTGCCTCATGGCCCCCTCGGGCACCATCTCGCGTTGATTTTTCCTCCCAAAAATCACAAATATTCCAAAATAATTCTCCATCCGTTTTTATCCCGTTTGGACTCCGTTTGATATTGGGTTTCCGCGAAACATAAAACACGCAACAAACAGGAACTGGCACTAGGCACTGGATCAATATGCTAGTCCCAAAAATAGTATAAAAAGTTGCCAAAAGTATATGAAAGTTGAATAATATTGGCATGGAACAATAAAAAATTATAGATATGATGGAGACGTATCAGGACGCAGCCTGATAAGATCGCGAGGGTGCCTCCCGGCGAGGAAGAAGAGGCCGGAGACGGGGAGCGTGGCTAGGAGATGACCTAGTCACCCCCGCCAGGACCATAGGAACACGACAAGAGGGACACCGGCAGGGAAGACGAAGCCGGAGTCCATGAGGAAGCCAGTAGGGTTCCAGTTGGTGCAAGCGGATTCGACCGGGCGAAGCACCCCCGGATAATCCCTCTGCCGGGGGTCCTGCTGCAGATGGTGGTGCTGTCATTGCATAGCTGACGGTGACGGTGCATCTGGCGCTCACCGTGAGTCCAAGTCATCATCTTCTTGCTTGACGACCGGGGGCTTGGCGTCGTCATCTTCGCCGTCAATGTCCTCTTCATCGACATTAGTCGAGCAGGAGCTTTCATTGTCGGTCGAGCTTTCCGCGCAACACCCTAAGCAAGCACCCGAATGCCTGAAGACCTTGATGGAGAGCAGATCAGCCTCCATTAACTTGAAATGGAGGATGTGTCCCTCCGCCAAGCTATGGGCATGTGCAAAGGTTTTCCAGCCATGCCGGAGAAGCATGAGATGACGTGTGGGGAACTCAACGTCCACCCACATGTTGCGGTTACAGCAACCCCTCATGTGCGACTTCAATCCATGCGGCTGTTCAACCTCCATCAACCTTGCAAAAGGGTCGGGAAGCCGAAGACGGCTGTGCGGGGGCTCACGCAGCTTGACGATGAACTACAATGGTGTATCCTCGACATGGCCTTCCATTGGAGTCAGAGCAGCTAGGGAGGGAGCAACCGGAGCCCCACCACGTCCTCCTCGGCCCCAAGCACCGTGCTGGCCATGACCACGTCCTGCGACACCACCTTGTGCACTGGATCATGTCCCTGTGTCCCTGGCGAGGGCGGGTATGCGTTGCCATGACGAGGCCCTTGTCGCCGCCGTCAGAGCTTGATCACGCCCTCTTCCTCTCACCATGGTGGGAGACGGACATGATAAGAAGAAGGAGAAGATGCATTGGTGAGCCCTCTCATTCACCTTTGCGCTCCTCCTTTATAACGGGGCATGGCAGGGGGCTGGCTCCCCACCATCCTATGGCAACCGCCCCGCTTCACCAATCCGGTTCATCTGCATCACTAACGTGTCCAGTTTCGCCGACCGCCTTCCTACACCAATCCTTGGCGCCATGCTTTCTGCCATGGCACTCATTTCCACGCCCTACGCGTCTGCCACTAACCTTGCGTAGTGTATGTAGTGTACATGGTGGAGATGGTAGGTGTAGTAGGATGGGTAAAATGGTAGTTACCCCGAATCAGGGAGATGCTTCAATCAAACTCCCGTGAACGTGGGCATCCTCCGGCACGCTACACGGGTAAACCCACGTCGTTTGGCGTCACATGACTCACGGCGAACCTGGGAGTTGATTCAGTTTCAGGTTAATGATGAGGCAAATAAGATCTTAGAAACATAGATCCTACCGTGGCATGGTCAGGGTTCCCACCTATGCATTGTTAGGGCCTAACCCAACTACGCCCGGCAGCACGTGTGGGCCATGCCCTAGGGATTCTGTTAGTGCAACAAACATTCATGTTTGCTGGCCAGACTCATGCACAGGCGTGCTGGCGATTAGACATCCAGCAACAATGCGTGACACAAGGTCAATCCAGAAAAGCCGCTCTACATGAGATCAAAGAGAACATTAAGAAGGTGAAGATAACAGGGGACCACCTTGGGAAGACCCCCCCTTGCCGGGCAGGACAGCCTTGCCGGGTCGAGGCCACACTCAAGGACAAGTCCAGATTCGCCCCGGTAGGGTTGGCTGGGCCGCCAAGACCAAAGCCCGCGAAACTCCTCCAACAAGGAACTGTCACTAAGACACCGCGGCTCCTCCTCACCACACCCAAGTCACTAATCAATGCGGCATCAGGGTGCTAAGCAACCAGGTGGATCCAATCAAACACGTGACAACATCAAGGAGATGAGATTAGCTTATTGACACCCGTTCCAGAGGCGTGTCAAGCTGATAAGAAGAGGCAGATAAGTGGCGCAACAGACTTGCCGGGGTTCACCCTCGGCACGACACCTAGCAGTGCATTTAATGCACTTTGTCGTAACTGCCAGAGTTAGGTATGATAGCACTGTTGGCTACCTAATCACACCCGAAAGACTGTTTTGCCACTATGGTCACCCCTTAACCTATAAAAGGAGGCCTGAGGCATCCTAGCAAGGGGTTCGGACATTTTTCTATCCCACCACACTTGTAAAATCATGTCGTTCTCCCCAAGGCACCTTGTCGGGTTAGAGCGCGTCGAGCCTTCGTGTTCCCACAGATCAATCGACCACATTACGAGTAGGGTTTTACGCTGCATAGCGGTCCTAACCTGGGTAAAAAGAGAGAGTCAACCGTGGTGTTGGCCCTCACTACTTCTGCTCTTTTTGCAACACGGTCGTCGCCATGCTGAACCACAAATGGGCACCGATGCCCCATAGGTGCTCGTGCTTCCACGCTGACATCTTTGGCACGTCAGGTAGAGGATCATGTACTTTGACGGTGCCTTCTAGCTCCAAGGTGCTGGCGCAGGAGTATTACTTGCTGCGCCCACCCGAGAACACCTGAAGTACGTCATCCAAATGCATTTCCCCAGGGAATACGCCACCAACAACACAAAGAATATGAAGGGCTCCTTGCCGGGCTCCGGATTCCTGTCAAATTGGGAATTAAGAAATTATTCATATGTGGCATCTCCTAGCTTGTTGTGAAGCAGGTGAACCAAGATTATCAAAGCTCGTTGATGGAAGCCTCCATGGAAGAGGTGAGGAAGTTGGAGGGGCACTTCGACGGGCTGCAAACAGAGCACGTACCACGTGCGGAAAACAGCATCCTGATCACCTATCGAAGTGCGCAGCACAGAAGCTTCCTGTGGAACTAGGCACTTCTGTCCTCCACCTCACCCAGCCAACAGTCTCTCCATTAGCCTTGGCCAGAAAAAGGAGGAAACTCAACACCGGCAAACATTTTCAGGCAGAGCTCCTTAAAGCCGCTGGAGAAAAGGTTGTCGTAGTAAACCCCACACTGACTGATGAGCCACGCCCTCAGGCAGAATCCCTAGTTCTTACTGCTGAAGGACGTGCTCTCACAGCTGAAGAAATGCCTTTAGTCCTTGTCGTGGAACATCAGGATCCGATGTGGGCGCAACACTTAGTATGATTCTTACAAACTGGAGAACTTCCTGACGATCCAGAGGAATCTGAGAAAGTAGCCCGGCAGTCGAGTATGTACTAGTTTGTGGACAAAATTATGTACAGAAAGAGGCCGAACAACATGAAGTTGAAGTGCATCAATAAAGAGGATCGACTAGAGCTGTTGGTAGATATACATGGAGGCACGTGTGGCTCACATCTAGCCTTAAGAGCACTTGTCAGGAAAGCTTTTTGGCAAGGATTCTACTGGCACAGCGCCCTTCGGGATGCTACTCAGCTCGTCACAAGTGTGAAGCCAAGCAGTTCCATTCCAAAAATATCCACCAACTAGCTCAAGACTTGCAAACCATCCCCTTATCCTGGCACTTCGCAGTCTGGGGCTCGACATCTTCAGCCTCTTTCCCTATGCTACCGGGGGCTTTGAATTCTTTTACGTGGCAATCGACAAGTTTACAAAGTGGCCTAAACTGGAACTAGTGGGAAAGGTGACGGTGCAATCAGCTAGCAAGTTCTTCAAAGGTCTTGTGTGTCTTTTGGAGTACCCAACAGAGTAATCACCGACAACGGCACCCAGTTCACAAGTCGTGCCTTCATGTAGTACATCCAAAGCCTTGGAAGCAAGGTATATTTCGCCTTAGTTGCCCATCCAAAGAGCAACGGACGAGCTGAAAGGATGAACACGGAAGTGTTGCGAGGGATGAAAACAAGAACTTTTGATAGATTGAGGAATTGTGGCAAGTGCTAGATCGATGAGTTGCCGATGGTTCTTTGGTCAATCAAAACGACACCAAATCGAGCTACTAGCTAGACTCCCTTCTCCCTAGTATATGGGGCAGAAGCAGTGCTCCCCACGGAACTCATATACGGGTTTCCTCGGGAACTTGCCTATGATGAGGTGGCGCAAGAGCAGCTACGGCATGATGATGCCATGCTCCTCGAGGAGGACCATCTCCTGGCAGCTGTATGTGCTACATGATACCGGCAAGCCCTGCGCCGCTATGATAGCCGCAGGGTTCGTACATGGAGCCTTGAGGAAGGTGACCTTGTCCTTAGGCGCGTTTGGTCCGCCAAGGGATCAAATAAGTTGACACCAAAGTGGTAAGGCCCTTACCGGGTAGTACGTGTCACCAGACCTGGCGCAATCCGTTTGGACACCAAAGATGGCATCCTGATGCAAAACTCATGGAATAGTGATCATCTTCAAAAGTTCTACCTATAAGGCGCGGTTGTCGGGCCTGCCCCAGTAGCCTGTTTTGTACAAGCATAGTCCCCTGGACTTGTAACCCTTTGTACAAAGTCAGGCAAAGACCATGTGCAAAGATAGTAAAACGAAGCGCTGTCACAAAACTTGCATGCATGTTTAATTAAGCATGGATTTATTGTGGTTACAATAACCCTGGCATAAGATAATTAATCGTTCACAAAAGATCATATGCAACTGTTTTCTCCCCTGCATTTATTTTTTATCAACAACAGGGCCATGATACGTCTCCAACGTATCTATAATTTTTTATTGTTCCATGCTATTATATTACCCGTTTCTGGATGTTTATGGGCTTTACTATACACATTTATATCATTTTTGGGACTAACCTATTAACCGAAGGCCCAACCCAAATTCCTGTTTTTTTTCGATTTCAGTGTTTCGAATAAAATGAATATCAAACGGAGTCCAAACGGAATGAAACCTTCGGGATAGTCCTTTTTGGAACAAACGCAATCCAGGAGACTTGGACTGGACGTTAAGAAGCGGACAAGGCAGCAACGAGGCAGGAGGGCGCGCCCTAGAGGGTGGGCGTGCCCCCCACCCTCATGGGCCCCTTGTGGCTCCCCTAACCGACTTCCTTGTAACAAGATTTCTCTCGTGACCTCAAGAACAAAATTAACTACTTACAAGTGATAATCATGCTCAAGATCAGACGGGTATTAAATAGCATAATGGATTTGAACAAATAATCTTCCACAAAATAAACCATATAGTAATCAACTACAAGATGTAATGAACACTACTAGCCACCCACAAGTACCAATCTAGGGTTCCGGTACAAAGATTGAACACAAGAGAAGAACTAGGGTTGAGAGGAGATGGTGATGTTGAAGATGTTCATGGGGACCCTGGCGTTCCCAGGTGGGTCGTGCCCACCTGGTGGGCCCCCTCTAGTAGTTATTTGCTCCAATAATTCTTAAATATTCCATAAAAAATATTCATGAAGTTTCAGCTCATTTGGAGATGTGGACAATAGGTAACTCTGACGTAGACTTTTCAGGTCCAGAATTGCAGCTGCCAGGATTGTCCCTCTTTGTGTAAACCTTGCATAATATAAGAGAAAAGGCATCAGAAATACTCCAAAAGGCTTTATGATGCATAAAACATTATAAAAAACAGTGGGAAAACATGATGCAAATAGACGTATGACAGACACCTAGCAGTGCATTTAATTGACATTGTCCTAACTGCTAGAGTTAGGTATTATAGCACTGTTGGCTATCTAATCACACCCAAAAGACTGTTTTGCCATTGTGGTCACCCCTTAATCTATAAAAGGAGGCCTGAGGCAACCTAGCAAGGGGTTGGGGCATTTTTTGATCCCACCACACTTGTAGCTCATGTCGCTCTCCCCAAGGCACCTTGCCAGGTTAGAGCACGTCGAGCCTTCGTGTTACTCCAGATCAATCCACCACAGCAGGAGTAGAGTTATACGCTGCAAAGCGGCCCAAACCTGGGTAAAGAGAGCCTTAGGCTCCGACAGAGCTCCCTGGAGCCGCTGGAGAAAAGGTTGCTGGGGTAAACCCCGCGCTGACTGGTGATCCACGTGCTCAGGAAGAATCTGTAGTTCCAGTCACTGAAGGAAGTCCTCTCACAGCTGAAGAAATGCCTTCAGTCCTTGTCGTCGAACCTCAGGCTCCGACATGGGCGTATCACTTAGTTTGATTCTTGCAAACTGGAGAACTTCCTGACGATCCAGGGGAATCTAAGAAAGTAGTGATGAGGACATCAATACAATTGTTACACCCACAGCCCCTGCTGCTATACATACTGGACCAATTACTAGAGCTCGTGCACGCCAAGTAAATTACCAGGTACTTTCGTTTCTTGGTAATGATTCTAATGTTCATGAGAATATGATGCTGCCTAAATTGGATACATTTGTTTTGCTTACAAATGAAGGGCCTAGCTTGGAGAAGGATGAACATTGGAGCAAGAACAAGCATGGAGATGATGGCATGCGCAAGGGGAACAAGAACGGAGTTACAAGTGATGATTTCAGGACTTTGAAGCCACCATAATGGGTGCATGAAGCCTTGGACGAAATATACAAGATGCCACTTCATAAATTTCGTCCTGAGGCTATTTTAGGTGCTGCGTCACCTTATTATTGGGCCAGGCCCATGTAATTTCGAAATACATAAGTATAGGCTATTTTTAGAGTCCGTATGTGTGGGGAAACAAGAGATAGGGTTGATTTCGGACCCGTCCACCAAGGGCCACGAAATTCCCCCCCTCTTCCTCCATATATACAGCCCTTAGGGCATCGTTTAGATTTTGGGTTTTGTTTAGATTAAAAGTTCGCCATAGCTGCAACTTCGCGTACTTCGTTTGTGTTCAGAGACCAAACAAAGGCGTCACAGAACCCCACCTTGATCAATAAAGCTTTCATCTTATATTCGCAATATCCAGATTGCGATCTTAGTTTCTTGCTTGTTCTTCGTTTGCTCGCAGGAAACAGACCCTCGTGGTCAGGTTGATCGTGCTCCGGCGTGGTCAATAACCTCTCGGAGTTGGTTTAGCGATTGCTAAGGCGCGACGTCCTCGCACGTTCGTAGTCGGATCGTCAAAGTCGACTTCCACCAAAGCGATATCCATCATCTCATCGAAAGACGGGACACCTTTGCCTCTATCAAGTGGTATCAGATTTCCAGGTTGCTCGGTGAGTCTGTTCTTCATACCTACAGTCCACGAAAAAGCCACAAAAAAAATTAGGGTTAGTTCATCATATCCGAACCAATCTGAGCCTTTGCATAATCTTTTTAGGGTTTTGCTTTGTTGAATTTGCGGTTGCATCGTCGTGTCTAGTTGCTGGTCTTAGAGTCTAGTCTTTTAGAGTTTCGAGTTCTGGTCATACGTTGTCACGCCGCCGCCGCACCATCATCATCGCCCCTGCCATCTACCACCACCGCTTATCCGCCACCGCTCCGAATCCGTATCCATATACCACCACCAATCCGTGTCCATATACCACCACCGATCCATATCCATATACTACCACCGCTACCACCACCGCTGCCATATACCACCACCATATATCCACCACCAATCCGAGTTCCTTGCATATTAGGTTTGTTTTCGAGATCCATCTAGATTCCAATTCGTGTTTCCTTGCCGGAGTCGGGTAGCCACGCTCCGTTTAGGCCCAAAATTTTTTGAAAACGCATTTTTCGAAAAAATTTCTGGCTATCTTATTTTTAGGTGTTTCTGAGTGTTTTGAGACAGGTGCCATTATAGGAAGTTTTTTTTGACCCGTTTCCAGTTTTTGGGTCCGGGCAGTCGAAAAAAAAAATTGGTCGAAAAAATTTCGTGCCCATCCTGTCCGTTTGAGCTAGGAAGAGTTTTGAGACACTCGCCATTATAGTGATTTTTCGCAAAAAAAAGCAGCGCAAAAGAAAAAAAAAGAGTGCAAAAAAAAAGAGCGAATTTTTTTTTCAGAGTGTGCTTTTCCCTTGTTTCCGTGCCGCGCCGTGATTTTGTTGGTGTTCTAGGCTCGCGTCTCTAGCACAGTCTAGCCTAGGACCAGCACAGTACCGTCGTTGAGCGTTTATTCAACTTTGCATCTCTGAATTGATTATTGCTGACCCTTTTTGCTACCATACTATAAGCCTTCCCAGCTCCACATACATCTACGTCGTGTGTTTGACTCTCCCTGGTAATCGCTCTATCCAAGCTTTGAGAGTTTTTTGACTACAACGGTTGCCGATCACCGCCTGCTGCTGGGTAAGAACTGGTAAGAATTTGAGATTTGCTTGACGGATTTGTGATACACCACCACCACTTCTTAGTAGTCTGTAGGATCATATTCTTGTGTGTTTCTATTGCTGCTAACCATGCCAGGATCACAAGCCGACGAGATTGACTGGGAGAACTTATCGAACAAGGAGCTTCATGATAAGTTTCAGCAAATGATGACTGAACAGGTACAAGATGTGCTGAACAATTTTGAAGAGGCCATGGAGAAGATCACTGTCCTTGAGAAGACGTTCGAAACAAAGCTCGATAACAGATTTAATGAACTGCTTGCGCGTCTTCCACCACCGGCTGCACCTGTCGCACCTCTGCAACAACAACAACTACGCCCCCTTCCGAATCAGTATGGACGAGCACAGCGTGTTCCTATTGTGCCAGGACAAAATTCTGGTGCCGCTGTTACTGCTGTTGGTGCTTCTTTGGCTCCTGCTACTGCTCCTGCTGGTACCCAGGAGGATGATGAGTATGCGGGTGATTATGAGGATGACGTTGATCAAAATCAGATCTACGAGCAGCCACCAGCACCACCACCAGCAGGTCGACCTCAGGTATATATTCGTAATGGTAGGCCTGCACCACCACCTCAGGTACGAGATGATGTCCATATTCCTAAACTGAAATTGAATATTCCACCATTTGAGGGTAGATATGTTCCTGATATATATCTTACTTGGGAGTTAGAAACTGAACAACGATTTACATGTTTACAATATCCCGAGGAGAGACGGGTTGCTGCTGCTGTTTGTGCTTTCACTAGTTTTGCATGTGTATGGTGGTCTGAACATTGTAGATTATATCCTATTCCCGCTACTTGGGCTGCTTTGAAAAGTGCTATGCGTACTCGTTGGGTTCCACCATATTATCAACTTGAATTGCTTCAAAAATTGCAGCGTTTAAGACAAGGAAAAAATTCTGTAGAAGAATATTATCAGGAATTACAAACTGGCATTATTCGATGTGGTATTGTTGAGGAGAATGAAGCTATGCTTGCACGTTTTCTGGGTGGATTAAATAGAGAGATTCAGACCATTCTAGACTATAAGGAGTATACTAATATCACTCGTTTATTCCATCTTGCTTGTAAAGCTGAACGTGAAATGCAGGATCGACAAGCATTGGCGCGAACTAACTTTTCTGCAGGCCAATCTTCCTCATGGATGCCGCGTGCATCTTCTACTTCAACTGCACCAGCACCTCAATCAGGTGCCTCCTACAGCCGTGATACAAGAAAACAGGAACAACCACCATTATCTGCCAAGAGCGCACCTGCGGGGCCTGCACAGCGTTCTTCTTCTTCCATGGCATCAACAGGGCACACAAGTGATATTATTTGTCGTCGTTGTAAGGGAGGAGGTCATTATGCGAGGGAATGCAAATCTCCGCCTGTGATGATTGCTACCGCGGATGGTGGATATGAGTCCGCTAGTGACTATGATGAGGAGACATTGGCTCTTATTACACGTGAAGAACATGGTGGAGATGATTCTGATCATGAGACGCAATACATGGCTCCTGAAGACGCAGACAGGTATGAATGTTTAGTTGCTCAACGTGTTTTGAGTGTGTAGGTCACACAAGCTGAGCAAAATCAGAGGCACAATTTGTTCCATACCAAGGGAGTTGTGAAGGAACATTCTGTGCGCGTCATAATAGACGGAGGGAGCTGCAACAACTTGGCTAGCATGGAGATGGTGGAGAAGCTTTCTCCCACCACAAGACCACATCCACATCTACTACATCCAATGGTTCAACAACAGCGGCAAGGTTAAGGTAACACGTACTGTTCGTGTGCATTTTAGAATCTCTACATATGCTGATTATGTTGATTGTGATGTGGTACCTATGCAAGCATGTTCCTTATTACTTGGTAGACCATGGAAATTTGATAAAAATTCTGTACACCATGGTAGAAACAATCACTATACTCTTGTTCATAAGGATAAAAATATTACTTTGCTTCCTATGACTCCTGATTCCATTTTGAAAGATGATATTAATAGAGCTAATAAAGCACAACAGGAGAAGAATAAGAGTGAAAATCAGATAGTGGCAAAAGAATTTGAGCAACAAATGAAGCCTAATAATAAACCATCTAGTGTTGCTTCTGAAATTAAATTGAAAAGTGCATGTTTATTTGCCACCAAATCTGATATTGATGAGCTAGATTTCACCAAATCTGTTTGCTATGCTTTTGTGTGCAAAGAGGCATTATTTTCATTCGAGGACGTGCCTTCCTCTTTGCCTCCTGCTGTCACTAACATTTTGCAGGAGTTCGCTGACGTTTTTCCACAAGACGTGCCACCGGGATTACCGCCTATTCGAGGGATTGAGCATCAGATTGACTTAATTCCCGGTGCTTCACTGCCAAACCGTGCACCATACCTTACCAATCCAGAGGAGACGAAGGAGATTATGCGTCAAGTACAGGAGCTTCTCGACAAAGGTTATATACGCGAATCCCTTAGTCCTTGTGCTGTTCCTATTATTCTAGTGCCGAAAAAGGATGGTACATCACGTATGTGTGTTGATTGTAGAGGCATTAATAATATTACTATTCGTTATCGTCATCCTATTCCTAGGCTAGATGATATGCTTGATGAATTGAGTGGCTCTACAATATTCTCCAAAGTTGATTTGCGTAGTGGCTACCATCAAATTCGTATGAAATTGGGAGATGAATGGAAAACAACATTTAAAACTAAGTTTGGATTATATGAGTGGTTAGTCATGCCTTTTGGGTTAACTAATGCACCTAGTACTTTCATGAGATTAATGAACGAAGTTTTACGTGCTTTCATTGGACGATTTGTGGTAGTTTACTTTGATGACATATTGATTTATAGCAGATCTTTGGAAGAACATTTGGAACATTTACGTGCTGTTTTTATTGCTCTACGTGATGCACGTTTGTTTGGTAACCTTGGGAAGTGCACCTTTTGCACCGACCGAGTATCTTTTCTTGACTATGTTGTTACTCCACAGGGAATTGATGTTGATAAAGCCAAGATTGAAGCTATTGAGAGTTGGCCGCAGCCCAAAACGGTCACACAAGTGAGGAGTTTTCTTGGCCTCGCTGGATTCTATAGGCGTTTTGTGAGAGATTTCAGCACCATTGCTGCACCTCTCAATGAGCTTACAAAGAAAGATGTGCCTTTTCTTTGGGGTACTGCACAGGAAGAAGCCTTCACGGTATTGAAAGATAAGTTGACACATGCTCCTTTACTCCAACTTCCTGATTTTAATAAGACTTTTGAGCGTGAATGTGATGCTAGTGGAATTGGATTAGGAGGTGTGTTATTACAAGATGGCAAACCTGTTGCATACTTTTCTGAAAAATTGAGTGGGCCTAGTCTGAATTATTCTACTTATGATAAAGAATTATATGCTCTTGTTCGGACTTTAGAAACATGGCAACATTATTTATGGCCCAAAGAATTTGTTATACATTCTGATCATGAATCTTTGAAACATATTAAAAGTCAAGCTAAACTGAATCGTAGACATGCTAAATGGGTTGAATTCATTGAGACTTTCCCTTATGTCATTAAACACAAGAAGGGAAAAGAAAATGTTATTGCTGATGCATTGTCTCGTCGCTATACTATGCTTTCACAGCTTGACTTCAAAATATTTGGTTTGGAGACCATCAAAGATCAATATGTGCATGATGCTGATTTTAAAGATGTAATGCAGAATTGTAAAGAAGGAAGAATGTGGAACAAGTTTGCTGTTAACGATGGATTTGTGTTTCGTGCTAACAAGCTATGCATTCCAGCTAGCTCCGTTCGTCTTTTGTTGTTGCAGGAGGCGCATGGAGGAGGATTAATGGGACACTTTGGCGTGAAGAAGACGGAGGACGTACTTGCTACACATTTCTTTTGGCCAAAGATGAGACGGGATGTTGAGCGTTTTATTGCTCGCTGCACTACATGTCAAAAAGCTAAGTCACGACTCAATCCTCATGGTTTATATATGCCTTTGCCTGTACCTAGTGTTCCTTGGGAGGATATATCTATGGACTTTGTTTTAGGTTTACCTCGAACAAAGAAGGGGAGGGATAGCATATTTGTTGTCGTGGATAGATTCTCGAAAATGGCACACTTTATACCATGTCATAAAAGCGATGATGCTGTTAATGTTGCTGATTTGTTCTTTCGTGAAATTATTCGCTTGCATGGTGTGCCAAATACTATTGTTTCAGATCGTGATACTAAATTTCTTAGCCACTTTTGGAGATGTTTATGGGCTAAGTTGGGGACTAAACTACTTTTTAGTACTACTTGTCACCCCCAAACTGATGGACAAACTGAAGTAGTCAATAGAACATTGTCTACTATGCTTATGGCTGTTTTGAAGAATAATAAGAAAATGTGGGAGGAATGCTTGCCTCATATTGAATTTGCTTATAATCGTTCATTGCATTCTACTACTAAGATGTGCCCTTTTGAAGTTGTGTATGGTTTCCTACCTCATGCACCTATTGATTTGTTGCCTCTTCCATCTTCAGAGAAGGTTAATTTTAATGCTAAACAATGTGCTGAATTGATTTTAAAAATGCATGAGTTAACTAAGGAAAACATTGAGCGCATGAATGCTAAATATAAACTTGCTGGAGATAATGGTAGAAAACATGTTGTGTTTGCACCTGGAGATCTTGTTTGGTTACATTTGCGTAAGGATAGATTTCCTGATTTGCGCAAATCAAAGTTAATGCCACGTGCTGATGGTCCCTTTAAGGTGTTAGAGAAAATAAATGATAATGCATATAAACTTGAGCTGCCTGCAGATTTTGGGGTTAGTCCCACTTTTAACACTGCAGATTTGAAACCTTATTTGGGTGAGGAAGATGAACTTCCATCGAGGACGACTTCATTTCAAGAAGGGGAGGATGATGAGGACATCAATACAATTGTTACAACAACAGCCCCTGCTGCTATACATACTGGACCAATTACTAGAGCTCGTGCACGCCAACTAAATTACAAGGTACTTTCGTTTCTTGGTAATGATTCTAATGTTCATGAGAATATGATGCTGCCTAAAATGGATACATTTGTTTTGCTTACAAATGAAGGGCCTAGCTTGGAGAAGGATGAACATTGGAGCAAGAACAAGCATGGAGATGATGGCATGCGCAAGGGGAACAAGAACGGAGTTACAAGTGATGATTTCAGGACTTTGAAGCCACCATAATGGGTGCATGAAGCCTTGGACGAAATATACAAGATGCCACTTCATAAATTTCGTCCCGAGGCTATTTTAGGTGCTGCGTCACCTTATTATTGGGCCAGGCCCATGTAATTTCGAAATACATAAGTATAGGCTATTTTTAGAGTCCGTATGTGTGGGGAAACAAGAGATAGGGTTGATTTCGGACCCCTCCACCAAGGGCCATGAAATTCCCCCCCTCTTCCTCCATATATATAGCCCTTAGGGCATCGTTTAGATTTTGGGTTTTGTTTAGATTAAAAGTTCACCATAGCTGCAACTTGGCGTACTTCGTTTGTGTTCAACGACCAGACAAAGGCGTCACAGAACCCCACCTTGATCAATAAAGCTTTCATCTTATATTCGCAATATCCAGATTGCAATCTTAGTTTCTTGCTTGTTCTTCGTTTGCTCGCAGGAAACAGACCCTCGTGGTCAGGTTGATCGTGCTCCAGCGTGGTCAATAACCTCTCGGAGTTGGTTTAGCGATTGCTAAGGCGCGACGTCCTCGCACGTTCGTAGTTGGATCGTCAAAGTCGACTTCCACCAAAGCGATATCCATCATCTCATCGAAAGACGGGACACCTTTGCCTCTATCAAGTAGCCTACCAGTCGAGTATGTACCAGTTTGTGGACAACATTCTGTATAGAATGAGGTCGAACGCTATAAAGTACAAGTGCATCAGTCAAGAGGATGGACTAGAGTTGTTTGTAGAGATACATGGAGGCACGTGTGGCTCACATCTGGGTTCAAGGGCACTTGTCGGGAAAGCTTTCCAGCAAGGATTCTACTGGCCCAGCGCCCTCCAGGATGCAACTGAGCTCATCACCAAGTGTGAAGCTTGCCAGTTACATTCCAAGAAAATCATCAACCAGCGCAAGCCTTGCAAACCATCCCTCTATCCGGGCCCTTCGTGGTCTGGGGGCTCGACATCTTGGGCCCGTTTTCCCGTGCTATCGGGTGCTTTGAATTCTTGTACATGGCAATCGACAAGTTTACAAAGTGGCCTGAAGTGGAACTAGTGGGAAAGGTGAAGCCGCAATAACCTATCAAGTTCTTCAAGGGTCTGGTGTGTCGTTTTGGAGTACCAAATAGAGTAATCACCGACAATGGCACCCAGTTCACAAGTTGCTCCTTCATGCAGTACATCCAAAGCCTTGGAAGCAAGGTCTCTTTCACCTCAGTTGCCCATCCAAAGAGCAACGGATCGGCTGAAAGGATCAACGTGGAAGTGTTGCGAGGACTGAAAACAAGAACTTTTGATAGATCGCGGAAATGCGGCAAACGCTAGGTCGATGAGTTGTCGATGGTTCTTTGGTCAATCAGAACGACACCAAATCGAGCTACTAGGTTCTTATGAACTTAATACTCTAGATGTATGCTGGATAGCGGTCGATGTGTGGAGTAATAGTAGTAGATGGAGAATCGTTTCGGTCTACTTGTCGCGGACGTGGTGCCTATATACATGATCAGGCCTAGATATTCTCATAACTATGCACTTTTTCTATTAGTTGCTCGACAGTAATTTGCTCACCCATTGTAATACCTATGCTATGTTGAGAGAAGCCACTAGTGAAACCTATGGCCCCCGGGTCTATTTTCCATCATATAAGTTTCCGATCTACTTTATTTTGGAATCTTTACTTTTCAATCTATATCATAAAAATACCAAAATTATTTATCTTATCTTATTATCTCTATCAGATCCCACTTTTGCAAGTGGCCATGAAGGGATTGACAACCCCTTTATCGTGTTGGTTGCGAGGTTCTTGTTTGTTTGTGTAGGTATGAGGGACTTACGTATAGCCTCCTACTGGATTGATACCTTAGTTCTCAAAAACTGAGGGAAATACTTACGCTACTTTGCTGCATCACCCTTTCCTCTTCAAGGGAAAACCAATGCAATGCTCAAGTGGTAGCAAGAAGGATTTCTGGCGCCGTTGTCGGGGAGGTCTTCGCTCAAGTAAAGACATACCAAGTACCCATCACAAACTCATCTCCCTCGCATTACATTATTTGCCATTTGCCCATCGTTTTCCTCTCCCCCACTTCACCCTTGCCGTTTTATTCGCCCTCTCTTTTCTGTTCGCCTTTTTTCTTTCGTTTTCCTCTTGTGTGCTTGTGTGTTGGATTGCTTGTCACGATGGCTCAAGATAATACTAAATTGTGTGAATTTTCCAATACCAACAATAATGATTTCCTTAGCACTCCGATTGCTCCTCTTAACGATGCTGAATCTTGTGAAATCAATGCTGCTTTGTTGAATCTTGTCATGAAAGATCAATTCTCTGGCCTTCCTAGTGAAGATGCCGATACTCATCTAAACAACATTGTTGATTTGTGTGATATGCAAAATAAGAAAGACATGGATAATGATATTTTTAAATTGAAGTTATTTCCGTTTTTGCTTAGAGATCATGCTAAAACTTGGTTTTTGTCTTTGCCTAAAAATAATATTGATTCATGGAATAAGTGCAAAGATGCTTTTATCTCTAAGTATTTTCCTCCCGCTAAGATCATCTCTCTTAGAAACGATATTATGAATTTTAAGCAAGTTGATCATGAGCATGTTGCACAATATTGGGAGAGGATGAAATTAATGATTCGCAATTGCCCTACACATGGATTAAATTTATGGATAATCATACAAAAAATTCATGCCAGATTGAATTTTGCTTCTACAAATCTTTTAGATTCGGCCGCGGGAGGCACTTTTATGGAAATCACTTTAGGAGAAGTGTAGGATCGAAAGTATATCTATAGGGGGGGTTATTAGACTACTTGACCAAATAAAAACTTAACCTTTTACCAATTTTAGTTATTGGCAGATTTTAACAACTTAGCACAAGTCAAGCAATCTTAATTCAATTCAAGCAAGCATGCAAAGAGTATATGAGCAGCGGAAAGTAAAGCATGCAACTTGCAAGAATGTAAAGGGATGGGTTTGGAGAGTGTAAACGCAATAGGAGACACGAATGTTTTTGTCGTGGTTCCGATAGGTGGTGCTATCGTACATCCACGTTGATGGAGACTTCAACCCATGAAGGGAAACGACTGCGCGAGTCCATGGAGGGCTCCACCCACGAAGGGTCCACGAAGAAGCAACCTTGTCTATCACGCCATGGCCATTGCCCACGAAGGACTTGCCTCACAAGGGTAGATCTTCATGAAGTTTGGCGATCTCCTTGCCCTTACAAAATCCTTGGTTCACTCCACAATCTTGTCGGAGGCTCCCAAGTGACACCTAACCAATATAGGAGACACCACTCTCCAAAAGGTAATAGATGGTGTGTTGATGATGAACTCCTTGCTCTTGTGCTTCAAATGATAGTCTCCCCAACACTCAACTCACTCTCATAGGATTGGATTTGGTGGAAAGATGATTTTAGTGGAAAGAAACTTGAGGAAGGCTATAGATCAAGATTCATATGGTTGGAATGGAATACCTTGGTCTCAACACATGAGTAGGTGGCTCTCTCTCAGGAAATGAGTAGTGGAAGTGTAGGTACGTTTTGATGGCTTCCCTCACGAATAAGGAGAGGGTGGAGGGGAATATATAGCCTCCACACAAAATATAACCGTTACACACATTATACCAAACTCGGTGGGACCGAATCAGAAAACTCGTTTAGACCGATTCAGTGCATATGTGACTGTTAGGCAATTTCGGTGAGACCGACATGTCATCTCGATGGGACTGATATCATTAGGGTTAGGGCATAACGTAATCTCGGTTGGGCCGATTACTCAAACTCGGTTGGACCGACTTTGGTAACAAGCTAACAGAGAGTTGGTGAGGCAAACTCGGTGGGACTAATTCGGTCATCTCGGTGGGACCGAAGTGTTACGAAAAGGAAAGAGAGAGTTTGCATTGCAGACTCGGTGGGACCGATCTCTCATCTCGGTTAGACTGAAATGTTACAAAGGGAAACAGAGAGTTTGCAACCCCATCTCGGTGAGACCGAGATCCTTATCGGTGAGACCGAAAAGACTTGGGTTTCTCGCAGTGGCTATGTAAAATGAACTCGGTGGGGCCGGATGGATCAAATCGGTGTGGCCGAGTTTGACTTTTGGTTTGGGACATATGTGGATATGAGAAAGTGGTTGAGGGCTTTTGGAGCATATCACTAAGCATTCTGAGCAAGAAAGCCATTAAGCAACACCTGATCCCCTTTTAATAGTATTGGCTTTCCTATAGACTCAATGTAATCTTGGATTACTAAAATAGAAAATGTAGAGACTTTGAAGCTTGAGCCAATCTTTTGTCCTTAGCATTTTGAGGTGTCCACATTACTTATCCATGCCATGCCAATCATTGAACTTACCTGAATTATTTATCTTGTAATGGCATTAGTTCAATGAGCTATATGTTGTTAATCATTTCCAAAACCACCCAGGGATAGTTGCACTTTCAATCTCCCCCTTTTTGGTAATTGATGACAACATATAGATCAATGCTTTGACAAATGATAATAAGATTGAAATACATTGTCGCTTTGAGAAGTATGTGACAAATAAGAGCTCCCCCTAAATTTGTGCATTATTTAAAATTTGCTTTGGACTGCAAATGCACAATGTGTTCGGATCATGGGTCACTCTTCCATGTCACATACATCTTGGTGGAGCGCTCAAAATGATAATAGTTAAACACATGCACTCACCACCAAGCAAAGTGAATGATCGTAAATGGATATGAAGGATATATCATTCAAGCACACATTGAAGTAGAATATGATCAAACACATGATCATCCAAGTATCTCACAAAAGACATAATGTATCAAGCAAACTCACAATAAAGTTCAAGCAAATGAAATGCAAAGAGAGACAAAACAACACTCTCTCTCTCGAAGACTATGATCTATACATATTTCTCCCCCTTTGGCAACAAGTACCAAAAAGTTAAAAATATGCATAGTGCTATGCGTCTCTCAGGCTTGGTCTTCATGAGGTGGTGTAGTGATGACTCCAAGGACGAAAGCATCTGTAGATGTGGTTGGAGCTGGTGGAGTGGCTGCTAGAGCTGGTGGCACTGAAGCTGTGGCTGCTGGTGCAGATGTGGTAGCTCTTGTGTCTGGAATAGGCACTGTAGTAGACCTCTGACCTCCTGGGCACTCTAGTAAAAGCATCTGTAGTAGACTTGCCCTTCTTCTCCTCCACTTCCTCCTGAAGTTTCTCAACTACTGACTGGATCTCAGTTACCTTGACATCAAGATCATCGAATTTCTGCTCAATGATCCTCTCCAAGCTCTCCTAGTTTTGAGTTAGGCTGGCCAATCCCTTCTCAATCCTCAAGGTGGATGCAATCATATATCCAAGCTGATCTTGCTTGCTCTTCAGTTGTTGGCATCTTTGCAGCTTTCTCTGCCCTTGCCTTCTATCTCTTCTCATGTGCTTGCACAAAAGATGGATCTTCTTCATTCATGACAACAATGTTGTCCTCAAAGTCTGGCTTGAGGGGTTGTCGGTGTACTAGAATAGGGGTACCCTAGTATCCCGAACTTGTGCACGGGCAGTTGCAGCGCCCCGCGGCAAGGCTTGTCGGGCGACCGCCAAGGTCCTCCATGGTTCCTTTGGAGCCATTCAAGAACAAAGTATTCAAGCCAAGGCCCCGGCAAGAGGAGCTTGCCGGGAAGTCCAACCAAGGCATCCCAAGGAACTTGCCGCGACGCGCCACACATCCCGGCAAGGCGACAAGGCCCCGGCAAGAGGAGCTTGCCGGGAAGACCAACCAGGGCATATCAGGGCCCGGTGAGCGACAAGCTTCCGGACCCGACAAGACAACGGCCGCGGCAAGGCGCTTGCCGCGGCAGGCGGCCACTCTGCACCCAAGCTCCAGCTCATCCACCAACGTGTCGCTCTGGGGGCCTTTCCAAGCGTGTGTGGCGGAAGGCTGTGCAGCCAGCGGTGCGCGGTGGCATGCGAAGCTGACAAGATCGCCATCGTGGCGAGCGGTGGCGCCCCTGACGGTCCTTTTCTGCATTGTTTGGGCTACGCAGACGGGCATTTAATGCCCTTGTCCCCTACCGTCAGGGTTAGGTAGGAAACACTGTACAAGTAACTGTACCAACCACTCCTCTTTTTACACTTTTACCCTTCTCTGCGTTGCCACCTGTCGGTGACCCCTTTTGAGCATATAAAAGGAGGCCCATGCGCAACGTAGAAGGGGTTCGACTCATTCGAAAGCCAGAAAAACACTTAGCTCTCTCGAGAAAGAACACAATACAATCAGACAAGCAGCAGTAGGAGTGTTATCTCTCCAGAGAGCTCCGAAGCTGGGTAAACTGCTTGTTTGGTTCGCCTCGATCCGCTCTTCGTGCGACCTCCGCCCCCCGCCGAACCGAAAGGGGCTCGGTCCGCCGGCCCCATAGGTGTTCGTGGATCAGTTTCCCCGACATCTTTGGCGCGCCAGGTAGGGGGCGTCGAGATTGCGTGAACCTGATCCGACGTCCACACGAGCTAGATCTTCATTCTCTTCATCGACATGCCACCGAAAAAGAAGACTTCGGCGGCAGCTGCTCCGTCCACGTCACTTCCGCCACCACTGGAGCAAACAGGTGGTGGAGTGGACGTCGGCGGAAGAACGGATGTCGACGAGGAAACTCACGATGCCGCCAGGTCCAAGGACAAGGCTGCACAAACCTCGACGACCGTACATGTACCGCGCCCAACTCAGGAGGCGCAAGACCGACAGCGTCATGGTACTCGCAGTACCATACGTTTGCTGGGCTAAGATCAAGCTAGTGGATCCCGGGGCGCTCAAGACCAGCATGCACTCCAATGTGCCAGCACGAGCGAGACACGGTCGCCCGGACGGGACAATGCTCCTTCTAACATAGTTAGAAGTCCGAGCATATCCCGCTCCTCGCGCCGTCCGCCACTGCCACCCACCACTCCAGCAGAAGCTTTGGTGCGAGTTCAACTGCTCCTCGATTACCCTCCGACGTCGGACAAGATCGACGAATGGAGGGCCACCATTCAGAGTCTCATCGGCTACGCCAACGGCGACACTCCACGGCAGCCGAGCACGTCGCTGCCGCAGCAGGGTTGCCAGGCGCGAGCCGGTGGCGACGAAGCTGGTGGGGGTGCAACCACCATGCAATCACCACCCCGAAGGCCAAGATCGCCGACTCGCCGGATCTACCTCGACAGCGACTCCACCGCATCGTCGGATCCACGAGCTCGTCGCGATCAGTGCCAAGTTCTTCACGATCGACAGCAAGAAGATGCTCGTACTCGCATCGAGCGCCGAAGAGAAGCGCGACGTCAATCCGACAAGCACGCTGGGCCCTCTGTTGACATGCATGCGCCAGGGGAACCAGGTGACTTGCCGTACGCGGTAGGTTGCCCTGCGTTCACTTGTGAGCTGCGGCAAGTCCAGTCGCCCAGCACGAAGAACTTCAAGCCAGATGTACCAGAGAAGTACGACGGCAAGACGCATCCGTCGGAGTTCCTCAGCATCTACACCATCGCGGTGCATGCTGCTGGGGGGCGGGACGACATGATCCTTGCCAACTACTTCCCGCTGGTGCTCAAGCCCAATGTCAGATCCTGGCTCATGCACTTGCCGGACAACTCCATATCCTCCTGGGCGCCTTTACAGGAGGCCACAAGCCTCATGGCCAAGAGAGCGATCTTCAACTGCTCGCCCAGAAGGAAGGAGAGCCCCTGCGCAAGTTCATTCAAAGATTCAACCGCGTACAACATAACATCCCAGACGTCCACCCTGCCGCGGTAATCAGCGCGTTCCATCAGAATGTGCAGAACCGCAGGATGCGGGAGGAGATGGCGATGTGCAAGATCAGAGATGTCAGTGAGCTATATGCTCTGGCCGACAAGTGTGCACGTGCTGAGGAAGGGAGGAAACTCCCCGGAGAGAACACAGGAGCAGAGGTATCTGATAGTGAGGACACTGCCCCGACAAGGAAGAACCGGCGGCGGAACAACAGGAAGAAAAAAGGCAAAGATGTGCTAGTTGTTGAGCAGTCCGGCAAGAAAGACGAAGCTGGTAGCTCCGGCAAGGAGGTTGCCGCAGATGTGGCAGTCGCCGACAAGAAGGACGGCACCAACAAGCAATATTGCAAGATCCACCGCACCAAGGGACATGACCTCCAGAGCTGCAAGAAGGTCGAGCAGCTCGTTGAGCAGCAAAAGGCTGAATACGAGCGGCGTGACAAGGAGAAAGCCCAGGAAGGTGCTAGAGGAACCAGTAAGAAACGTCCCGGCCGAGGAGGACGCCGCGGCAAGGCCAAGCAGCGGCAAGGAGACAGAACTCCTCGCGGCCGCGACAAGGATGAAGATGACGATGATGATGAAGACATGGATGATGATGAGACCGATGAGCAGGAGTTCCAGAAAGCCACAGAGGTCCTGTGCGTTGACGGTGGTGCTTCTCTGCATACTTCACACTGCCAGCTCAAGCAATGGGTGTGGGAAGTCAATGCAGCAGAACCACCCGTCGAGTCACGCAAGCCTCTGAAGTGGTCCAGCATGCCTATCATCTTTGATATTGAGGACCACCCTGATCGCATAACTGCGGTCGAGTGCTTGCCGATGTTGGTTTCACCAACTATCCGCAACCTCAAGGTCACTAAGATGCTAGTAGACGGCGGGGCCGGCTTGAACCTGATCTCCTCCGCAGTACTCCAGAAACTCCAAATCCCTAACAGCGAGCTCGAAGAGACCGACACATTCCAAGGGATCAACCCGGGAAGGAGCAAGCCGAAGGGAAAGATCACGTTGCCGGTAACATTTGGCAGTGAGTTGAACTTCAGAACTGAGAGGGTCACTTTTGACGTTGCTGATTTTCCATTACCCTACAATGGGATACTCGGCCGTCCAGCACTCGCCAAGTTCATGGCAGCCTCTCACTATGCATACAATGTTCTGAAGATGCCAGGCCCGATAAGTGTCATCTCTGTCCCTGGCGACAAGAAGGATGCCCTTATCTGTGCCGACAAGATCTACCAGGAAGCAGCAGCCGCAACAGATCGCAAATCACTTGCCACTGAAGCTCCCGGGGGGAAGAAGAAGAACAAGTCCAGCAAGAGTTCTGATGCCCACTCCGGCAAGCGCACCTCTTCGGAGTGCTGCGCTACCGTCGAGGACGCACCATCGAGCTCCACCAGCAAGTGTAAGAAGACAATGGCAGCTCCACCAGAGACCAAGAAGGTGTCCGCCAAGGAGGACGGCACTGGTGGTACCTTCACCATCAGTGCCACTCTCGACCCCAAATAGGAAAGTGCGCTTGTTGCTTTCCTGCGGGTGAATGTCGACGTGTTTGCATGGCAACCGTCTGACATCCCCGGTGTTCCCAGGAAAGTAATTGAGCACCACCTTGCCGTCTGTCCTCATGCGTGGCCCGTCAAGCAGAAAGTCAGGAAACAGGCAGTGGAGCGCCAAGAATTCATCGCAGAAGAAATCAAGAAGTTGGAAGCAGCATGCCTTGTCAGAGGAGTGCTCCATCCTACGTGGTTGGACAATCCTATAGTCGTGCGCAAGGCTAACGGAAAATGGAGGCTTTGTATCGACTTCACTGATGTCAATAAAGCTTGTCCCAAAGACCCATTTCCTTTGCCGCGCATCGACCAGATTGTTGACTCCACGGCCGGATGTGATTTGCTTTCATTTCTTGATGCATACTCAGGATACCATCAGATCTTCATGGCAGAAGAGGATGAGGAGAAGACCGCATTCATCACCCCGTGTGGCACGTACTGTTTTGTACGGATGCCTTTTGGTTTGAAGAATGCTGGTTCAACTTTTGCAAGGGTAGTCCACCATGCTTTTGAGCCACAGATGCACAGAAATGTGGAAGCCTACATGGATGACATAGTGGTCAAGAGCAAGGACAAGGCAACTCTGATTCAAGATTTGGACGAAACCTTTGCAAATCTGCGCAAGATCAACCTCAAACTTAACCCCGAGAAGTGCGTGTTTGGAGTCCCCTCCGGCAAGCTTCTCGGGTTCTTTGTGTCTCAACGCGGAATTGAAGCCAATCCCGACAAGATCAAGGCCATTGAGCAGATCGAAGCACCAAAGCGCGTCAAGGATGTACGAAGGCTTGCCGGTTGCGTGGGTGCTCTCAGCAGGTTTATCTCTAGGTCTGCTGAGCGCGCCCTACCATTTTTCAAAATATTGAAAAAGGCAGGTCCAATGAAATGGACTCCGAAGGCAGAGGCTGCACTGCAGGACTTGAAGAGATACCTGTCCTCCACTCCAACACTTGTCGCACCTAAGCCACAAGAGAAGTTGCTTCTGTATATAGCGGCAACCAATCAAGTGGTTAGTGCTGCGTTAGTGGCGGAGAGGGAGGCGGATGATGAGCCAGCAACCACGGCAGATGCATCCAGCGACAAGCAGGGGGGTCGCCGACAAGCTCTGGTCCCGACAAGGATGGATCTGCGCAGGAGCATGAGAAGGTGCAGAAGAGAATGGTGCAGCGCCCAGTTTACTTTGTCAGTTCCCTTCTGCATGGGGCTAGGTCAAGGTACTCTGGTGTGCAGAAATTGCTTTTCGGCCTCCTCATGGCCTCGAGAAAGCTGCGCCATTACTTCCAAGCACATGAGATCACAGTTGTCACTCGCTTTCCGT
This sequence comes from Triticum aestivum, assembly GCF_018294505.1. Lineage (NCBI taxonomy): Eukaryota > Viridiplantae > Streptophyta > Magnoliopsida > Poales > Poaceae > Triticum > Triticum aestivum. The sequence continues at coordinate 264,090,917 of NC_057804.1, read as the reverse complement.
TGAAGAGGATACTGCAAAATCCAGAAGCAACAGGCAGGATTGTCGAGTGGGCGCTGGAACTGTCAAGCTTTGGCCTCAAGTTTGGAAGTACTTCAACTATCCAAAGCAGAGCATTGGCAGAGTTCATAGCAGAGTGGACGCCAACACAAGATGAAGCAACTCCAAAGACAAGCATCCCCGTCAAGGAAGCGAGCAAAGAGTGGCTGATGTACTTTGATGGTGCCTTCTCGCTGCAAGGCGCCGGTGCGGGAGTGCTGCTTGTCGCACCCACCAGAGAGCACCTCAAGTACGTAGTCCAGATGCACTTTCCCAAGGAGAAAGCAACCAACAATACTGCAGAGTATGAAGGATTGCTTGCCGGTCTCAGGATCGCAGCGGACCTTGGGATCAAGAAGCTCATTGTCAGGGGTGACTCACAGCTTGCCGTCCGCCAAGTGAACAAGAACTATCAAAGTCCATTGATGGAAGCTTACGTTGATGAAGTGAGGAAGCTAGAAGAGCACTTTGATGGCCTGCAGATGGAACATGTTCCAAGAGCTCAGAATGACATAGCTGATGGCCTGTTGAAGTGCGCCGCACTAAACTTACCTGTGGAACCAGGGATCTTTGTGCTCAAGCTAACTCAACCATCCGTAACGCCATCAACTGGACAGAGCAAGAAGAGGAAGTTGGTTTTTGGCGACTACTTTCCGGCAGAGCTCCTCGAAGCCGCCGCCAAGAAGGTCCCCAAAATCAGCGCCAAAGATGCTGAGGAGCAGTCTGCTCCGACAAGCCTTAGGGTTTGTTCCGTTGAAGCAAACGCTCCCGACAAGTTTTGCTCCGGCAAGCTTGCCGGGGAACATCAAGCTCCGGCGGAGCCACAGGTTCTTGCCGTAGAAGCGGATGTTCCCGCAGCAGAAGATGTGCCTTTAGTCCTTGTTGTCGAGCCACAAGCTCCAGCATGGGCACAGCAGATTGTCCATTTCCTTCAGACAGGAGAACTTCCCGAAGAGCAAGAAGAAGCAGAAAAAGTAGCCCGGCAGTCAAGTATGTACCAGTTTGTCGACAGCACACTGTACAGAAGAAGACTCAACGGTGTGAAATTGAAGTGTATTTGCCAGGAAGACGGACAAAAGCTGTTGTCGGAGATACATGGAGGCATATGTGGTCACCACATTGGCGCAAGAGCACTTGCCGGCAAAGCTTTCCGGCAAGGTTTCTTTTGGTCGACAGCCCTCCAGGATGCAACTGCACAAGTAACCAAGTGTGAAGCGTCCCAGTTCCACTCCAAGCAGATACACCAGCCAGCTCAAGCTCTCCAGACGATCCCTTTATCCTGGCCATTTTCGCTCTGGGGGCTCGACATCCTCGGCCCCTTTCCCCGAGCTGTCGGGGGCTTTGAGTACTTGTACGTTGCAATCGACAAGTTCACAAAGTGGCCGGAAGTGGAACCAGTGAGGAAGGTGACAGCACAGTCAGCAGTCAAGTTCTTCAGGTTGATTGTTTGCCGTTTCGGGATCCCTAACAGGATCATCACCGACAACGACATGCAATTTACGAGCCGCACCTTCATGTAGTACGTCCAAGATCTTGGCGCCAAGATCTGCTTCGCTTCTGTTGCTCATCCGAGAAGCAACGGTCAAGCGGAGAGGGAAAATGCTGAAGTGCTACGCGGGCTCAAGACCAGAACTTTCGACAGGCTGCGCAAGTGCGGAAGAAACTGGATTGAGGAGCTGCCGGTGGTTCTTTGGTCGATCAGGACGACGCCAAATCGAGCCACTGGCCAGACACCTTTCGCTCTAGTCTATGGAGCAGAGGCAGTTCTCCCCACGGAACTCATATACGGGTCACCTCGAGTGCTCACTTATGATGAGCTTGAGCAAGAGCAGCTGCGACAAGATGACGCGCTGCTCCTTGAGGAGGATCGTCTTCAGGCTGTTGTACGAGGTGCTCGATACCAGCAAGCTTTGCGTCACTACCATAGCCGCAAAGTTAATGCCAGAAGCTTCGAGGAAGGCCACCTTGTTCTTCGGCGTGTTCAGTCCGCCAAGAATTCCAACAAGTTGACGCCGAAGTGGGAAGGCCCTTACCGGGTGAAACGAGTCACTAGGCCTGGCGCTGTCTGCCTTGAGACCGAAGATGGCACTCCGGTGAGCAACTCCTGAACATTGAGCATCTTCGTAAGTTTTACCCGTAGGGCGCGGTTGCCGGAACCCGTTCCGGCAACCACCTTTTGTACAAGTCTTGCCGATGTTGCATGTAATCCTTTGTACAAAGCCGGGCGCAGATCCCGTGCATAAGTAAAGCTCATGCGCTTAGCACATCTTGTCAATTTCATGCTTTTTACCTTGTATTTGCATGCATTATCTGACACTTTGTGCAGCGCAACCCCCGGTAAGCAATAACGAGCCAAAAGGCTCCATATCTTTATTTTCTCTTCTTTCTTCTTCTCAACAAAGGAAAGAAAGGTTCCCTCGCACACAAGTTTGCCGGGGGGAAAGGAGAAGATAATGGTATGGACCAAGCGTCGTTTTTAGGAAGTTTCGCCTTACCGGGAAGCAAACGACAGAAAAGCTAAGTTGCCAAAGTTTGAGCAATTAGGTTTTAATTTTTAAGTAACGACCGTGCTTTGTATGGAAAACCTGTGCGCGGAGGAACCAACTCGTAGCTAGTTGCGCCCTTACTTTGTTTCGAGTCCGCTCAACAACTTAAGTGTGCTGCAACTAGTCGCGACAAGGTTTCTTGTCGGAAGCGGCACCACCAGCAGGCTGCTGACGTCGCGAACTCAGCGCTCGCGGCTCGGGTGCCCGCGCCGACAAGTCCCCTAAAAGCGTAGGGTAAAAACATACAAATGAAGGAATCTAGTAAAGGAAATAACGTAGCAATTGATAACAGAAATAGAGTTGCATTACAAAATAACTTGTCGCAGCTCTAACAGATTGATCTTATAATATGGCTAGCAGCGACAAGGAGAAAAAGAAAACGGGCGGCCTAGTCTACGCGATCGCCCTCAACCCTCTTGATCTCGCTCACCTTGTCCACAATGGGTGCGACAAGGGCCTTGAGCGCATCCAGATCAGCGTCAGGCGGCAAGGACTTGAGGACGTTGGTGAGGTTGAGGCCTGGGTTGCGGAAGGCCACCTTCATCAACACCTTCTGGAGAGCCCCCGCGCAAATCGTGCGCGACTCGTCGGCCAGCTGCTTTGGGATCCTCTCCCGGAGCCGCTGGAGTGCCGTCGCCACACCCTTGAAGAACAGGCTGAGCTTGGCGCTGGGTTGGAGATGCTCGTTGGAGGGATACCCATAGTCCTCCATCCCCAGCTGCGCCAGCTCCCCGTCGATGACTGCGGCGATATTCACCAGCCCTTCAGTCCAATGCTCCACTGTCTCCCTGAAGGCGTCGTGGGCGGCAGTAGCATTCGCCAGCAGCACCTCGTCGGCCTTGACCTTCTTCGACAAGGTCACCTCTCGCTCCCTGGTGACGTCCAGCGTCTGAGTCAGCGTAGCCAGCTTCAACTCGAGATCCGCGTTGGAGTCCTTGGCGGCGCTGAGCTCCTTGTTCCTCTCAGCGAGAAGACCCTGCAGCTCACCATGGGCGGCAGCATCCTTCTCGTGCTCACGCTTGAGCGCGGCAAGCTCCTCGCCGCTCTTCCTGATATTGGCCTCCAGCTGTGCCACCTTCGCCTCCAGCTCTTTCTTGGCGGCCTCAGCAACTGCGGCAGCGTCCTTTGCTTCCTTGAGCGCCCCGCCGATTGCTTGCTCACGCTTGGCAAGCTCCTCTTCGTGGCTGTCAAGGTTGACCTTGCACTGCGCCAACTCTCCCTCCTGCGCAGATAGCTTCTCGGCAGCAAGCCACTGCTGCTCTTGAACCTTAGCCTTCGCGAGGAGGAAGGCTTTCCTCTCCTCGGCGACTTGCTCCCGCTCCTCTGCCAAGCTCCGGAGAGTTTCCTGCCTAAGACCCCGGAGCTCCTCTGCGCGCTTCTCGATGTCGACTCCCGCCCTCGCGACGAGTGCTTCTCGGGACGCCAGCTTGGTTTGTCGGGTGCAGTAGAGCGACAGCTGCTTTCGCAGCAGCCGCTCCTCCTCAGACTCGCCGCTGCTGCTTGGCTCATCGACCAGCGCCAGCCCAGCGGAGGCGAGCACCTCCTCGTCAAAAGCTTCTCCTTCGTCCGGCGCCTTGGAGCTTGACGCCCAGGGAAGCTTGATGAAGATTCCATCGCCGGCCTTCAAGTAGGCACCGGGCTGGGACTCTTCGGAGCTTGGCTCCGCGGCAGTGGCGGAGGGGTCGGTGGTCGGTGCAGCGCCTGGCGCTCCTGCGGCCTCAGGGCCTTCAGTGCGATCGCCCGACCCCTCGCCAGCTTTTGCGGCGGCAGCCTTGGCAGCCTCTTCGCCGGCGGGCTCATCAGCACCGGCCCTTCTTCGTTGGCGGTAGCGTCGTCGTTGCTGCCACGCGCGCCTTCCTCGCCGGCGTCCTCGGTCTCCATTGGCTCTGCAACAGATGGATCTGAAGAACGAAGAAGGGAGAAAAGTCAAGCAAAAATCCAAGAAAGGGAATTTAGAAGAAGAAGAGCCCAAGGGAAGATTTCAGGCAAGAAGATTACCTGTACTAGGATCTGCAGTCGCGGTCTCAACCGCCGGAGGATCACTAGTGCTGTCCCTTGCCGGAGAACTGTCCCTTGCCAAGGAGTTCTCCCTTGCCAGAGAGCGCTCCCTTGCCGGGGACTCCTCCCTTGGCGGCGTAGTCGAAGCAGATGGCACTTCGGGGGCGGCTTCCAGGCCCTCCTGGTGAGGCTGTTCTGCTCCTACACAAATCAACAAGCAAGATATCAGTAGAGAAAAGAGCACCCATGCGCGCCCGACAGCAGGAAGTAAACTACAAACTTACGCTGGGGGCTGCGCTGGGGGCTACTTTGGGGAGTGGCTGCAGGGTTCATCAAGGTGGTCTCAGACACACCACCTGCAGACACGGTGGGATCATCTTCGATGACAATCACCGGGGCCTTGGCTCTCTTCGCCGCTCTCTGGGCCAGCGTCCTAAAAAGGAATGGATTCAGATCGAAGCAAGTCAGATACAAGACAAAAACAGCAAGAATTGAAGAACTACAAGAGCACCAAAGAAATTTACTCTTCCTCTTCCTCGTTGGAGCTGAGCACGGAGAGGTCAAAGTCCGGCTCCCCTCCGGTGCGGCGAGGCGGAGGAGTAGGATCCCTTGCCCGCTTGGCAGGGGCAGTGGCGGTGGACCGGGAAGATCCCGCTCCAGTTGCCGCAGCAGCGTGAGGCGCTCCCGCGGCAACATTTCTTGCCGCGGTAGAGCGTGTCGCACGGCTTGGCGGCTGTTGGCTCATTTGCCGCCCCGCTACGTCCCCGGCCTTGCGGAGACGCCTTCTTGGTGCAGCTAGGGGCTCTACTTGCAGCACGGTATCTGAAGATTCGGGCCTGACAAGGTCTCCCTCACCGGGCTCGCTCAGTTCGTCTTCAGGACCGGCAAGCTCTTCCTCGCCGACAAACTCCTTGCGCTCGGCAAGGCTTGCCACCTCTGCCTCCTCTACGGTGAACCCGAATGCGCCCGCGGCAGCTGCTGCCGCAGCCTCTTCCGCCCTAATGGTGATGCGCTACAGCTCCGCGTCGGTAGTGTCGCGGGTGAGGCTCTTCTGTTCGTCGGCGCGGACCGGCAGTTCTACCAAGTCATCAAAGAACGCTTGTACGATGTCATCCGCAGGTTCTTGCCAAGTTGGGGCGATTCCGTGCGAATCGCACAACGGCATCATCGCGCGGATCCGGTCAAGCGACGAATTGTTGCACAACAGAACGACGCTCCTCGGCAGCGTGAATGGATGTTGGGGATCTCTTTTAAACAACTCCAGGAGCATCGCATCCAGCTCCAGGACGATGAAGTTGAAGTTGAGGCCCGGGCGCAGCCTCATGATATCCGCCGAGTTCTTGAACTCCCAGGCTGGTCTCCCCCTCTCCTGCAGGGGGGCGATGCGGCGGCGAAGAAAGTCTGCGCCAACTACGCCTACAGTAAGCCCGGCAAGCCTAAGGCGAAGAATCCGGGTGACGGCAATCTTCAGCATGTCGTCCTCCGGGACCACATTGCTCCAATCATTGCCACGCACTATTGGGGCTTGGCACAGGGCAGTGAACGGCTGCGGGTTCTCCTCGACGATCCAGCACCACTCTGATCTCCACTCTTCCCACTTGATACGGAGCTCACCCTCCAGATACGCTTCCTTCTTGCCAACTCTTGAGATCCAAGCAATCCCGCCGGCAAGAGGCTCTCCTCTCTCAACCCGAGGCATGAAGAAGTGGCGGAAAAGGGCCACGTTTGGGTGGACTCCGACAAAGTTTTCGCACAGATGTGCGAAAACTGCCATCGTCAGAACGGCGTTGGGGGTGAAGTCAAGGAGGCGGAACCCGTAGGTGTTCATAATGTCGAAGAAGAAATCAGAAAAAGGCGGGCAGAGCCCGCAGTAGAAGAACAATGCGAAGAAGGGGTACCCGCTTGGAGCCAGTTCCGAAGCTGCAGCTGGGAGTACCCTCGTGCGCGGATGCGCACGCGTCTCCGTCGACCAGAAGAGGTAGTAGTACTCCCTCAGCTCCTGCGCACCGAGCTGAGGGGGGAAGAGGGCCTGCTCCTTCCGCAGTGCCGCGAGCCGCTGCGCCTCGGCCGACTTCACGCCCTTCCCCTTGTCATCTTTTGGAGCCATCGAGAAGGTGGTGGGGGAGATCGGCGGCGTTGGTGATGCTGGTGACAATGGGGGGCGGAGCGCTGCTCTCCTTCGGTTTTAGGAAGAAGGGAGGAGCGGCGGAGATTTTTGGAGTTGGAGCAACAGACGGCGACGTGGGCGAACTGCCCCTGTTTCCTTTGCTTATAAAGAGGGAGGGGGCGGACGTTTCGCCCTTCCGAATAAAGAAACCACCCACGATCTCTCCCACAACGCCGCATTCGACGCGTGCCGTTAGGGAGGGCGCGGTGGATGCGGAGTCAGATACGGCGTAACCCAGGCCGGGTGTGCTCGTGCCCTGTTTTGGGCCTGGCCCAATAGCGCTCAGCACCGTGTATGGCCCAGGCCCGGGGGCTCCTGTCGGTGTACTAGAATAGGGGTACCCTAGTATCTCAAACTTGTGCACGGGCAGTTGCAGCGCCCTGCGGCAAGGCTTGCCGGGCGACCGCCAAGGTCCTCCATGGTTCCTTTGGAGCCATTCAAGAACAAAGTACTCAAGCCAAGGCCCCGGCAAGAGGAGCTTGCCGGGAAGGCCAACCAAGGCATACCAAGGAACTTGCCGCAACACGCCAGGCGTCCCGGCAAGGCGACAAGGCCCCGGCAAGAGGAGCTTGCCGGGAATACCAACCAGGGCATATCAGGGCCCGGTGAGCGACAAGCTTCTGGACCCGACAAGACAATGGCCGCGGCAAGGCGCTTGCCGCGGCAGGCGGCCACTCTGTACCCACGCTCTAGCTCATCCACCAACGTGTCGCTCTGGGCGCCTTTCCAGGCGCGCGTGGTGGAAGGCTGTGCAGCCAGCGGTGCGCGGTGGCATGCGAAGCTGACAAGATCATCATCGTGGCGAGCGGTGGCGCCCCTGACGGTCCTTTTCTGCACTGTTTGGGCTACGCAGATGGGCATTTAATGCCCTTGTCCCCTACCGTCAGGGTTAGGTAGGAAACACTGTACAAGTAACTGTACCAACCACTCCTCTTTTTACACTTTTACCCTTCTCTGCGTTGCCACCTGTCAGTGACCCCTCGAGCATATAAAAGGAGGCCCATGCGCAACGTAGATGGGTTTCGACTCATTCGAAAGCCAGAAAAACACTTAGCTCTCTCGAGCAAGAACACAATACAATCAGACAAGCAGCAGTAGGAGTGTCATCTCTCTGGAGAGCTCCGAAGCTGGGTAAACTGCTCGTGTGCTTCGCCTCGATCCGCTCTTCGTGCGACCTCCGCCCCCCGCCGAACCGAAAGGGGCTCGGTCCGCCGGCCCCATACGTGTTCGTGGATCAGTTTCCCCGACAGGGGTAGATGCTCCTTGTCCAACAAATATATGCCTGTGCCCATCTTGGAGTTGATGAGCACCTGAATTTGTGGAGCATACCCACAAGATCTCTTCTGATCTGCAGCTGTCCTCTTGATTGTTTCCACAATCAGACTCATTACTTTGAACTTTTGAGGAACATCAAATATATGCATCAAGTTGATGGAGTGTCCTCTGATCATTCTGTGATCTCCTGACTTTGGCAACAGACTGTGCCTCAGAATGGTGTTGATTGTTGGTAGCCCTAATAGCAAGTGCTTTACACAGCCAAACTTCTGAGTCTCCAGGTCTGCATCAGGTATCTCCTTGTACATGCTGGCCATAGAGTTGTGATCCTTCATCTTCTTGGCATAGACATCCAAGTCATCTTCATGGGTTTCTAGGGCATTGATCAATCTAGCCCACTCATCAACTGTAGATTGGTACCTTGTACCCTCTGACATCCACACTATTCTGCCATCTGGATAGAAATGAATGGTTGAATAGAATTGCATGATCAGCTCATCGTTCCACTTGGTAAGCTTCTGGCCAACAAACTTGTCAACCTCACATGCCTTGAAACTGTCATAGACACCTGGGAAGTGCTCTTCATTCTCTCTTATGTAGGTCCAGTCCACCCATCTCATGTCACACACTATGGGCTTTTTGTCAAGCAGGATTGTCTCATATAATCTTGTTGTTCCTTTGTGTGGAACATGTAGTCTACAACAGTTCTCCTCCTGGCAGCATAGGGGTCAGCCTTTCTCCACTGTCTCAGTCTTGCATCCTTCCTGATCATCATGTACTCTACAACAGGATGTGCATCATTATGTTCATGGATCTTTGGCTTTAGCTTCCTTAGCACTTGGGCTTTAGCTTCCTCTTCTGCAGCTTCAGGCATTGGGGCCTTGTTCTTCTCCTTAGTAGGTATGTTCCTCGTACTCCTCTTGGGTGCAGTCTTGGGAACAGTAGCAGCAGCTTTGGGAGCAGTTTTGGGCTTAGCAGCAGCCCCTGACTTAATGTCATCTCTCGTGAGCTTTTGTGCCTTAGGTGCTGGAGCAGCATCCTCTTCCTCTTCATCATCTGATCTTACCATTGTGTACTTCCCAAGCACTTTGGCAGTTGTTGTTCTTTCCCTATTCTTCTTCTGGTCCTCACCAGCTGCCTCTTCTTCAGATCAATGGTGAACTTCATAGTTTTACCTGTGGCAACCTTCCTTGGCTTGGATGTAGGCACTCTCCTGGCAGGTGCCTTCTTGTTCATGCCGGGCTTTGCTGATGCAGCTGTCCCAAATTCTTTCTTCACAACTTTCCTCTTGGAAATGGCCTCAACATCAGCTGCAACATAGTCTTCATCCTCTAAATTATAAGTTTTCTTCTTCCTTCTTCTAGTACCTGCCTTGGGCAAGTTACTAGGTGTGCTCCTGCTACCCTCATCATAGCTGCTGGAGGGACTAGTGCCCTCACTCAACTGTCCTTGCTGCTCAGACCTGTTCTGGCTGTCACTCTGGTCAGACATCTTGCAGGCAACTATCAGCAGACCCTGTGAATAGGTTGTAGATGAGGTAGAGTAGATGAGCATCACAAAGTATAGAGGTTTTGCAAAACAAATTGAGTCAAAAATATTAGTTTTAGTTCTCTACAGAAGTGATCATGGAGCAAGCGAATTGACAAACTCGGTGATACCGAAGCAACATTTGGAACCTAAACTACTGAACTCGGTTGCGCCGAGTCATAGATCGGTGGCACCGAGATTGCTAGGGGTTCACAGAATCCTGAACTCGGTCACACCGATTTGCATGTTTTGGTCAGACCGAAAAGCGCATGTGCAATGGCCTAAGCCGAATCGGTGAGACCGATTTCTACATTTCGGTCGGTCCGAGATGAGTTCTGCCCAGAGCTAACCCTAAAATTTTCGAACCAATCTAGACCCAAGGGAGATTTGGCTGGATAGATTAATCTCATTCGTGGCAAGAAGTACGACATTGTCCTTGTGCTAGGAATCGGAGTGAAAAATATAGCACATGGGGTCGAACACATACCCTAGAGTGGCAGGTGTTCGCTACAGCGGCGACGGTGGAGCAGAATCCGTCGACGGTGGTAGAGTCCAACGGTGGGTGGTCGTTGGCAGCGAGGAGACGATCTGGAGACCCGAGGGGTAAGAGCAGGACACGCGCGGGCTGAGAAGATTTGAAGAAATTTCCAAACTCTCACCCGTGGGTATTTATATCCCGACCCTGTCGGTGTGACCGAGTGGAACAACTCGGTGGCACCGAGATTGCAGAATCAAAAGCGGTTGCTGCAACTCGGTGTGACTGAAGTGTTCAAATTAGTTGCACCGATATGAAAACCTAGATCAACTTATTGCACTCGGTTTGAGCGAAATGGATTTCTCAGTCAGACCAAAATGCATAAAGCAGTTTTGGAAGTTTAAGTCTATGACGAATCGGGGACTCCGAGTGCTCCTCACACAGAGTGGTTCGAATCTGACTTGATCAAACTTTGTGATGTAGCATGAATAGAGTTTGAGACGAGAAGAGCATAGATAGCTAGAGGAGGTTATTATACATTCTTGTTCATCCACTTGGCAAAAGATAAAGATCCAAACAATCAAAATGACAAGTGGATGTCCTCGAATGAGTAAAATATGCAACCAACATGCTCACACAATAAAAAGCAAATTAAATATGTGGAAAAGCATGAACAACCAATTCTAGCATCTATCAAACAATTGGCGATGACTAGGTCATCTATATATGAGTATATTGACTTAGGAGTCAAATGAGAACATTTGATCATAGGTCATACTCATCGTTTAAGCACAAGTGGGGTTACCACTTTCACATAGAGCATTGTTTTGTTCACACCATTAGAGTTGCTTTAGCTCAGTTCTTAGAGTAAAGCTCCCCTATATGTGAGATCCCCCTTAAGAGGGATGAACTAACCTTGGGGTTTGTCGATGATGACTTCATGTAGATGTTGAAGATGTGGATGCACAATGTTGATGTAGATCTTTTGGAGCTATCCATTGGAGTGAGTTGCACTTTCAATACCTACACGGGTTAGTCCCACAAGGAACAAACAAGGATATCCATAGACATAGAGTAATGCACACACAAGATGATGTCCATGAAAGCATTGGGTTACCTTGTCCCTTGTCTTACCAACAAGAGGGTTTGTGACTCCTTGAACTAGTGGAAGATGTGGAAGTTGATTGCACTTGTCCTTGCCAAAATGATATGAGTGAAGAATATTGGCGGAGTCACCCTCAAGAACTCTCTAGTTCTTCTTCTTTGGGATCCACATCATCTTGATGGGAATCCTTGGGGTAGTAGTGGAACTTGATGAAGTAGAACTTGATGTTGTCTTGGGAACCCACTTGACCAAGGCCTTGGGAGCTTCTTCAAATGCATCAATCTACTCTTGAAGCTTGTCCTTGCCTTTTTGCTTGTGGTCTTGTGGTGGAAGATCATCTTGAGCTTGTGTCCCTTGGAAAGAAGTAGGATCATACTTCTCTTGTTGGGGAACAAACTTCGTCTTGGGGTATTGATATTCTTCCCACTCAACTCCATTGGCATTGAACTTTCGTTCAAAACCAATACCTTGATTCTTCCGGTGCCTTCCTTGCTTGCGTACAATTTCCTCAAAATGCTTACTCTCGGCAAGGCTCTTGTAGACACCCTTCTCTATAATTCCCTTCAATAAGCTATTTTCTTGCTCAAGTGTAACTTGGCTAAGAGAATCATTGGTGGAATTAAGAGAACTACTAGAACCAACAACATTGGATTTAGCATGATTATTGTTACTACTAGAAGAAGAATCTTTCTTGCTCTTGTTAGTAGACTTGACTTGTGGCATGTAAGTAGATAAGAGTAAACGCTTGACAATGTAAGAGGAACTTTTCTTGCAAAGATCATCATTGATTGCCTTTAAAAACTCATGCTCTTGCTCAAGGTTGAGATTTTAAAAGCGTAACTTCTCATGAGTCTTTAAAAGTTCTCGATGATCTTCCAAGATAGTTTCATGAGCTAACTTGAGAGTGTTTAGTTCTTTAGTTACGCTCTCAATATTTTCCTTATCATTTTCATTCATTTTATCTTGATTAGCATGATTAATTGACGTTTCATCATAGTATTCATCACTAGAGTTGTCAACAAGTAAATCATCATCACCTAACAAGTCATCTTCATCACTATTGAAATCAACATACTTGGGGTGTGATACCTTTGGGCCTTTATCCATGAAGCATCTTCCAATTCCTTCATTTGGTGAGTCAAATATGTTGTAGGAGTTGGTTGACACAAGTGCTAGACCGGCAACACCTTCACCTTGAGTATATTCGGAGTCAGAGTGATAGCTTGTCTCAGAGTGATTGTCAGAGTTGGAGCCGGATACCCATTCACCACCATGAGCTTGATGTCTTCGTTTTGTGTAGCTTTTGATGACCTGTCCTTCCTTTCCGAATCCTTGCTGCTCCGGGATGTTCTTCGTTCATAATGATCATCTCTACTCCTCCTCTCTCTTGGTGGTGATTCTTCTCTTCTACTTCTCCTTTTGGGTGAATCTTCTCTCCTTTTGTAAGGAGTCATACACTCATTGGAATAGTGTCAGGGTCTTCCACATTTGTAGCAATTACGTTCACGACTGGAAGATCTTTTGTCATTGTAGGACCTTGACTTGGAACTTCTTTCTCTGATTCTACTTTTGTAGAACTTTTTGAGGTTTTTCACCATTAAGCTCAATTCCTCATTGAAGGTTTGTTTCTCACTTGATAATGTAGGAGCATCACATGAGGCTTTGTAAGCACCACTTGACTTGTTGTGAAGCTCTTCCTTATCCTTGAGTGACATCTCATGAGCAACAATTCTTCCAATGACTTCCATTGGCTTGAGATCTTTGTAATTGGGCATCATTTGGATCAATGTGCACAACAGTATCATATTTTCCATCCAAGGCTCTTAGGATCTTCTTGATGATGAATTTGTCGGTCATCTCTTCACTTCCTAAGCCCGCAATCTCATTTGTGATGAGATCAAGCCTAGAGTACATTTCAGCGACACCTTCACCATCCTTCATTTTGAACTTGTCAAGTTGATGTTGAAGCACATCCAATTTGGATTCCTTGACGGAGTCGGTACCTTCGTGCATGTCAATCAAAGTATCCCAATTTCCTTTGCATTCTCAAGGCGGCTGCTTTTTTGAATTCTTCAGGGAACAATCCGATGAGGAGGATATCACAAGCTTGAGCGTTGTATTGCAGCATCTTCAACTCTTCCGCGGTAGCTTCACGATTCGGTTCTCCCCTATCGAAGAATTCAACTTGCAAACCAATACACACAATAGCCCAAATGGTGGTGTTATGTCCAAGAATATGCATTTTCATCTTATGCTTCCAACTAGCAAAACTAGTGCCATCAAAGTAAGGACCTTTATGGTGGTAATTTCCCTCGCTAGACGCCATACTCTCCTAGGTTGTGAAACCAAGGCTATGATCACCAAAATCTATGGAAATCAAGGCAAGTGGAGTCCAAAGGTCTGATACCAATTGTAGGATCGAAAGTATGTCTAGAGGGGGGTGATTAGACTACTTGACCAAATAAAAACTTAACTTTTTCCCAATTTTAGTTCTTGGCAGATTTTAACAACTTAGCACAAGTCAAGCAATCTTAACTCAATTCAAGCAAGCATGCAAAGAGTATATGAGCAGCGGAAATTAAAGCATGCAACTTGCAAGAGTGTAAAGGGAACGGTTGGGAGAGTGCAAACGCAATAGGAGACACGGATGTTTTTGTCGTGGTTCCGATAGGTGGTGCTATCGTACATCCACGTTGGTGGAGACTTCAACCCACGAAGGGTAACGGCTGCGCGAGTCCATGGAGTGCTCCACCCACGAAGGGTCCACGAAGAAGAAACCTTGTCTATCCCACCATGGCCATCGCCCACGAAGGACTTGCCTCACTAGGGTAGATCTTCACGAAGTAGGCAATCTCCTTGCCTTACAAACTCCTTGGTTCACTCCACAATCTATTCGGAGACTCCCAAGTGACACCTAACCAATCTAGGAGACACCACTCTCCAAAAGGTAATAGATGGTGTGTTGATGATGAACTCCTTGCTCTTGTGCTTCAAATGATAGTCTCCCCAACACTCAATTCACTCTCATAGGACTGGATTTTGTGGAAAGATGATTTGAGTGGAAAGCAACTTGGGGAAGACTAGAGATCAAGACTCATATGGTTGGAATGGAATATCTTGGTCTCAACATATGAGTTGGTGGCTCTCTCTCAGAAAATGAGTAGTGGAAGAGTAGGTACATTCTGATGGATTCCCTCATGAATGAGGAGAGGGTGGAGGGGAATATATAGCCTCCACACAAAATCTAACAGTTACACACATTATACCAAACTCGGTGGGACCGCATCAGAAAACTCGGTCGGACCGCTTTAATGCATATGTGACCGTTAGGCAATTTCGGTGGGACCAACATGTCATCTCGGTGGGACCGATATCATTAGGGTTAGGGCATAACGTAATCTCGGTTGGGCCGATTACTCAAACTCGGTTGGACTGACTTTGGTAATAAGCTAACAGAGAGTTGGTCAGGCAAACTCGGTGGGACCGATTCGCCGTCTCGGTGGGACCGAAGCGTTATGAAAAGGAAACAGAGAGTTTGCATTGCAGACTCGGTGGGACCGATCGCTCATCTCAGTTAGATCGAAACGTTACAAAGGGAAATAGAGGGTTTGCAACCCCATCTCGGTGAGACCGAGATCCCTATCGGTGAGACCGAAAAGACTAGGGTTTCTCGCAGTGGCTATGTCAAATGAACTCGGTGGCACCGGATGGATCAAATCGGTAGGGCCGAGTTTGACTTTTGGTTTGGGACATATCTGGATATGAGAAAGTGGTTGAGGGCTTTTGGAGCATATCACTAAGCATTTTGACCAAGCAAGCCATTAAGAAACACCTCATCCCCTTTTAATAGTATTGACTTTCCTATAGACTCAATGTGATCTTGGATCACTAAAATAGAAAATTTAGAGTCTTAGACTTTGAAGCTTGAGAAAATCTTTTGTCCTTAGCATTTTGAGGGGTCCACATTCCTTATCCATGTCATGCCAATCATTGAACTTTCCTGAATTATTTATCTTGTAATGGCTTTAGTTCAATGAGCTATATGTTGTTAATGATTACCAAAACCACCAAGGGATAGTTGCAACTTTCAAGAAGCTACTAAACTCCTAGATAATATTATGGTTAATTATTCTCAATGGCACACCGAAAGATCTACTAGTAAAAAGGTTCATGCGATAGAAGAGATTAATGTTTTGAGTGGAAAGATGGATGAACTTATGAAATTTTTTGCTAATAAGAGTGCTCCTATTGATCCTAATGATATGCATTTGTCTACTTTGATTGAGAATAATAATGAATCTATGGATGTGAATTTTGTTGGTAGGAATAATTTTGGTAACAACGCATATAGAGGAAACTTTAATCCTAGGATGTTTCCTAGTAATTCCTCTAATAATTATGGTAATTCCTACAACAACTCTTATGGAAATTTTAATAATATGCCCTCTGATTTTGAGATTAGTGCTAAAGAATTTATGATCTCTCAAAAGAATTTCAATGCTTTGCTTGAAGAAAAATTGCCTAAGATTGATGAATTGGCTAGGAACCTGGATAGAATTTCTCTTGATGTTGATTATTTGAAACTTAGATCTATTTCACCTAGGCATGATATCAATGAGTCTCTGAAAGCCATGAGAATTTCCATCGATGAGTGCAAAGAAAGAACCGCTAGGATGCGTGCTAAGAAAGATTGCTTTGTAAGAGCGTGTTCTTCTAGTTTCCACGAAAAGAATGATGAGATCTAAAGGTGATTGATGTGTCCCCTATTAAATCTTTGTTTTGAAATATGAATCTTGATATTTATGGGACTGGAGATGAGTCAACTTTAGTTAAAAGGCGTCCCAATTATTCTGAGTTTTTAGATCTTGATGCAAAAATTGGTAAAAGTTGGATTGGAGAGGTCAAAACTTTACATAGAAATGAACCCACTATTTTGATTTAAAGGAATTGAATTATGATAATTGTTCTTTAATAGATTGCATTTCCTTGTTGCAATCCGTGTTAAATGCTCCTCATGCTTATAGTCAAAATAAAGCTTTTACCAAACATATCGTTGATGCTTGGATGCAATCTTATGAAGAAAAACTTGAATTGGAAGTGTCTATCCCTAGAAACTTTATGAGGGTGGGAACCTACTACTAAAATTAAGATTAAAGATCATGAATGCTATTATTTGTGTGATTTGGGTGCTAGTGTTTTCACGATTCCAAAACCTTTGTGTGATGTGTTAGGTTTCCGTGATTTTGATGATTGCTCTTTAAACTTGCACATTGCGGAATCCACCATTAAGAAACCTATGGGAAGGATTAATGATGTTCTTATTGTTGCAAATAGGAATTATGTGCCCATATATTTTATCGTTCTTGATATAGATTGCAATCTTTCATGTCCTATTATTCTTGGTAGACCTTTCCTTAGAACGATTGGTGCAATTATTGATATGAAAGAAGGAAATATTAGATTCCAATTTCCATTAAGGAAAGGCATGGAACACTTTCATAGAAAGAAAATCAAATTACCTTATGAATCTATTATGAGAGCCACTTATGAAATGCATACCAAAGATAGCAATACGTAGATCTATTCTCGCTTTTATGCCTAGCTAGGGTCGTTAAACGATAGCGCTTGTTGGGAGGCAACACAATTTTATTTTTTTTCCTTGATTTTTGCTCCGGTTTAGTAATAAATAATTCCTCTAGCTTCTGTTTAGATGTGGTTTTATGTTTTAATTATTTTTTGTGCCAAGTAGAACCTATAGGATCATCTTGGGGGATAGTTAATCTGATCTTGCTGAAAAGCAAAAACTTTTCCATGCATGAGAATAATTTTATTAAATCGCAGAAACTTTATTTTGAGTTGATTCTTTTTGAAGTAGATTAAAATACAAATTTCCCAGGACTTCCTATTTTGGTAGGAATTTTAGAGTTTCAGAAGTATTCGAAAGTTACAGATTACTACATACAGTTCTGTTTTTGACAGATTCTGTTTTTCGTGTGTTGTTTGCTTATTTT